>NC_088284.1:48330401-48640174 GCF_036013445.1 Caloenas nicobarica
CACACAGTAGCGCAGTAAGCAACAATAATTGCTTGGTTTCCTGGCTAGAAGTCTGCTAGTTTCGAGGACAGTGTATCATGGAAAGCAGAAGCTTGGTCCAGCTGCTCAGTGGAAAAGTCTGAACTTTCTTACCACGTGATGAATTTTCCCAGCCTGAAGGAATTCTACCTGGTAATGGCTTCTCCCTCTTCTCACTCAGTTTCCACATAAGCTTCTCCTCCTTTTCTCCATTGATACCAGACTCTGGCTTCAGGAGAGTGAAAATAGCAATCATCAGTAACTGTACGTCCTGTGGAATCATCGCTGTCTCTGAGTCACCCTCCACAGCCACAGTCTGTTGTCATGGAAATCACAATCCTGTTGTACTGTAGGAAATGTCTCACTGCTGAACTGTCATTTGAATCTGCAATTTTTCCAGCCCTGGGGAATGCTCTTCACTCTCATCTCCATGTCCTGGGCATCTAAAATCTAAGTTATCATGACCCTGGAGTCATTCCTTCTTTTTACTTGGTTCTTCTGCTATGCCAAAGAGTGTCTCCAAAACAGAATGGATAATGTTTCAACCATGCATAGAACAGAAGCTCTGTGAATGCTGGCTGAATATATGAGGCACAAGGCATACGGATAATGAGCAACAAATATATATGTATTAGTAAAAGGAAAGTCCAATGAATCTCAGTCACACCTTTGGAAATCACAGAGCTTGTCTTTATTCATTTCATTCAGCATATATCAAAATACTCTTATTCCAGTAAATGGTCAGTTTTATGAGATTAGGTGTTCTCAGGAAATTTTTGAGATCGCAAGAAAGCAACAGCTCCTATTATTCTTTATGACATCAGAATAGGAGAGATGAGGATGACCAAAATAGTCTTCAGTATTGCAAAAAATATCATAGTTACATATGTAATGATCCCAGCAAAATCCAAAGATGCTTGTCACCAAAGTTATAGTTTATTTTGTCATTTGTAACATATATCAATCCTCTGTTTAGCTGAAATATTTTGATAAAACGCATCACTCTAAATTAAATAATTTCATTCACAATTCTTCCAACAGTTAACATAATTTAATAAAGATTAGCCATCTCTCTCAAAGCCCAGTAAAAGTACTGACAGTTTGGCATTGATGTTTCCACTACTTAGCTAAAAACACATGGAGTAGAAAGTCTCAAAAAGAGAGTAATAACTGTCCCATCTAGAACAAACAATTCTACTTTAATGCAGGAAAGTGATAATTAAGAATATCTTTAAACTTCATATTAAAAATTGAAGTCAGATTTCCTACTTTTTTTTTTAAGGGCAAAAAAACCCCAACCAACCAGCTGACCAACAAAGAGCAAAAACTCAGCAATTATTATATTATCTAGCAGACTTCTTTTTTTTTCTTTTCCAGATAATATGAAGTGGGAAGTGTTATGAGCCTTCAAAACTCAAGGACTACTGCACACCATTTAATTTGTTTTCATTTTAAAATAAGCTACCACACACATGGCACTTGTCAATTCTGCTTTCATTGACCACTGGGGATGCTATTTTCACATATCAACACACTAACGCCACTTTTGACCCACCTAGGAAGTGACTGAAAAAAGCTCCAGCAAATAATTTCTGCCTGAGACTTCCCATTTGACTAATACGGCTATTCTTATCACTAGTGTTAGTTGCTAAATGTATACACTCTGTGAAACAAACTCTGGATGCAGTCTCTGTCTTATTTTTTATGATGATCAATTTTAAAGCAAAAGTTGTTGGGTGGCTCCTATGCTGAGGAAGAGAGTTAGTGTTTATACATTGATAAGAACAGGGTAAAATGAAAAAATAGAAATTACATATTTAGGATCACTGCTTCTCAGGAGGCGGCTAGAAATGAGGCTTAAAAAGGGCTTCCACCATCTACACGGATCAGATGTAACCTTTCTGAAAAGGTTGCCAAAGTATCAAGATGCTTAATTCATATTCTTGAATGCTGTTTAACATCAGTTAATTTTTATACTTGGCTCTAAAAGACTGAAGATGTCGGGTTATCTGAAAAATAATACTTGGAGGAATTAAGTAGGGTCAGCATCATTTTGGAAAGTTTCAAGCAGCTAAAAGATGGCTTTTGACTAATGAATTTCTTCCCAATGCTTTGAACGATAGGATTGCCTGTGATTTAAGTCTGTTTTTAAAATGTTAACAACTGACTTATTATATGGTGTAAATTATCAGTGCCATATTAATTTAGATATATATTGGATAAGTTATTGTGGTTTTTATTTAATTCAGACCATGTTCTGAAAATACTCATCATGTCTTCCTACAATTAAAATTATTACATTTATCTAATAAAATTAATTATCTAATAATCTAATTATTCACTGGAAAGTGTTTCTGATGGACAAAAATAAACATAGGAATTTAGCCAGACTATTTTTAAATGATGTCAACATCACTGAAGGAAGTATTCAGAAATTAAAATTTAAAACATAGTGTCCATTTCCTATAAAATAAGCATTTAATAAAGATAGTTGTTTGCATCGTATTTATGATTCTATTAGAAAAGCACTTAAATAGCGGTGTTTCTGAAATAATGGTTGTTAAAAAATGCTTGTGTTGCAAATCTAGTGGGCATTGGGCTCATAAGAAGTCATTAACTCATAATTCATCCTGAAAGGAGGGGGGTGTGGTGTGGAGGGAGGGAAGGAGGTGGGAAGCAGAAGTGAACTGCAGCTAGAAGCAGAGTAACAAAATACATTTTCTAAACATCTTATGAGTTTAAAATTATGGCTAATTTTTCCTTAATTAGCCATGATGCAGCCAGCATCTATATATAGCGCAAGATAAACAACAGAATTAACCAGTTTTTCAAATGAGAGACTTCTCTGTTACTTGTGAAGCAGTACATTTTAGAGTATGTAGCAACTGCAGCTCTGGAACAGATGCACAAATCCCAGGGGATGATCACAGAAAAGGAAGAGAAAGAATTGAGAGAGACCTAGAGAATATCAATAGAGAAGGACAAAGCAAGGAAAGACTTTGCTGTCAGTTCTGTTAGCAGAATTAGCAGGGCAATACTCCTGGCAGTAAAAAGCAGAGAAAATCCAACCAGAAGACAGAGAAGGCAGATCTGAAGGGAAGAGTGGAGAAAGTGACCTTAATGAGAAATGCTGCAGCTGAATGGGAAAAGCAAAAATCAGGCTAAGACTACTCAGCAGAAAGGTCACAAAAAACCCATCCTGTTTAAAATGACTAATTTATTCAGGTATTTGTAGGCTAACCAGGAAGATTCAGTGAATAGGGACTTCAGGGTGCAGATCCACTTGGCAAACCAGACATGTTAGTGTTTTACATCTTACCTGTGAAATGTCATTTGCTTGTGTTAAGGCAATACTCTTCTGCTGAAAATAATCTAGGCAATACTCATCTTCAGAAGATATTCTAAACACCTTCCTGAATGATACTTCTCTTCCAGTTTTGTTTTTAATTTTACTTCACAGATTTAACACCTAACAACACCTCATCAAACTTTTTTTTCTGAAAACTTACCAGAATTCCTCCCTTTTTTAATAAAATTGCAACATAATTCATATCAATCAGAAAAAGCATTCAGACTGACACTTCAACTTTAGACCATGGCTCTATACACACACAGAGTGGAGGAGTTCATTATAGTGTTAGGTAAATCATGTTTGACCAAACTGATAGCCTTCTATGATGGTATGACTGGCTGCGTAGATGAGGGAAGAGCAGTGGATGTTGTCTACCTTGACTTCAGCAAGGCTTTTGACACCGTGTCTCACAACATACTCATAGGCAAGCTCAGGAAGTGTAGGCTGGATGAATACACGGTGAGATGGATCATGAACTGGCTGGACGCAGAGCTCAGAACATTGTGATCAACAGTGCAGAGTCTGGTTGGGGGCCTGTAGTCCATGGGGTTTCCCAGGGGTCAGTATTAGGTCCAGTCCTGTTCAATGACCTGGGTGAATATACTGAGTACACCCTCAGCAAGTTTGCTGACGGTAACAAACTGGGAGGAAGGGCTGACACACCAAAAGGCTGTGCTGCCATTCAGTGAGACCTGGACAGGCTGTAGGACTGGGCAGAGAAGAACCTGATGAAATTCAACAAGGCAAGTGGAGGGTCCTATACCTGGGGAGCAATAACCCCAGGCACCAGTACAGGTGAGGGGTGGGCCTGCTGGAAAGCTGCACTGCAGAGAAGGACTTGGAGTTCTGTTTGACAACAGGTTGACCATGAGTCCACAATGTGCCCTTGTGGCCAAGAAGGCCAATGGTATCCTGGGGTGCATTAGGAGAAGTGTGACCAGCAGGTCAAGGGAGGTTATCTTCCCCCTCTGCTCTGCCCTGGTGAGGCCTCATCTGGAGAACTGTGTCGAGTTCTGGGCTCCACAGTTTAAGAAGGACAAGGAATTACTGGAAGGAGTCCAGCAGAAGGCTACGAAGAAGATTAGGGGGCAGGAGCATCTTTCTTATGAGGAGAGACTGAGAGAGCTGGGTCTGTTCAGCCTGGAGAAGAGAAGGCTCAGAGGGGATCTCATCAATGCTTATAAATATCTCAAGGGTGAGTGACAAGAGGATGGGACCAGACTTTTTTCAGTGGTGCCCAATAATACGATGAGGGGCAACGGGCACAAACTGAAGCACAGGAGGTTCCATCTGAATATGAGGAGAAATTCCTTTACTTTGAGGGTGACAGAGCACTGGAACAGGCTGCCCAGAGAGGTTGTGGAGTCTCCTTTTCTGGAGACATTCAAAACCTGCCTGTGGGTTAGCGAGAGCTGTTGCCTGGGCCTGAGGCCTGTATGCTAATCGAGTGTTGGCATGGAACACAACATGCCCGGACAAGGCCCAGGAACAAAGAACTTGTGGTTATCAGCAAACGCCTAAGCCCTAGGACAAAGAACAACACGTGACCACAGGTGGCGACTGATAGTCGCGGGAACATCTCCTAATCAACAAACTTTGTTTAGGTAGTCTTGCTAGTCTTGCGCATGTGTTAGAGTGTTTAACCAATCACCTTAAGACACGCTTAACTTAGAACATATAAATGTATGTGTGTTAGTTCAATAAATCGGACATCTTGCTTGCATCAAGCTGCGTCCCCGTCTCTCAATCGCGACAAATTGGTGACCCCGACGTGATCGCCTATGGTGAAACTGCCGAGGAATGAAGAACCGCCTATCTGGTGGCAGGTCGCGAGTCCCGCAGAACTTTGAATGAGCTGCTGAAAGGAAGCAGGATAAGCCGGCCGGCTACTTAATCCCTCCGTCTGGAACGAGAGGTGAGCTGCGGGAAACTAAAAAAATGGGGAATCAAGCGTCTTCCCCTGAGAGAGACGTTTATGAACTTATGAAAGCGTTGGAAACTAAAGAAATGGGGAATCAAGCGTCTTCCCCTGAGAGAGACGTTTATGAGCTTATGAAAGCATTGCTTAAAAAGCATGGGAAGAAGACCCTCTCAGGGCAGGATCTTAAGTTAATGCTCAAGTGGGTGCAGGTGAAAATCCCCACAGTAACTGCCTCTTCGATTTTTACACGTGAGCTTTGGGACGATGTAGGGGTTAAATTATGGGATGCGGCTACGGCGGGGGACGAAGAGTCGCAACGTATGCTCCCTAGATGGAGAATTGTTTTTGAGACTGTGAAAGCACAGGAGCAAATGCAACGGGGCTCCTGCGAGGAAGAATCAGCGCTTTCCCAGTTACTCTCTGCCTGTCCCGTAACCTATCCCTTTGATCCGGGGCCTATCGACCCCGAGAAGGAGCCTGACTTATTTCCCCCTGACCCTCATGATGTTTGGAGAGAAATTAAGCGCCAGGCGTTGAAGGAAGGAGAGCTGGTAGTAGCGAGAACTATAGTCGCCCCTGTAATATATCAGAGACGGGGGGGGCCCAATGGGAAGCACTCTCTTTCTTGGTTATCAAAGAGTTACGTCGTACTGTTACCGAGCACGGGCTATCCTCTCCCTATTTTGCGAGTCTTTTGTCTTCGGTATTTGACACATATGTTATGACCCCACACGATCTGAAGTCTCTTGCGCAGTTGTTATTGACTCCAACTCAGTATACGATGTGGGAATCTCAATGGAGAACAGGATTGCAAACAATTTTGCTGGGGTATGCGGGGCATGCTAATGCTGCTTTAGCTGCGTTGACCATAGAACATCTTACAGGGACGGGACGGTTTTCGGACCCTGTCGCTCAAGCTAGGGATATCCCTCGAGAAGCTCTAGAAGCACTCCGAGAGGAAGCGAAAAGGGCTCTGCTGAAAGTTCCTGATTCAGGCAGACCCCAGAAAGCATTTACTACTATAACCCAAGAACCTCGTGAACCGTATATGCAATTTATAGATAGATTAAAACAAGCCCTAGAAAGACAGATTGATAACACGGAAGCCCGAGAAATTCTACTCCTTAAGTTAGCCGTAGAAAATGCTAACGCTGACTGCAAAAAACTCTTAAGGTCTCTCCCGAATCAGAATCCTACCCTAATCGAGATGGTGGAAGCCTGTAACAGGATCGGCACCATGGACCATAAATCTGAGGTTATGGCTGCCGCGTTCGCGGCCATGCGTGGGCCAGTTAACCCCACTCCACCGCCCCAAAACTGTTACGGCTGTGAGAAGCCGGGCCACCTTAAGAAAGATTGCCTCGCTACGAGTGCTTGGAGGCGTTCCCAGATACCCGGGATCTGCCCTAAATGCCAGAAGGGACGGCATTATGCTAATCAATGCTGGTCCAAGTATGATTCTCAGGGACGTCCGATACAGGGAAACCGGTCGCAGAGCGCGGGGCCGCGGCGCGTGCAGACACAAGTTCCGCGGATGGCCCCCCTGCGGGCGCAGGGGGGGCGGCAGCGTTGCCGACCTCTGCCCAGCAACAGCAGGAAGTGCCGGCTTGGACCTGGCAACCTCCTATGCAGTAACGCTACTTGATTCCTCAGTCCATCTGTTGCCCACGGGTATTGTCGGCCCTTTACCACCCGCAACGCAGGCATTGTTGTTAGGAAGGTCGTCTACGACGCTATCAGGACTTTTTGTATTACCTGGGGTAATAGATGCTGACAGTTCTCAAGAGATTAAAATCATGGCTTGGACTCCGTTTCCTCCTTGTATTATACCAAAGGGAAGTCGGATTGCACAACTAGTTTTAATGCCCAAAGTTGATAATTCTCTGCCTAGTGACCAGTTAATGCCACAGAGGCAAGGAGCTTTTGGCTCCACAGGAGAACCGCAGATTTTATGGGTCCAATCTATCACGCAGAAACGTCCCACATGTCGATGTACTCTTATTCGTGGGAATCAACGGGTTGTACTGTGCGGAATTATTGACACGGGTGCGGATGTTACTGTCATTTCTCAAGCCAAATGGCCTCTCCAATGGCCTCTAGCAGATGTTTCCCAAGCGTTAGCTGGGATAGGGGGATATGGAGCTAGTCGACAGAGCTTAGAACTAATTCAGATACAGGATGCAAGCGGCCAGACAGCATCTGTCAAACCGTTTGTTTTACCTGTCCCCATGGTTTTGTGGGGGCGTGACGTGTTATCCCAATGGGGTATGTCTCTTCAAACTACCCAGGCACATTTTTAGGTGGGGCCATTGAGGGGCGTGAGACCCTAAAATTAATCTGGAAAACTGAAACCCCTGTTTGGGTCGATCAATGGCCCCTACCTACGGAAAAACTTCACGCCCTCCAAGAACTAGTTGCAGAACAACTATCGAAGGGACATATTGTGTCTTCTAACAGCCCCTGGAATTCGCCGGTTTTTGTTATCAAAAAACACACTGGCAAGTGGCGCCTGCTCCATGACCTCCGGAAAATTAATGATGCTATGGAAAGCATGGGAGCCCTACAACCAGGACTTCCATCACCTACTATGATTCCTCGTGATTGGCATTTAACGGTCATTGACCTTAGAGATTGCTTTTTTAATATTCCCTTGCATCCAGATGATGCCCCTAAATTTGCCTTTTCTGTACCAAGCGTCAACATGCAAGCCCCATTACAAAGGTACCACTGGGTTGTGCTGCCACAAGGAATGAAAAACAGTCCCACAATATGTCAGTGGTATGTAGCTAAGATACTTAGTCCAATTAGAACCATGATGCGCCATGTCTTACTGTATCATTATATGGACGACATTCTAGTAGCAGCAGAACACCATGAAGTCATGGAGGAAGCCGTAGCCCTTGTCATGGTTGCCATTAAATCGGCAAACCTCTGTATTGCCCCAGAAAAAGTACAACAGACGCCACCATGGAAGTACTTAGGGTGGCGCATACGAGCTCAAACTGTTGTTCCTCAGCCTTTACAAATAGCCACGGAGGTAAAAAACTTACATGATGTACAAAAACTGCTAGGAACAATCAATTGGGTTAGACCCTTGCTTGGCATTACTAATGCAGACCTAAGCCCATTATTTGAAATGCTCAAAGGAGGCTCAGATCTCTGTGCCCCACGGAACCTTAATCCTGAAGCTGTTAACGCCCTACAGAAAGTTGCCATAGCAATTACCAACAGGCAAGCGCATCGATGGGCACCTGAGTTACCTTTTCAACTCATCATTTTGAATCCTGCACGGCAACCTCATGCACTGATCTTTCAGTGGGATAGCCAGAAACCGGACCCTTTGCTGATTATTGAATGGATTTTTTTACCCAACCAAGCCACAAAAACTATTTCGACACAGCATGAAATGTTTGCATCCCTTGTCGTCAAAGCTCGACAAAGACTGTTGACTTTAGCAGGAACAGACTTTACCCTTATCTGTCTACCAGTAACAGCTGTTTATTTGCAATGGCTATTACAACAATCGGACGCATTAGGGACAGCTCTAGTCAATTATACGGGCCAACTTACTTCGCATCCACCTTCTCACAAACTGTTACACGCTGATTTTCACCTTCTGCCGATGCCAAAAAGAAGCGATCAGCCTCTACAGGCCTTTACTGTTTTCACAGATGGATCGGGTAGAACTCACAAGTCCGTTATCCTTTGGTGGGACGATAAGTCTGGACATTGGGACTCTGATGTAGAAACTGTACAGGGCTCTCCTCAAATAGCAGAATTGTCAGCCGTGGTTCGCGCCTTCCGGAAATGGTCTATCCCTCTCAATGTAATTACTGATTCTGCTTATGTTGCAGGAATTGTTCAACGAGCAGAAGCCTCAGTGCTCCGTGATGTTTCTCATGCAGTCTTGTTTACCTTGCTACAGGAGCTTGTCTTTCTCTTAGATTCTCGCCATCATTCCTATTTTATTATGCATATTAGATCCCATACCTCTTTACCTGGGTTTATGGCTGAGGGAAACCGACAGGCTGATATGCTTACGCTACCCGTGCAGGTATTACCCGATCGTGTAGCGCAAGCTCGACTTAGCCATTCCTTTTTTCATCAAAATGCTGGAGGTTTAAAACGACAATTTAACCTCACCACGCAGCAGGCAAAAAATATTGTTGCTGTGTGTCCTGATTGCCAAAGACATTCTTTTACATCCGTTGCCGGAGGAGTTAACCCAAGAGGGTTACAGAGTCTGCAGCTTTGGCAAACAGACGTTACGCATTTTCCTGAATTTGGTCGTTTGAAGTATATACATTCTTCTATCGACACCTTTTCGGGTGCATTGTTTGCCTCTTGTCATACAGGAGAAAGAGCGCGAGATGTTCAAAGGCACCTGACGCGAGCCTTTGCCACTTTAGGAATACCCTCACAGATTAAAACTGACAATGGCCCTGCCTATGTCTCTTCATCAATAAATTCCTTCTTAAATTCTTGGGGAATCTCACACACCACCGGCATTCCTCACTCCCCCACAGGCCAATCCCTAATAGAGCGCTCGCACCAATCCCTCAAGTGTTTGTTACAAAAACAAAAAGGGGGAGTAGTAGGGACTGCTACCCCAGAAGAGCGATTACAGAAAGCCTTATATGTCTTTAATTTTTTGAATTGTTCTCTGTTGGACAGTAATCCTCCCATAGTTCGACATTTTAGTACAAACACCCTCTTGGAACCCAGAATCAAGCCACCGGTGCTAATTCGGGACCCTGAAACAGGTAAAGTAATGGGACCCTATCCCCTCGTTACATGGGGTAGAGGCTATGCTTGTGTCTCCACAGAAAGAGGCCCCCGTTGGATCCCAGCGAAAAATGTGAGGCCCTTTCGAGAGGCACTACAGCAGCAGCCCTCTGACGACATCTTGAATCCAGATTCTACGCCCGGTGAAGAGCACACCGCCCTCGAATGAACTCTGTTTTAGAAGCTATGGAGATGGGCAAGGGAATAGTTGTGGTTGCCCTATGGGTATTTACATATGTCAGCATGGGATTTGAATTGCACCAAGTTGACCCCCGTACTAATGTATGGCTTACATGGGCAAATCGCACTGGGGTTACAGACTTTTGTCTGTCCCTGGTGCAAGTTGGCGATTCGTTTATGGAAATGTTAGTTAGAGAAGATGTTCTTGAGTTAGTTGGTCATCGACCTTAGGATAGCCAAAATGTTCAATTAAAACAGAAAGGGGGAGATGTGGGTTAGCGAGAGCTGTTGCCTGGGCCTGAGGCCTGTATGCTAATCGAGTGTTGGCATGGAACACAACATGCCCGGACAAGGCCCAGGAACAAAGAACTTGTGGTTATCAGCAAACGCCTAAGCCCTAGGACAAAGAACAACACGTGACCACAGGTGGCGACTGATAGTCGCGGGAACATCTCCTAATCAACAAACTTTGTTTAGGTAGTCTTGCTAGTCTTGCGCATGTGTTAGAGTGTTTAACCAATCACCTTAAGACACGCTTAACTTAGAACATATAAATGTATGTGTGTTAGTTCAATAAATCGGACATCTTGCTTGCATCAAGCTGCGTCCCCGTCTCTCAATCGCGACACCTGCCTGGACACATTCCTGTGTGATCTATTCTAGGTGTACCTGCTTTAGCATGTGGGTTGGACTAGATGATCTTTCGAGGTCCCTTCCAACCCCAACCATTCTGTGATTCTGTGAAATACTGAGCAAATAGCATACTATGGGTAGCATCATGCTTTATGCTGTCAGTGTGGAATATCATGGTAGTAGTTACTTCATATAGCACAACATACTTGTGAGTTAGTTATCAACAGCCATTATTTTAAAATCTTATGAAGGACACCCAAACCAAAGTTGAATCACAGGCAACGTTATAATTTTCTTATAGGAAAAATATTTATATTTTATAGACTTAGCTGAGGTGACAATATATATATTGATCACGAAGTACCTTTCAGAAACTTCCATCACTGATCCAGGAACCATTACTCACCTGTGAATTAAATCAAGTGAACACTAACACAGTTCATCAATGTAAGCCACCTCTCAAACCTGTGGCAAACTGCTCAGTTTCTCTGACCAAACCCGAGCACAGTCTCCAACATAGTGAGACTTCAATGAAAAACCAAAATCACATCTTACACTTTCAGCCAGCAAAAAATGTAATCAACACAAACCACACTGAAGTTCAAAATGGTTTTAATGCAGCATGATTACAGAAATTTCAATTTTATTCACAGAATATTTGAAAATAGTGATAAAAAAATACTGTTAGAATATTATGCCATTTTATTACTGATATGGAAGCTTTCCTTGTAACAATTTTTAGAAACATATTGAGGATATCAGTGTATAGAAAAGCAAAACAGATGGAGTTTTCATCACTTCTTTTGAAATATTTTTCTCTGGGTTTTGCTTGCTGCTCACATTAATTTTTTGCCCAGTTACACATTTTAGTTATGCTTTCCTATTATTGTTAATTTCACAAGTATTCATAGACTTGCTTTGCCCTGTCTTGCTTCTTTGCTCAATTATATCCAGCACTTACCTTTTATCCAAAATCAGATTCTTATTTACTATTTCATATTTGCTTTTTGGAGTGGGGATAGGCAAAAAAAAAAAAGAGCAAGAAATGGTTGAGGGAAAAGATGGTCTGATCTCTTTTGAATTCCCTTAAACTCTATGCCTCCCTAATGCTTTAGAAAAGCTCAGGGCCTGCCAAGGGAAGCATGGTCTCCAGAGCAGCTGATGGCTGTCTCGAAGGAGTGGAAAACAGCACATCAGAGTTCCCACATATCCGAGTGGATGAGTGCTGAGTTTAGCACCCTCTTTGCTTACTTATTCCCCTCAGTTGTAGCAAGTATTTTTTGCAGCACTAACAATGTAACCACAATAATTCTATGCACACTGGCACACTGAGGGATTTTCTCTATCAATGTAAAGAAAGTTCCTTCTTTGCACTCGGGCTAAGAGTTGTACAGCGACTGCCCTGAAGGTACCACATTCAACTTTGGAGCTGTAGCTGGATCAGAGGGAAGATGGTAACAAAATGGACCTCTTTCCTGTACCAAGAATTATCACACTTGGGGGTGTAAATAGGAATCTTCCTGCCTCTCCCAACTTTTTTCAAGGGTTTAGTTCCTTTCACAGATAGGAGAAGAACAAGTATCAAGACCTCAAATTGTTTTGTTAAACAACATCCTCATTTCTGAGCCAGTACAATTAATTTTTACAGATGCAAATCCTGATGCAAAACACCTGGCCACCATATATGGATTTGGATGCAGAAAATGGAGATGCACTTATAAGTATGGAATAGCAAAGTCTTCACAACTGGAAGATCACACAGATTACTCAGGTTTCTGTTTCTTCTGTTTAAATAGAACAAAATCACAAGTCTGATAAGAATTAATGGATGTTGGAAAGCCTGGGTATCACCCACTGAAGACAACGTGGTTGTGACAGTTATTTTCCACATACTACAGAAGTTCCCTGAGTTAAAGACTCAGCAACAAGTGTCATTGGTCTCAAATTTTTGTTTCTTCAGCCTTTCAGATTAATGACACAACTAAAGCTATGAGAAGCTGTTAGTCTGGCTATCAGGATGCTCCCTTAAGCAGAATGGCTGTGAGCATTTAGAAAGAAAATTATCCCAGGACACCTGCCTGTTACCTGGGACAGTCTTCAGTACTGCTGTTGAGGGAATGCTTCAGATGTTTCTGATGGATAGGATTCTACACAGCAACTGAAAACAGTTTAGATCAGCCCTTCACTGTAACTCTGTGATCTGCTGTATTTCCTATTGCTCCTGTTTCTGCTACTAAGGACAGGATCATTTTTCCCTGCACACATCACTGCTAGGGTACCCCTGCTGAGAGTTGTGGAACTGCCATGATGCACTCTGAATTTTCTTGATCTTAAGCCAAAATGAACAGATGCGGGATTTGTTACTTGTGTTAGCTGCTGCAGGTAAAATGAAAAAATTGTTCGAGATTCTTTCCTTTGGGTTTCTTTCCACATCAGCAAAAACAAGCTTCTGCAACAGACTCTAGTTAATATAAAAATGTTCCAAGGATGAGAGAGTTGTTGAATGTTAAGCAATAACAGAAGCAGACAATTTTAATTTTTTTTCTACTCCATTAAGTTCCTTTTTCTGCATGGATTAATTTCAGTCAAAAGCTTTAATATATTGTCAGACCAGATGCTACATAAAGCAGACAGTGCTCAAATTGGCTTCTTCACTCTTTCCTGCTCCCTGCACATCCATGATTTTTTTGTGAGTTAGGGGCAGCTGATTCACCCAATCCATTGGACTTTCTAAAGCTAGTGACATGCAACACTGTAGGATTAAAATCATGCTATAGAACTGCTTTAAGTAAAGCTCAAACTTTTTTCTTTGAAGCTAAGGCAGTTTACAAGGTAAGGATGTGTTCATGACACAATCCTATAATGAAAAATTAAGAATACATACAATTAAAAAGAAAACTTCATCTGCAAAGTTAAGTTTTTCTTGAATATTTTTTCCAAAAAACGGACATATTTAAAGCTAGCAAGCCCCTGCTATTTGGTTTCTAACTGGATTCAAACTAATTGCATTAGTTTATGGCATTGAAATCTTAGGGTATGACATAAAATCCTTCTCTTCTTTGAACAAAGTGGTTTGTACCTCTCTAGTCTCTCTTCTCCAGAACTTTTTTGTGCATAATAACTCACAGATGTTTATGGTAAGAAAGATATGACTGTGAATGCTATGTCTCTTCATCCTGGACAAGAATATCACAATACATAAAACTAGTTCATTTTACTTAGCAAAAAGAGAGGGTTTGCCGTATTTTTCATGTAAGGTCTTGGCATTATTTAGTTCCAATTTATATATACCAGACTTAATATATCAGTAATGAAAAACTTACAGATAAAATTTCTGTGTTTAGGCAAAACATCTTTCATGGTTGGTGGCCTTATGCTTAAATTATTTTAGTCTCAAGTTGAAAAGTAGACAGAAAACACAATTAAGTGAGAAGGCCATGTGGTTAATTTGTAATTTAACTTAGATCCAAGCTTTGTATGTCGTTATTAGCTTGATTCTATCAAGGTGAAATTAATTCTTCTCTCTAGTGTAGACCATTTCACTCTGAGTGATGGAAAATCTTCTTTGTGGAGAAGGACAGGGACAACAAAAAATACCCAGTGTAAATCTAACTTTTTGCTTACCTTAATTAAAAGCTTAGAGAGAAGCAAACTTCCAGTAAACAAACTTTTGCATCTCTGGTCCATGGGTCCTGTCCCAAACAGTAAGAGAATAAAAAGTAACAATAAAACATTATTTCCTTCAAACAGGTCAGAACCCTTATTCAAACAGAACCATTCTCTCAGAAGCAATGTTCTTCTCTCTCTGTTTTATGGAGTGTTTCCTGACGTGAACTCTCTCTCAACAGTCTTCTTGCTACAGACTGAAAGAAGCACTGTGTATGATCAATACCCTTGCCACATACAACACATTCTGACCTGAAGAGGGTTTCATTCTTGAAGGATTTGCAAGATAAGGTTCTCTCTTTGTATATTAAATCCTTGCAACCATATCAAATCTAGTTTGTTACTTATTTGATTTATACAAAGGTAACCTTAAAAGTGTTTGATGTACACAAATCAGTTCCATACAATCATTTGAGCATTCAAGATTTGTTGAGTCTTAGGTTATTCTGCAAATATTCTCTTGCACAATGACTTATGGTACCAGACTTCCCTGGCTCGTCTCACCCTTGCTGCTGTTGCCTTCACTTTCCTACCAAGATAATTAAGATGTTACTGTATTTATATATTTCAGCACATTGTCTTGACAATGAGATGAAATATTTCTGAACAAGATCTCTCTGGTTAACTCAAAAGATGTGCATTCAACTAGATCTTTGAAAGTATGAATACATTAAAAAAAATTTAAAACTAAAGAAAATCTCCTTTCCTTTAATTTTTTTGGCAAAACAGGTTTATTTTTCTGCAAGTAGTATCAGATTTGTCACTGTAATTTCTGCAATGGAATAGAAAAATAAATAGGTTCTCTTTTTTGTTTCTTCCAATAGAGGCTTGAGCTATTTTACGTACTCTCTATACTGGCAACAAAAGGAATCAGACTATCACTTACAACCACACCCACTGCTGGGCCTTACTCCTGGGCCAGCACCCTATCGTCTTACACACTATAAAAATACCGAAACTCACATACTGAAAGCTGACCTGCTTCTGATAATTTGTCTGCATAAAAGCCAAGTAGGTGATGGGATTTGTCTATTGGAGCCACTGCAGCCACACCAGCTCGTTCTGCTCCCAGAAGTGAAGGCTACCACTGGCTGCACGCTGCAATTTTTGTCCATAAATCTTCCTACATCTTGAGCACGGTTTTGTCTCAGTCTTCTCAGATAAAGTAGGAAAGCTGATTATTTTGTTTTCCTAGAGGTGGGATCCTCTGGCCTCTTACCCTCGTTTCCTCTTCTTATAGACATAAGCTAGTGTGCTCAGCAGGGTAAGAATGAAATGGAGACACTTCTCTACATGTCTTTACCTCACAGATAAGTGCTAAATAAAAAATGTAACTATGGTTTTCCACTGAACAATTAGCAAGAAAGTATACCTTTAATGCATAAAAGAGTGTACATCTATAAACAGCTGGGAGATTGTCCGTCCAAAATGTTTATCATACACCATCAGAAGATGGCTAAATAGCCCAGTATCCTGTAGTAACTTGAGCAGTGGATCTATTTTACTTAAAATGCCATGGATTTAGATTAATCCTATTTTGATGTATTTTCATCACAAGAACTTTCACAGGCTACAAGCAAATGCAACATCCCACGTGCACCTCTTCATTATGATTTTTATAATCTGAGCTACTAGTTCATTTTCTCACAAAAAAAATTTCTTAAATTACTTAAATTCATGAGCCCAGGAAAATTGTTCTCATATAGCATTTTCTATTAATTATTATCTCTACCACTCCTCAGCAGGCTTTCCAGGAAGAGGATGGTGACTAGCCTTTGCCTGTCAGACAAATTACAAACACAACAAGCTGCTTTTTAAACAACTGGACAGTATTTGTGCAAGAGAAAGGTTACAGTCATAGACAGGCAAACATGGAATAAGAAAAAGGATGGCAGGTCAAGACAACCCTCCACAGGTGCTTATATTGCAAGATTGAATTTTGTTCACAAAAGTTTCTCCCAGCATTTTTTGTGTGCCTAAAAAAGTTCTTACTTTCATGTGCTCAGTATCATCTTCACTAAAAAAAAAAATTTTTTTACCAGAGCATATTTTCCTTGTAATGTCAGTACGAATCCTCACTAAAAACTGCTATCTTTTGGGGCATTTTGAGTTGATTCCTCTATAAAAAAAATCTGTGCTTTTTGTAATCCATTGATTTGTTGTGGAGAATGTTACAGATACGAAAATCAAATTCAGTACCAATCATATATACCCCATCATGTTGATACTATTAAATGATAACAGAAATTGTGTACCTTTCTTTCCCAGAGTACCTGGAATGGACAAAAACATTAAATAGGAAAGCAAAGAAATGCAAGGAGTTTTCTTTTTGATGCTCAGCTTCTGTTCTGAGTACAGAACTGGAATGAAAAAGAAGAAGGTTTTGTTAGCTCCTTGGTTCTGAGTACCTCTAACTTGCAAGACCTTTCAGAGCTCCACACATGTCATTGGGCCGATGCAACGTAAAGGGATTTCTAAACTCATTCCTTTTCCTTTTTGCATAGGTGTTGACAGAGTAGGATTTCTAAAGAAAGAAGTGGCTCACAAAGCTTTGTCCTATTAGGGGAGGAGAAGGAGGTAAGGGGGCAAGAAAGAGACTTTTTTTTTTCTTTTTTTTTCTTTTTTTCTCTTTTTCTTTTTTTCTGTTTTTCCTAGAGTAGTCAGATTCATGCCAGCCTGCCACAGGTTTGCTGCAGATTCACTTCTGGAATATCTGTCTTGTCTGGACTTGAGTGCACCAGGTCTTTTAAGCCTCCAAAACCAAGCACAAACATATTGATGCAGAGGCTAATCCTTCAAATCCTCAGGCTATATCTTTAAGTGGAGTGTGGTGTGCAATATTGTTTCTTTGCAGGTTGGAAACTTCTGTGTCCTTACAGGTGAAGCTCTGCGCACTGCACTAATGCATGCCTATGGGTGCTCAGGAAATTACTTTTTTCTTTCTGGAATGAGTGAAGTATCTGTGTCCCTGGTAGAATTATTTTCCACCTTTGATTTTTCCTCATTTATTTGAACACATACATTTTACATAAATGAAGGACGATCGTTACATAGGTAGATATCTTTATTATTTTAAGAAAATAGTTTTTTAGAATTACAGATTACACAACGAAAACTAAAAAAAAAATATAAAAAAGAACACAACATTCAGAATACATGGAATTTAAAAACAATTTCTTATTTTGTCACTTCTCAAAAAAAAAATCTGTGGTGCAAGAGTAACACTAGTAACAGTTTCTAGAAACAAGGGAAATCAAGTCATAGGTATTGCACCATGAAGCCAAATTAAAGAATATGCAAGGATATCTAACAACCTACATGTATAGATAAGTCTCTATTTGGCTTTTTGATAGTGTCTGCATAGGCAGCTTTGGGAATAAATGAGAACTATGTGCCTTAGTACTTTAAAAAGTTCTGTAGGCATTCACTCACATGATTAGGCAATCAGGAATCATTGCTAAACCTTTTTTTTTTAATCCATTAACTAATGTTAGCTAGAAATCAGCCTCAATGACAAGGACCTCGAACAGTGACACAGTTCAGCTAGATCGGATCAATTACATTTCAGTGAAGGCAGGATATTGTTTTCAAAAGCCCCATGGTTCTACTTTTGAAGTAATTTGTGAACTTGGAAGTTCAAATCCCACTGAAATGCAATGCAACTCCTATTCATGTCAGGAAAGTTTGCTTGATAAGGTTCCAAAGCCCAAATCTTCAGAGACACATAATTGCCAAACTCTCACAGGTTTCAGTGGGAGATTGCTAGGCACTCAAATGCTTTTAAGCAGTGTGGTACGTATTTCTCTGCTGAAAATGGGATTGAGACTGCTTTGAAAATGTACATATGTCTCAATAAGAAAGTTCCCCAAAGCAGTGTGAAAAGAAATATTAGCAGAAACAAGCCACTCTTCTGAAAGCAAGTAACTTAGCACTGGCTGCCACATATAGAAAGAGATATTTGTTTGATGTCTTTGCTGTAATATGAAGTCTTCTGTCCTAGTTGAGCTGTGTCAGGATAATTGCACTTGCAGCTCTGCACTGAATGTATTTCTACATTCTATAAACAACAAAGGAAAATATTTTATATCATTTACATTAGTGACTGAAATAGCTAAACATCTCTTAGTGAGAAAGAGGTGGAGTTTTTTATCATGTACTGGGCCTGCCTGTGATGGATATTCTTCATACCACCTCATATGGTGCTCTGTCCTGCACTTGTGACCAGGGTGACCAGTGTTGATATGTTTTAGCTATTGCTGAACAGTGCCTGCTGAGTGTCAAGTCCTTCTTTGTTTCTCAGTCTTCCTCTCCCAAGCAAGTTGGCTGAGGGTCGGCAAGAGGCTGGGAGGGGACACAGTTGGGACAGCTGACCGCAACTGACCGAAGGAGTATCCCATACATTATATATAACTTCATGCTCAGCCATAAAACTGGGAGGAAATTTTCCAGTGTCACCCTTACAGGGGAACTGACTGCACATCAGTCAGCTGGTGGTGATTGTTCTTGCATCACTTGTTTTTTGTTCTGTTTCCAGTTTTCCCCTCTGCCTATTAAACTATCTCAGTCCACAATTTTTCTTACTTTTGCCCTTCTGATTACCTCCCCTTTTCCCCCAAATGGAGTGAGTGAGGAGCTACGTGGGGTTGGGCTGCTTGCTGGGTTTTACCCACAACAAACTAGCTCAGTTTTTTTAGGTTCAAAAATTTAACCTTACAAACAGTATTTCAGCGTGGCTGCCACAGATAACATTATGACTCATCATAACTTGCACTATAAAATCACATCACAGAATCAGCTGACACATTTTGTGTGGACAGCAGCCTTCCCTTTCAAAAAACCTGAGGGCTAGGGAACCTCTCTAATTTAATTGCCCTCTTTCTTTTTACAAAAACCTCATCCATACTGTTCCAGAAAGTGGGGGAGAGACTTTGCCATTCTCAGATAACTCAGTTCAGCAGTATTTCATGGGAATTTATTTCCTATCATTTCCAAAATGATATGAAATAAATGAAAGGGACAAAACAGATGTACTAGTAAAGAGTGTTGTTTCATTTTGTTTTTAAAGGCTAGGCCCTTCACGGCAATGTCCTCTTCTTCCTTCTGTTTAACAACACCATCTGTTCTGCCAAATTCCTGTTGCTGGAGTTTCAAAAAGATGCAAGCGGCTTTAGAACAGAGCCATTAAACAGAAAACAAAAAAATCACATTGCTAAAAACCAGCATATGACATGTCCTAAAATGCGCTCTCTGAACAAATGTAGTAGCAATATCTCTTGAGATACTACTTGCAGAAGCAAAACCAGATTTATCAGTTGAGTGTGGAGCTTATTTAAATATTTTATATTTCTTTTTTTTTTTTTAATCTGTCACTATATTAAAGAAGTTTAATGGCAGAGTTCAGAATTTGCCTCTTAGATTGTCTTAGATCCCTGCACAGTTGGTCTTCATTCCTGTATTCATCACTCACATCTGTGTAAGCATAGAGGTGAGAGGAAGCCAAGCACAGAAGCTGGGCTGTACTGCATAGATCTGAGAGTGAGATAGTGCTCCAAAAGAAGAAGATGGGGAAGACATCAAGGCAGCTGTGTATTACTGCATCATTTCGTTGAACTCATCTAGTCAACCCGCTAGAGATCCTGGCTCTTTCCAGCTATGTAGTTATAGCTTTGAAGTGCTTTTTGATTTATGTATTTTGTCTTCTTCCAATTGAAAGTGGAATAGGAAGCATCAAAAGGACTGAAAAAACCCTCTTGTGATAATTTCTGTGCGACTGGAAAAGAGTTTCTCAGATTTCACAACAGGTAATTCTCATGTAAGATTTAAGCCTGATTTTAGAAAGTCATGCAGTCCAGATAGCTGCTTTTAGAGAAGAGCTAGTGGCATTTTCTTCTAAGGTAATTTTTTCCCAGGACTAATAACATATTTATTCCTACAAATCTCCTGTTTTCTGGAAGTGGGTGATTAAACAGACCTAGACAAGGTAAACAAGACTCATCACCTGAAACCTAAGCAACAGAGTCTCTACCCACCTCTTCTCAGTTTGATGGCTCTTAGGGATTGGTATGAGTGAAATTACTAATCACAGGAAAATCCCATAAAACTACCCACCTGGTCCTTCAGGAGGGAGAATGTTAGTGGATACTTGCTGAGAAGGAGGAAGAAGTCCTAAAGCACTTTCTTTTTCACCAAACTGTGATGCTGAACTAATGAGTTTATCTCAGGAACTACCTTAATAATTTTCCTATTAGACAGCCTCTGCTCAACAAGCCTGTACCATTTTCTGAAGTGATTTTCTCTGATAAAGTTGCAAAGTCTTTCTTTTTCCTTACTAGATCTTTATTAAATAAATACATGTTAAAACGCCTGTGAATTTCCACGCCACAGAAGCAATACAAGAAAACTGTATAACCACTTTTCAAAGTAGATAAGCTGGCTACTTATACAAAGGAATATAAGTGTATTATGTGGTTTCTGCAAAACTGTCTCCTCCTAAGGCACAAAGCTTACTGTGTGCCACTACTGGATATATCAACTATTTAAGCAGTTGCTGCCAGTGGTTTTTTATACACTACCAATAACTTACAATTTCAGTGAAGAACTGGTCATCAGAGTTATTCTTTCTTTGCCCCAGAACTCATTAGTTCACATGGGGACAGATTTCAGTTCATACAACTCACTGTTTTTTCCATAACCTTTACTGTTCTTTGCAACACTGTTCTTTTTATTTAAGTGCAACAATAAACGTAGTGTTTATTTCTCCTGAAGCTACTTCAGTTACTCTGTGAAGCTACTACAAAGTTCCGCTGTTTTATATTAGCACATTTTTTTAAAACCTGACTAGCAAAAGAAAAATTAATTCCTGGGTTTGCTGTCAATGTTTTTTAAAATGTCCTAGAAAGTGCACAGTCACATGTACATATTGGAAGTAAGATTCATCTTCAGGTGGATCCAGTATAGATGCAAGATGAATACAGAAGGGAATGAACTTAAAAGATCAGACTTTAATCTTCTTTAAAGGCAAGTTTTTAGGGTGTTTCTCTAAAGTATACGGAGTTAAGTGCAGTATTTGGCTTGTGGAACTCAAAATCAGTTTTTATGCTCTTGAGATAGTTTATCATGAAGTTACATGACTTCAGCACTCCATTCACACAGGTCCACAATAAGTATAAAATTACTATATATATGTGAAAAAGCCACTTGGAAAATTGAATAGGCCAAGGATGAACTTTTAGAACACATTCCTGGACTTTTTAGTGATCTGGGAAACAAAAAGTCATTAAATATTTCATCTGCTCCTTGTCAGCTATACTGCACACACAAATCTGGCACTACTGCCCACTTTGAAATTGAAAACAGAATTTAATTTCTAATAGAACGGAAAATGCGCACAACTTTCAGAAAAGGCAAATGTTTCTGGCTGATACTAACATATCCAAGTACCACAGGCATTGCACCGAAGGACATTTACAAAAAACAACAACACAGAAGAGTGAGATGAGATGCATTGCTGAACGGAAGTACTTTGCAGGAGTGGCAAAATTCAACACAAATTTTGCATTAAAGTATTCTCATTCTACTCACAGAGCTTATAGAGCTCAGTGGGACATCTACTGCGAAGGCCTGTTGATCTCCTGGACATGAGAGGCCACAGAGACCCACAGTTCCTGTTATCAGAAACGAGTGTTGCTCTGGGCAGAGTTGCTCAGAGCAGCCTCTGTGCCCTGTTCACAGTGGGCCCACCAGCAGCCCAGCTGGTCCCCGACATGAACACAACCAGCCTGTGGTTTGCTTTGCCAGGCATCCCGGCAGCAGCACCGCGCGTCAGGGCACCCGGGGGCTCCCCTCTCCCGTTTAGGTCCCTGGCACTGCCTCAGCCTGAGAGATCACTGGTGGCAAGAAGCTACCTCCTTTCCTAGGTGCTGCCAAGGCAATGGAAACTGAACTGAATCTGCAATTTCTACAGTTTAGAATCACTGGGACCCACATTCACATCAAAACCATTGAAGAGCTCGGCTCTCATGTGTTGCTCTCTTGCACACATGCTCACCAGCAAAAGGAGGAGACAAACCATACCCACGAACAGGAGAGTTTTCTTATATCAGTAAGCCAGGTTTCAAACACACCAGTGGGAAATTATAACAGCCTGAAAAAAATAAATAAATCACTTAAATCTTATGTTTTGCCACAAGCACTTCTCCTATTTATGTTATGAATATACTGCAGTCAGGCCAGCTTGCATCCTCAACCTTTGTGCCACGGAGATCTATTCCACAAGGCATAGACTTGCTGATGCCCCTCGCAGCTATGTCCCAAAACTCATAACTCCTTCTGAAGGAAAGCAGACCTCACACAGTGCTCGACTTGTCCTTGCTTCAGCAAAAGATCTTGCTGCAAATCCAGGCATATAAACCATGTCATAAATCAGAGCTCACCTGTTCCTTATTTAGACAACCAATTAAAACTTTTTTGTTATAACAACTTTTTGCATGTTAATGGCCTTGGATTTTTTTCCAAATATGAATGTACAACTGGTATCAGAGATACTGAGAGAATGGTAATGTTGTTTAAAGACTTGATTTAGTTCCAAGCCAAAACAAAGACCGCAGAACTTCATTTTCTGAAGAAAGGAATGCAGTTGCTTTTCTTGGTTGGGTTACCATAAACCCCATAAATCTTCTGGTTCATTTTCTAAGGCTGAATGTGCCACGTTTCAAACTCACTGGCTTATTTAAAGAAAATAAATTCAGGAAGAAAAAAAAATAAAAGGATGAAACTTTTCAACAAGCTCCCTTAAGTGAGGCATAACCAGTGAAGACAGTCCTTTCCCAGTGACTCCAGCAGGAGTTTTACCACCTGTTTCACCACAACTAGAACAAGTAAACAATTCCTTCAGGAGCAGTGGGACCAAGAAGGAGAGCAGGGATACAATATCCTTAATTCCCAGTCCCCTTCCCAACAGCCAGACTTCAGCTCTTCCTGAAAGAAGTGTGTGCAGGAAGCAAAATCAATCCGATCTATTTGGCTGTTAATGATACTAACAGAGACATTACAAAAGAAGGAATCAACAGCTAAGCTTAATTTACCAAGACAGTTACTTCTTTACTATGCCCACTGTATTATTTATCTTATTTATGTTTTGCCTAATGAGAAACAGCAATTTTCTTTAAGTTTTTTTTCTGCCTTTAAAAAGCAGCCACACGCAGCGAGCCTAACAGGTAATCCCAGCAAGAACAGTCACAACAGGATTGTTGCTTTTCTGTTTTGTTTTTAATCCTATATAAAACGTTTTAAGGTGCTAACTAAAGCCAAAACACATGAGCACTTCTCACACATAGGCTCCTCTTCCATAATTTATTCATCCCATTGTGCCAGTATTGCAGTTTATAATCCTAACTACTACATGTGCAGCTACATACAGCGGGGAGCAGAAAAAGTAAAAGGTTTAACTCTTCTTTCAAAGGAACTTGAAAGTTATTTTACCACTTGGGGATTATGTGTACAGCATTTCTTTAGCTCTGAGGTACTGTTTTTCAAAGGATGGGGAAGGGAAAGGAGCGAAAGAGAAGTCAGTGAGAGCTAATACTGCATTTTATTAAACTTCCTAGTTCTAGAATTCATTTTGTGGCACATATTTTATTGCGTTAAGCTTTGCAGGCTCTGTTTCATCCTTGAACATCTACACATCCAAAAGGTTGAGAAAACAAGGTAGAAACTAGAGGAAATCAATCAACACTTTGAAGATTCATTGGGCATCAAATACAAGATAGAAGGCCACGTTACACAAATTCCTGTAACAAATATTATTCTCTATTGAATGTGTTGTAGCAACTATGATCTACTGGGGATTGTGTGTCACTTGCTCCCACAGTGTGTGAGCTTCCTCTTAACAGTATATTTATTACAACAAGCAGGAAGCTGGTGAGCTAGGAGAGCTCTAAAACTGCTCCTAGTTGAGCTTCTTCACAGATACAACTGCAACCCCCTATTTGGCAATAAACTGCTGAGAGACAAAATGGAAGCTTTCTCTTCCAGTTGGAGTAAATACGCCAAATCCTAAAGCACATAGCTTGCACTCAAAGATACTAACACAGTAAGGCAAGTGAGACTGCCTGTGTAAGAGGTCTCTGTATCACCTTACTGCATGAAACTTCTGTCTTTTTGACTAGATAAACATTTTCTCTTTTTTTTTCCTTTTTTTTTTTTTTCCTCTGGAAGATATAGCAGCCTTTTGTTACATAAAAATGCACACACCTTAGCATACGACCCTGGTCTTACAACACTGGTACTGACTAGGGAAAAAAGAAACAAAAAGGTAGATCAGCCCACTGCAATGTAGTTTCATTCTGTGCAATTTCCTGGGTGGGAATCCAAACTCATTTTTGTACTGTGAAGAATTCCCAGAGAATCCCATGTAATACAGGAACCATGAGAAGACTGTGAATTTCATCTTAAAAGTAAAGAATACAGCCCATGCAAACAGCCAATGTCAACTACTATGAATTATAGCTACTTTGGCCTGGATTGATTCCCAAGCCCAAGCATCCAGTACACATACTACCTCCTGGAAAAAAAACAAGCTGCTATATTTTCCTTAAGTTTTTCCAACCTTTTGGTCAGTCTAAACAGGATTGTTCATATTATTAAGAGCCAATTTCAACTTAAATATGCTACATGCATCTGAGAATGACTCCTCACTGAGCACCTAGAAAGGTCCCATGGAAGATTCTACTTCTGCAAAAGTGAATTTGACTGACTCAGGCAACTTTCAAGTTTCACAACGCTGTGACAGCTTCTGCCTTTCTACAGTCACATACTCACTAAGGAGGAAACAGAATTTGGGAGACACTGGAAGAACTTCTGTCTTTAGCTGGAATTTTGTACAGTTGAGGTCGTATATTGTAGTGCTAATTCAGTTATCATAATCCATACAGCAGGTCCTTTTAGCAGTGCTTCTTGTGCTAGGACTGATGAAAGGGAAGTGGTCTTTTCATGTTTTCCATAGTAGATGAAGGATACAAGATGGTGAACCATGGTGAGAGGTTTACTTGATCATGTCTGGCACTACTACATGCATTCATCCCATCAACAGTTTTGGTTCCTAATAAACAGAAACCTGAACTGAATTTAGGGAATATTTCTGGGAAATGCCTGCGACAAAGTTGAAACCTTCTTTCTCTCTAGTGCCATCCTGCTCCCCATGGAGCTCTTGTCTGCAGTTGCAGATGTCTGGACAGCTTTTGCAGAGATCTGCCCAGGGTGAGAGGATCATGACCTGCAGTGTGCAAGTTTTACAGGTAGTTTTAACATGAAAACTGGTTATAAAGTTTCAGGTTAACTTTAGGTTCAAGGTAGCTTTGCTTCAGTGAAAAACAAAGACACTGGTCCCCTTCAAATTCTACTTTCACAAAACAATACACTGTATATAGAGGAAAGCCTCTTGGAGAGAAGATAAGAAAATAAACTGCATATGCCTATGGAAATTTAAATTACCTAATGTGATATTAGAAGATCAGATAGTACCACAACAAATAGTAGAGAAGTGTGCATAGGCATCACGGTCAATCAAGTAAACACAGTATCAGGTATTCAATACTGTGCCTTTTAGCTCAACATGGAGGACTGGAAGAGATTTGTGTCACAACCTTCTCGGTTCAGACTAGAAAGTACTACTTAGACAAAACCGGTGGAAAAAGGAAAAGATAGAAGTGTTGGCCAGTCTTTTCTTGCCTGCACATTCCTTCCCTCCCAGCAGTTACAGGGCAATGTGGTGCAAGGACAGGGAGAAGTTTGCGCTTCTGCGATTCTATGCTCTTCCCAGCAGCTACAGAAATACAGTATAAATTACAACCACTCTTTGTGCTAGTCTAGCAAGAGAAAATGGGCAAACTTGCCTGAAATAGTCTACATCAGGATGAAGTGTAAATGTTCCTGCATGCCATTTCTTCTTCTTAGCTATGCCTAATTTAAATATATTACTAAATGGCAAATTTGGGGGTCTCATTCAAAAACTTCCAGTATTAACCATGCAAACACTTGCCTATAGTATTTCTTTAAAAGAGGGAACATTGATGGAACTGTGTCTTGTCACAGAATAAGTGTTTCCTGCTGGAAGACAAAAGGCAGGCAAACGATGAAGTATATCTAGAAAACACAAAGTGGCAGGAACAACAGCAATGACTGGAAATCCATCAAGGACATTCCCAAAACTACGGATTTGCAAAAACCAAGGCTTCTCTTACAAAAGCATTCATAGAGCTAGGAATATGTGTCTGTCCAACTTGTGAATCCACCCAGCCTGCACAAAACATGCCCAGGCACCCTAACCATTACAGCAGTCTCATGGAGCACACATTTAAGCTCTCATATAAATGATTATTTGAACATAATGAAACATTTCTGCTGGGAAACTATTTGTTTGCAGAGGAAATACCACAAGTTTTTCTTGCTTCAGTATATTAACCTACTGCCAAGTGTCTCCCACCAGGCCAGAATGGCTCAGACAGATAAAAGGTTAACAGGGTCTTTCAGTTTGATCTTAGGTCACCTGCTTAGAAACAAGTGCTGATACAGGCATCTACCCACTACGATCTAACTTTCTTTTCTGCAGATAAACTAAGACTGCGAATGTCTTTCATGGTGGTTCATGCTGGTTGGGGGAAAAAAAATGAAATAAAACCCAAAACAAAAAAACCCCAGGAATCCTCAAATAAAATGCAAACAAGCTTGCCAACAATCATCAGCTAAGACTTTTTGTAGTGATCACGCTTGGTCAGATTTGAACTGAACAAAAACCCCTAAAATCCAGTAATTACTCCTCAGATTACATTCACCATCCCAAAGCAGATTTAAAACATTAGTAACTCCTGACTGAGGTAAATTTGAAATCAGCAAACAAATGTCAGACATTACAGCTATGATTAATTTAGATTTTATTTCATGAAATCTGGATACAAAATGCTTCTTATTAATACCTGTAAGACTCTTTTATCACATATACGTTCTGTTGAGAAATGTATTTCTAATTTGTAAAATAAGTCAACTCAGGAGATGTTCATAATTGTGTGCATTGGAAAGAACAGTTAAACAGACTACCAATACTCATAATTATGTATTTTGGAAAATTAATGGTATTATTTTACTTTTCACAGTTTATAGGTCATAGTAATTAAAATTTAATAAGCAACTAAAGTTGGATATATTTCAATCCATTAAGGATCTTCACATCAGTACAGTACTATTGGTACTAAAATGTTCCAAATTCTCACACTACTTTAAAGTAATTTGCAACAGAAAGCAGTAAATAGGTATCTAAATTCAATTAAATCATTAATGTCTACTACATGCAAAAATATAGTAATTTATGCATAATGTTCTGTGTTTTCTTTCCTCTATCTCTGAATAGCTCATGTGCTGATCTCCTGAGATATGTAAATTATTGTTTTCATCTGGTTTATTGCTGTAAAGGACTGCTTGAGAATTTAGTTTATTAGAGCAGGTGTGAATAAAAATATGGCAGTTTACTGGAAACTCTATGCAAAGTGTGAGTCTGTAGATTACTCCTGTTTCAGCATCCAGGCAGCCACATATGCATACATGCAATGCAAATGCTGGAAAAGCAGCGTGGGGTTGGAGACACCACTTTAATCTCTTTCTATGGTGACAAACTATACTGGGAAGAAAAAAAGAAAAAAAAAAAAGTGGCTTTCGCATCTTGAGACGTTCTGCATGTTATTGCTCATCCCAGCATCCTGCATCTGGGCTGTAGTAGCAAATGCCAGGGTCCATTCTGCAAGTGTCCTAGTTAGTATTAACAGCTTTCCCATTGCATCATTCCTTTCTCATTTAATTTGGCAATTTAAAATCCTGTTGGTTAACCAAAATGGATTAAAAGCTAATATATTATATGAAAATACAGCCTGACAAACAGAAACACTGGTTTCTAAGAGTTTTCTTTTCTATAATCTTGGGTTCTTTTTTTTCTGAGATCCATAGGAAAATATTAAAAAAATATTTTGGACATCTTTAGACCAAGAATGCTGGAAATTCTAAGTTTAACTTTTAAGAAGTATAGAACACTCAAATTTCAATTATTCAAATACCAACTGGTATTTGGTTGGTAAATAAAAATTGCATTGCTAAATACAAATTAAAAAAATAAACTCTGTGTAGCTGGCCAAGAATTTTGGGTTTGATTTTTTTCATTATTATTTTAAAATTGGTTGTTTTGGCAAATAATGAAACTTGGTTTTGTGTTCCAGCCCTGGTATGAGCTGGAACAGTACTAAGGATGTTATGACACTGAGAAGCGAGGCATAGCTGAGAACTGGAACTTTGCTACCTATGTTAGGGATTTACCCTCCACAACTGCTGCTGAAAGACAGTACTTGTCTGCCAAGGGAGGTCAGTACTAGCCAAAAGACTGCATAAGAGAAGTAAAGCTAATCCAGGATACCCAGAAAGTTTGCCATATCAAGATGGGGGCAAAATGCTTGTAATTTTATTGTTTGCCTGGGCTAGCTCTGAGATGAGAAAAACTGATGTCTCCTGCGAAGAGTATTTATTTGTATAATACTATAGGGTGTTATGTTACCATTATTTTCATATATCCTGTACTGTCTTCAATATTATTATCTAAAGGACAGGCAATGTAAAAACAGCCAGGAAAATGACACATTGTCCTTGTTGAGTCCCTGCAAAAGACGCACCATCTTTCAAGGCAATACAATCTGCTGCAAAAGGGCAGCTGAATCCTTCTGCCTTTGCCAAAATGGGATTTTTTTGGAAGAAAGTGAGGCATTCACATGAAAATTAAGATAATGAAAGAAGCTAAAACAGCTCGGGCTGTTGTCAGCCTCTATGTTTCCACATGAATATGCCTTTTCTGACTACTAATATCTGCATCTATACTCTGGCAGGTAAATGTTGCAAACTTTAAGCTCTGGTCACTTTACCTGAGAGATGTGGATAGGGCAGGATCACAAGTCCTTCCTCACCCACACAATGAGTTTTGTCAGAAAGAATCAAAGCACATGAAGGGACATATCTCATGGACACCAGAAAAGGAAAATGAGAGCACAGATATTCACAAAAGGAAAGCAGAGTTCAAACTCACCTAGCTGGACTTGCTTTGAGCAAGAGCTAGGGCCAAATGAGGTGCAGTGGTCCTTTCCAACTTAAACTATCCTGTGGTTCTGTGGCTAGTAGGCTGAGGAGTAAAATCCTGTTGGGAAGATGACTGAACAAAACCAGATTAACAGGGACTGTCTTGGTTAAGTGAACAAGAGTAGAGAGAAAAGGCACTTAAGCAAACCTACATACACATTAGTTCTGAACTAAAACCTTTACATCATTCCAAAAGTAGCATTGCAAAGATTTGTGTGGCACCCAACAGCACAATTGTCGTATTCTTCTCTATCTTAGGCAGGTAGCTGTATGGTGTTACTCTGATATTGTGCAATATCAATAATTTTTCTGGCCTTCCTCCCTCTCTTCTTTCCTTCCTCCCTTCCTTCCTTCTCTGTGGCTTTTGAGAGAGGACAATGTACTGTCCCCATTCACAGAGGTCCACGAAAGGCATTCTGAAATACTGTGAAAATGCCATGCAACATGAAACGCTTAGGAGAATCAAGCTTCTGCAGCCACAGAGTTCTACTGTGCCAGTGTCAAAACACAGCTCTACAAAGTTTCAAAATAAAGCTTTTCAAAATTTCAGCGCATCTCAAATAGCTACTTAAGTACATTCAATATTCAAGGTATTGCAAAGCACACATTAATGCTGCAGACATTTTAATAAGCTTCTAAGCATGCATGTCAGAACACACATGGGAGACACAGCAGTGTTGCTGTTAAAAACCAAACCAAAAAAACCAACCAAACAAAAAACCCACAAAGGCTAAAATACATAACTTGAATTTGGTTTTATGCTTTGTGTCCAGAAAGACTAGGAATAGCCACTTATTTTCTTTTTTTTTTTTCTCTTTTTTTTTTTCCAAATAAGATGTGTTTCAAAAAGCATGCTCATAGAAACATAGTATTGGAGCATATTGTTACTGTTTAAGAGCAGAACTCTGAAACCAATGAACTTTGTGGTCCAGCTGCTCCTCCCAGAAGGCTTTTCTAGAGCTTCATTCCTCCAATGGCTGAAATCCTCAGTTCAGCACAGAAGGAAAACCTTTCAAAACATTTTCACAGACAGTTGCTGCAATGCATCTGGGAAGTCTCTTGGGATGTGATGCATTTGTGTCTAAAACTCACATGTACCAGGTCCAGAGCACAGATGCAAACTCATGTCTCTGGCTCAGTGGTTTGAGCAGGACAAAGTCAGACAACATATCTCTGGTGCAATTTCATACAAAAGGAAGAGTGAATACAAAAAAAAAAAAAAGAAAAAAAAACCTAAGGGAGGTCCCAGCAATGTGGAGTAATCAGTATGCTGCCTAGAAAGAGGTGGAGCAGGAATTCAGCCTGAGCCTGCATTATCCCAGATGTGTGGATCCTTCTCAGCCCAGCTGTCAGTAGCCGAGGTCTTGGAGCAAACTTCACCACAGATGGAAAGAAAAAAGACAGCACTTTGAAGACCTCATGCTGAAAAAAAATTTCTCTAACTACTTTTAAAGATGATAGGAGCTTTCAAAGGCCTTTCATCTCTTCTCTGACTCATTTTTGGTCTTGAATAAAGTATCCCTATCTTTCTCTCTCTTTTCCTTCAGCTGTAAAACGGTACCAGTAAGCCCTCCTGGTTTCTGATACTTGCAGTGAAAATTAGGTTCACTTGCTCGAGCATATAGAGCTACGCAGGGTAACCAAACTGAGCTTCAGTCTTTTTATAGCAGCTGGGTTGAGCATAGCCACAGCAGAAGATGTTGAGCTGCATTTATGTTACAGGCAGGAAGGTGAGAGGAGGGAGGGAACAGAGAAAGCATTTTGTGTATCTCACTGTGAGCCCTTATTGGAAGAAGCTTCTGTTGATATGCGTCCTGCGTGGAGATTTTTTTCTCTGACCGGTGCTACCTGCTAGGGAGGAACAATCCAGAGACCTGGCAAGCCTTCCTTCCCTCTTGCCAAATGGACCCTCTTCCACTGAAGCAACAGTTTTCAGTACTGTCTACTGTAGTCACTTTCCGCCTTGTGACAGGTGCATTGATCATTAATATATGCTCTATTAAATACATACTGTATTAAACATATCATAAGCAGATGCATGTTTTAAACAACTTTACGTTCTTACAAAATATCTAAGAAATATCTAGAGCCATATAGCATAGCTGATTGGCTTAAAGACTTTTAAAGTACTGTTTTGCCTGATTATTCTTTCATGTTTGTCCTCTCTGGTAGACCTGAGATACTATTCAAAAGGGAAAAAAAAGACAAAACCTTTTTTTTGTATGAATAGCTGTAGGAAGTATGCTTCTGGGACTTCCCAGAAACCCTGCAGAAGGAGCTTTCAGATAATCAGACAACACTTAACAAGTGCCTAGTGCAAACCATCAGGGCTTTCTACCTCTCCCTCCCCCTCATACACTGCAGACAGAGTGATCTTGCTGGAGAGCAGACTTACTTAATATTTCATAGAATAAATAATAGCTTTTTCAGCAGGCTGTCACCTCAGAAGATAAAGGAATTAACTCTGTTCTCACTTTTTACCAGTCTTTTTATTTTCTTCCCCACAGCAATAGTGCTATCAGTTGCAGCTTTCATCATACCCCCTTGTCCCCTTCATACTGCCTCTTTAGTGATAAATACTTCACATTTTTTTTTTCTGAGGGCAGAGGGGAATGAATTTCTAAAGCAGATCGAAAACTAAGGCACAGAAGGTTTCTGTTATCAGCTCCATTTCACATAGGATGTGACTAATGATGGTTCATTTTTTTAAATTGTTTGCACATGTTGCATTTCTCAAAAATGGCTGCATGTTGTTTTTTTAATCAGTCACCATCACCTTCATACATACATATATAGATACATACATTTATCTTGCTTTTCAAGGGAGAGATTGTTTCTGTTGCTTCTTTGAATCATGTCCAGCATATTTGTGTTTTTCTATAATCCATGGGGCACAAATAGTGGCAAGGAACAGATGCCTTTGGATATTCAGTAGTACTCTAAACCCCACACCACCATTCTCCTGTACATCCCTTGCACATCACTGTTTCTGATTATTATACAAATGTACAGATCTCATTCCACAAAAAGCAGGACCTTTCTATCTATTCTGCACATAAATTTAAAGGTGAAATCCTCCTCCTTAAACAATTTTTTTCAAAAGGGGCATTGCAACCAAACATTGATGTGCTTCAAAATTATCAAATTTCTGAAACAAGTAACATGACGCCTACTGGGCCTCATGGGAGACTCTCCATCACTTGACAGAATTTTATGCAAAACCACAAAGTCACCACACAGAAGCTACATCCAATATTCTGCAAGACAGGCCTTCCTCAGCACAGAGATTTCGAGTTAACTTCGCCAAGTCAAATGTTCATTTATTTGTCCATTCACTTAGGAAGAATCAATACCATATTTTTCCATGCAGACCTTCTTACAGAATCACAAAACCTAAGCTGACCCCCTGATTTCAGGAGTCTAAAGGAACTCCAGGTGTCTCAACTTCTGCTGCAGTATCTTCCACAATTGAACAACCAACCAGGTGTATGTAATCAGCTGCAGCTAGGAAGTGCAGTTCGTTCAAAAGTTCCAGCTTCCTCAGCTGAATCAACTGTTTTGCTCCAAAAGCACTAGAGTGTAAAAGTCTGCAAAGCAACAGAGTTTGAAAAAAAAGTGTTTAATAAAAATACTTTTATCCTACTATTTATCTTACTAGATGGTGCACTGGGCATTCACAACCAACCTGCAATTAGCAGTTGAAGTACAGCCATGAATGTACAACCACACTGCTGCAGCAAGAGTGGTGCATGGTAACTTCTTGCACTGAAGTCTAGATCCTGAGCCTTGAGGCAAATGTACATTGTTATTCTGCATCTCTTGACAACCATGACAGATGTCGATTCTGGAGTCTGTAAATAAGTCTGTGTTGAGAAAAAGCATCTGAAGAACTATTTTGATATTTCCTAAAGTATGCACGAACCATTAGATAGGCTTTTGCTTCTGATCATCACATTTTAAAACACAGTGAGAGACATATCACTGTCTTGTTAGACACACTGCACATTGTGCCTACTGGCTTCTCCTTCAACTGTTTGATCTTCTTTCTTAAACTAGTGTTTTGGTATTTTATTTATTTCTTCCATAACCAGTCCTGTGCTAGCTGAAGAAATATTTTTCAAGACATGTAAAATAAAAATTCATGTCTAGCTTAGAGACTGCATGATAAATACCAAAATAGTTGCCTGAAAACTCCAGCCTCCATTGAAACCCATTCTCTCTATTCCTCCCTAATACTTTTCAAGCATTTCATAACTGACTTTTTCACTTGTCTTTTCATGACCTGTCAAATACATGACAAAATATCAGAGTTATCAAGTAGGTTAAATCAAAGGCTCTTAAAAGTAATTCTTAGTCGGTGTTCTAAAAGTTCATATATGCATTTTTCATGGCACTTGAGACTTCTAACTATGTTTGATTGCCACATATTGTAGAAAAAATAAGAACTGATTATATTGATATGCAAAAAGACTCACACATTTTCTCTACCAGACAATGACAATTAAAACTTGAACCTGACGGAAATTAAATTTAACTCCATGTCTTTTGTTGCTTTTTTTTTTTCAGCTAGAAACTCCACTGCAGTTTAAAAATACCATAAAGCAAGCCAGTTGGAAAACAAAGAGTGTAAAACAGACTAGTTTAACTGAAGTGAAAGCTAAGAGGAAAAACAGGAAAAGAAGACACTGAAAAGTTCTGTTAACTGTTTCGTAGTTCAGTTACAATAAACTTAAAATGTCATAAGACAGAGGTGAAAAAGGAACGCAAATAGCTCTGGGATGTGCTTAAGTCCACTAATGCACCCCCTAAGCCAGAAAGCACTCAGCCCCAGTGAGCCAAAGCATTCATACCCACGCTGAGTGTGGCACAGCCATTGCCTCACCGGAAATCAGCTCAAGTCCACAACGCAGCTGGGCTTCTTAGGAAGAAGATTTAAGTCCTGTGACAGATACGCAGTTTCAGAGTTTCCTCAGTAGGACATCCTGAGTGAAAACTGAAATTCTGTCCCTTGCAACCATTTTTTATGGTTTATTGCTGACGCCAACATGATTTTCTGATTTACAGTCATTTGGGTAAATGCACCACCTTTGTTTTTTGAGAAGCTTCTCTTAAGCAAAAAGTACAAAGTACAGAGAATGAGTGGGTTAGATTAGCCTAGCCCCCTGTGAGACTCTCTTACACATTAGGAATTTTAAGGCTTGAAGGTTTTTTTAAATCTCACAGATGTCTCTCAGCCTACCCTAACCATAAAAAACTTAGGAAATACAATTTAGATAAAATGCTTGCCAGCAGCTGAAAGCCATAAGTCTACCTTCCTCCCTCCAACAACTTATTATTAAGTAACTAACTAAACACAAGTTTCAGATTTCTTCCATGGTGAAGAGTTTGCTTTTTATCTGAGTTCAGAGCTACTTGAGAGCAATCCCTTGCAATTCAAAGCACTGTCATCATGTTAACAGTTCTGCAAAGCCCTGAAAGCCAAACTTGTTTGTTTGTTTGTTTTATCAGTAGAAAACAGTCCTACAGCTCTCCAGTTTGCAATTAGGGATGCCTCTGAAGAACTTTACATTCTTCAGGTATTCTCCACTACCCTACTCTTCATGCATCTGTAAAATTCATGTGCTAATTATGTTAAAGTGCATATGTGAAAATATAATTCCCATTTAGTACCATTTGAAGTGCACATTTCCAGATGTGCTCTCCCAAGAGCTGAGCAGTAAGCTACCAGCCAAAGCCAGAAAAGTTCAAAAATCAGAAGTCTCACATCCCTGTCCTGCCATCCTTGTTTTACAACATGATGATTGAAGAAACTAGGTATAATTCAGGTTACTCCTTCAAAAATGGTTCTGTCACTAGGAACTCTTCCAGTGCCTGTGGAGCTATGAAAATGGACACACACTTTGCCTCTACACTTCCTTAAGCAGACTTACGCTCCACAGAGATATACCAGAGTAGGTCACATGGAAAAGGAAGAGATGTTAACCCAGAAAGCATTAAATCACATTCCAATTTTACTATCAGGTGCAGTATAGACAGTTCTCACTCAGTTGGGCACTCTTCTTTTTTCCTGGATTGTTAAAAGTGTAAAGAAATCGGAGATAAGACTGTTCAGAAATGTTCCTTTGTGAAATAAGATTGTTATAATCAGTGTTGACACTAAGGTGCTACACAACAGCTAGGACATTCTGCATGTTCCTGATGAGTAGGGATAGCAATCTGGAGAGACACAGTGGTGTCTGACTCATCTCTGCCATCAGCCTCTTGCAGACCAGTTCCTGCAAGGTACACTTCTCTCCTGTGGGCAAGTAAATGGTTGAAATCTTCGGAATTCACATCCTATTGAGACAAATGTCTCCGTTGCAGTTAAATCAGCTATCAGAAGATGGTGAAGAAAACACATCAGGAAAATAGGTGTTTGCTGAAGAAAATAATTTTCGTGCAACAGTAACTCCATCTGAAACATCTAGGAACAGTAAAAGCCCTAAAAGAGGGTCAAAAATGCATTTAAACTGGAAAAATAAACCTGTAGGGTAAAACAACTCCTACTGGCAGACCAGCCAAAGCAAGTAGCAGCATTTATGCGTGTATAGAATAACAGATTTTGAATGCATGCTTTAAGTGGCTTAAAGCTTTTCGAGTGCGGCTGCTTATTACGTGCTAAGGCACTCATTAAGCATCAGCAAGGTTTGCACATGTCCAGTGGCCACTGCTGCAAGTGGTGGTTGTATATGGGTTGAGAAGGTAGATTTACAAATTTAGGTCCTGTAAAGACAGACAAGTGAGGCACTATATTAACTATGACAGAAACAACTCTATTCTTACTGTTTTGCTGATGTCAACAGAATCAACGCCCTGTTACTCACTGAAACAAAATAGTCCACAGGCTGCTCTGATAAACACTGATAAACAGGACATGGTGGAAGGGTGAATCTCATCACAAATATAACATAACATTGGTACTAAGAGAGAGGGCATCTACTTTTGACTTTTTATACAAAGAACTACACCCATTGCTTAATATTTTGAGCATGCAAAGATTTAATTCAGCCAACCTGGAAGGAGTTATCTACAAAATCTTTCCACCCAGCCTTCCTGCCATGGCTTACACGCTGATTTACAGGATCAAAGCATAAGCAGCTGAGGAAAGAAATGTGATTTTCTGGTATCCTATGAGAACCAAAAGCCTTGAGGCAGAGTTCTTGTCCTCTTACTTGTGCTGAATCATACCTTAGCCCAAGCAGTGTCACTGACTTGACAGGTACTATATAATGAGGTAAGATTTAACATAAAAAGAGTAATCTATTACATTTTAAGATGTGTATTCTAATAAAACACAATATAATGTAAGGAAGCTAAGAGTTTCTAAATGACAAATACTAAAATTCAGAAGTCTGAGTTACAAGATGAACAAAATTTAAAAGTTACATGAAGTGTTTTAGTAGTAGATTAAATGCTAAGTCTGTGACCAGATCTAATCATAGGTTAACACTGATACAGGAATAGAACAGCTGTGGCAAGTTATGCAGGTCTGTGTCCTGCAAATCCTTTCAATTTCCCCTTTATCCTTTCAGAAGAGGTTAGTAGTTTAAATTAGTCTAAACTATTAACTACACAGCACTGGATCTATCTGCGAAATGGGAAGAAGAAACAAAGGTATACCTGTTCAGAAGGCACAGATGAAAAGCTAAATGTCCAGCCCCTGCTACTTGCTCCTTCAAAGACAAAATGAGTAGGTAGATAAACTAGTAAAATATCAGTACTCAAAGGATGGATAACTCAGGATGAAGAATAAAACTGATAGCCTTAAACTTCAGATTAGTCTAGATGCTCAGTGGAGGACTCTGGAGAGTTTCAAAACATCAGTATGTTCACAACAAATCAGCATAACTTTGCAAAGATGTTTCCACTTATACAAATTGCATCTATTGCTGACAGTGACTCAGGTGTCCTACAAATATAGACCTTATTATGCTAGTAAAATACTAGCACACTGATGACTCAGGTAAATATTTACATGTCTCTGCAGAGAATGCTTCTGTCACTACTCCCTCAGTTAGATATCCATATGGATGCTGGGTACTGCACATAGTTCAGGTGCATGAACATCCTTGCCAGCACATGGACAGAAATAGAGATGACTGGAAGTAGCACTCCTGCAGGCAGAAAAAGTGCTGCAGGGAATCACTTTTAACATCCTGTCTTCACTCTCAAATCTGAGCTGTGGCCTAGTAAAAATTATTCAGTTAGAGATTCTTCATATTGAAGGGTCTTCCTTGACCATAATAAATTGCCTAGAGGAAGTCTTGGTCTTCATAATTGTTTAGTGCACCGAAACTTGCCAGTGATAGATATTTTTTGATTTCTGGGTCCAGTCGCATACACATTTCAAATATACAGGGAAGAATGCTAAAAAAAAGAAAAATGGCTCATGCTGAAACACCCTTGAGGAAAAAGGTAAGCCTGTGAATGTGTTTCTACAGGAGATGATTTCTCTATAAAAAGTGCATTTATTTCTTTTTAGGATAAATTACAAGGCATGCCAAGACCATTTATAGAATACCACAGTCTCCACAGATCAAGTCTGTTAGTCACTTAAAATGATTAAGTGCTAAAAAACCAAAAAATTGCTCCAGTGGATAAATAGTTTGAGAGCTGTGGGCTCCATCAACGGCTTTCCAATTGACCTGCTGTTCTTGTGCTGAGCAGTGTTTTCTCAAGGCCAATACCTTCTATCTCAGTTTGGGGAATAGAGAAATTTTTCCTTCATTGGCAGCTTGGTCCTGCTCCATCGTAGCAACATGTCACATTGTTCTTGGTGACAATTTGCATTTTTTTCCCCCTCCTGAATGTGCTGTAAGAAAGTTTCTCCTTCAACTGCAGCTATATGGCAGGCAACATATCTGCATGTCACGTGACTAATCCATGTTTCCCAGAGTATGCAAAAAAACCTCCACCCTCAAAACAAAAATTGTCCACTGTGAATTTAAAAAGAGAAAAAAAAAGGTGGTTGTTAGACTTTTACCATCATTTCCAAGACTTCCTGCACTGAAGTGAAATACAGCTGTTTTTGCCAATTTATAAAAATATCCTATCTAAATGAAGAAACAGAAGTGATCAGCTAAGACACAGGTAAAACTAGACATAAAAAATTTATTTATGTAAAGGATGTTAGAAACCTAAAGAAAGATAAACATCAATGCAAAAGTAAGTTCTTGTAGAAGAACTGTGCACAAGAATTCACAGAAAGTGTTCTACAGCTTTAGAGGCTCAAATTGTTTAACTTACCTCTCATTTATAAGCAATAGGTAGGCCACCAAATATTAAGGCCACCAAAGATCTGCTAACAGTAGAACTTGCAAGATGAATTATTAATGTGTTAATTTCAGTGACCTCCTTCTGTATGTGACAAAAAGAAAAAAGTTAATTTTTAAAGGCTGGGTAGATAATTTGGCAGGAATAACAGGACATAAGGAAACAGCATCTTTTTGTCAGAGTGGCATTTAACTGTGCAGGAGATTATAGAAGAGTAATTAATTGCTTAATTGTTTTGAAAGGACAAGCACTAGAAAGTACAACCTTTCATTGACACTTTGCTGCAACAGTACATTAATTATAGCTGAATTTCAGTGAGTCTCCTGTGGGAGCACATGACATTCGCATTAATACCAGACAAGTTTACTGTGGTTATAGCTTTTACAAAAAATGTCTAATGCTAAATTAAAGCACAATTTGTCTCTTGGTATGATATGTCCAGAAATCTTAATAATATTTTTCTGTACTAAGTATTTCTTGCATTTAAAAATTAGTATTTCTCACAGTGAAAGTAGCTGGCAGCATGTAATTAAATAAATGTATTGAAAAAGACAAACTGGAGAGTTTAGGTAGACTAGAAGAGTCCTCTTTTAGCTGTCAGTTATTTTTCTTTTAAAAGTTTTCATGAGAGTAGACACCAGCTTTTGCAAAGTTCAACGCTTTAGTCTAGGACTCCTGAATAAAAAAGATCCTGATGGAGATCACACTGCACTAACAGAGCATGAAGGTAATAGTGCCAAGGAGTAAAACATGACAATGTGAGATGCAAAGAGATGATGTGATGCAGAAGGTGTGTCCATTCACTCAGTCAACTCTGCTTTTGCTGGTTTTACCCTTCAGACTTTACCCTGCTCTTTCTACTCTAAACCTGCCATTATCAGAATTACCAGGTTGTTAGAATGAAGAGGCTGCTTTCTGATCTGAGGAAAACAGGACACCTGCACACAACCCAGAGAAGAAAATCTGGGAAAATCTTGTCATGAACATAGGGTTATTTTCGCTGGTTCCTAAGCTTGTGAGGAGTCCTGAGACTATCACACAATTTTTCGGGTCCTGTCCTGCTCATTCCCACATGTTCTCTGCAAACCTGATGATTTTTCCTAATGTAGCAATAAGGACAATCTCTTCCTCAAAAGAAAACATATCTAGATGGAAGAAGATAAGATTTTGGGGTGTACTGATAAGCATGGAGGATCCAGGACTAACTCCTCAATGTGGTACCGATATTTTGGTCTAGCTGCTCCCAAACGTCACCCACAGCCTCCACAAGAGTTTAGATCAGCAAAGACTGCAGCCCCAAGTCAGCATTTCCCTTCATGGCACTCAGTCAGGGTCTTGCTTCACATCTATATGTTCAGCATGATAATTTTGGACAGGGTGAGAGTTAGCTAAATCCCTTTCTCTCCACCTCTTAAGAAAGAAAAAGCCACAAGAGTAACCAGAGCATCTTCTGAACTCGTGAACCAACTACATAATTTGAGTTTACATTTCCTGTGCTTTACAAATATCTTCAGACAACATGTGCTCCACCCATATCTTTCATCTTGAAAAGCTTTCAGATGTTTTCCTTACAGTACAGGTTTTTTTTTTCAGCCACCAGAGCCACATCATGACTTGTCAAAGTGGACACATCCACAGAGAGCAGACCCTTCCCACTGAAACACTAGCAGGGATTTTAATACCTGTTTTTAAAACCTCCTTTTGAAGCATCCATAGTATTTATGTTTGGTAAATATTTGCTTTTATTTTCCAAGACATAGCAAATATTTACAAACATTTTCTTTTAATCTTGATTGAGAAGGCAGGATGAGTAGTCCACCTAAACAGTCTTCAGGTGTTAATGGATTTCATAGCTTGACATACTAACCGAGAAGCATTTGGGCTGAGATTCCTCCCTATCATAACCTGAAGGAGAACTGTGGAGGGTAACACAGCATCTGTGTGAGCAGCTAAGCCCTTATTGAGGGTCCTTTGTACTGCAGAGCAGCTGTGACACAGGAGGAGGTTGGCAGAGGTGACTGGGACACAGTAACAAGACGCTGCAGTAACAAACCTGTGCTGCTTCTCCTTCAGTAGTCAGGCCCACTTGCTTCCAGACAGCTGACTTCTCTCTCTTCTGCAGAATATTCACAAATTCTGTATTTGCAAGCAAAGAACCAATTATTAAATTACTGTTTGAGGCTCTAACTTAGAAGTGACAAAACCTGCATTCCACTCCAACTGGGAATTGACCAACATTTTCTGAAATCTGCTACCTGTATGGAATGGCCCAAAAGTATAAGGGCAAATTATTTCTAATTCTTGCCTGAATGAAAGAAACTGGCCCTGATCCATGCCTGTTCCCCAACATGTTCTCCTTTTCTTCCACCTAAAGACCTACCCAAAAATATAGAAGTCATTTTTTCAGTTGATGTGTCAATTTAACATCGGGGACCTGCCTTTCTTGTATTGCCAAAGAAATTTAACTCAATAATTTTTTGCACAAACCCCTTCTGTGGCTGAGAGGTCTCCACCAGTCACTGACATGCCAACAGACGGGAGCTGTTGTTAGCACCGACATCAGCCATTTCCTGGTTGTGATCAACATAATGAATTAAGGTTATACAGTTGGTGTCAAAACTATAATCCATGAGGGTCCAAATATTCATAATTTAACCAGAAATACTTTCCAATGACTTCAATTCAGCCTCAGGTAATCCCTAGCTACTTCTGCTATCACCTCCCTCTTATTGATGTGCCCCTGTTCTTTGTCTGTCGTTTCTCTCAGTTTTCTCTCTGCTTTCTTCAAAGTGTCTGTTGCAAACCCAAGCAGAAATGCCTCCACTGCCATAAGAAGCCCTTCCTATTGCTAGTGCAAAAGCTCAGGGAACAATGTAAATTTATTATTTCTGTTTCTGTATTATGAATGTAGGATAACTGTAACTTTTCGTGCTAATTAGAATGTCTTTTTGTAGGAGAAAATTTTGGAGTGGATCATCAAAAATAATGACTAAAGGTTCATTTCAGCTTCCTAAACGTAAGAGTCCAGCTTCTTTTGAGATGGCCCCAACATATCCAAACATGATCTTATCAGTCATTAAAAGACATAGATATAGAGATATATAAGGCATTCTTAGCCCTATCATATTAAACTGTAAAAATCCCAGCAGAAGAACAGAATTGGCAAGTCAGAGTCTTCTTAAATTGGGACAGCAAACTTGCCCCTAAAAGAAACACAGATGCAGCAGCACAACACAGCTGGAAGAGTAGTAGCACAGAACTTATCTCCTCCAAGTCCAGCCAGTGTTTTGGCAATATGAATAATGAGGATTTTGAGTAGCTGCTGTCCCCTGGCACATGCTATTCTGCCTAGATCCATTATTTATTAGAGTTACCTCCAAGGAACACATGTACATTTTATCACTTTCCTTTGAGCTTATATGCCATATGTTCCCCAAATAATTAAATCATTACAATTGAACTAAGGCATCCAGGTGTAGCTTGGAAGAGAGAGAGACTGAGAATAACTCACCACTGGCTTTGAGAATGGTTAGGCCTTTAAATCCTTTTCTCAGGGAGGCTGAATTGAGAGATTGGACCTTGGTGTGTACTTTAGGGGATCCATTACTGGAAGTGCTGACTGGATTTAGGCTAAACATTAGGTTGAGTTACAAAAAGGGTAGACATCATCCTCCAGGTACTCAACCAGGACTGCAGCTACTGGTTTGTAAACAAGTTTCACTAAAGTGCAATCTTCTCCTTTTTAACCGTGTAGAAGCAGTCATTATGATTAATGCTCTTATCACACGGAGCACCTTGCCTTTGATGAATATGCCTATCCGCGGGGCTCTCTAATGTTAATAACCCAGATCAACACACAGGATTTTGGCGGGGGGGGAGGGGTTGAGGGGAAGGGGTGATAGATTCCTAAACACCAGTGCTCCTAGAACTTAATTTCTCCCTAGCTTTATTACACAGGAAAGTTAAAAGCCATGAGCAGACTGTTCCTGGCTGACTGGCAGCTTGAAGCAGCAGTGTTCTCATCTCCCCATGATATCACAGACTTGTCTGTCAAGGTCCATTTGGATCTCTCAGATTTACAGGACATGTTCTCTGTCATTTAAACTTTATTTCATGAGCTTACTAAAAATACAATAAACATGACAAACAGCAGCTCAGTCCCTCTCTTCCCAGATTAGTCCATCATGTTAATTCATTTATTCACCATTCCAGTCATAAGGTTTCAAAACTTATAATCCATAACTCTTAATATCATGCACCTATAAGCAAAAGAAAATAATTAGTTACCCGGTTGATGGTGAGAGTACTCATCCTTCCTCCTCTGTCACAGTGCATGTGGCCCCTGTATCACACCAGGAAGCATGAAAGACTCAGCAGTCTGGCTGCTTCAAGACCTTTTTGGGTAAGGTAATGTTTCATACGGTGTGGTTTGGAGGTTTGGTCTATACCATTTCCACAAATTAGTGGATTCTGAGGAAAATGCCAGACAAAAGATAATGGCTTCCAGACGCATGAATTTACAGGTGATCGTGGCTGCACAGTGGCCCTTCAGCTTTTCCTGGCCACCTGTCCTGCCTACTTGGTGCTCTTGTTTTGACCTAATGGCATTGCTCCCAGTATACATCAGGCCTTAGCATGAGCTAGGTTAGCCAAAATCTAAGCAGGAGTGAACAGTCATAGGTGTCTAATATGGGATTGCCATTTAGTTATTGCTCAATTTCAGACAAAATATGCTTCTTAGTGGTCAGTACACTAGTGCATTTTACACGTCTGTTGGACACTGCTGAAATGTCTAGTAGCAGCTTTATCCTGGAAGCAATACCATATATACCAAAATAGGATGGTCATTACCGAAATACAGAAGTGCTACCATTCCCAGACTGACTTTCTGTCAGACACTCAAAGTTAGTGCTTTGCAGATTGTTATTGACTGATTGCTTGTTTAATCTCTCCAACACCCTGTAACACCCATTTACTACCTCACCTTTAATACCTTAGGGCTCCCATGTAAGTCTCCTTCTGCTTCTCCACAACCACTTTATGCATCTTGAGTGCTGTGCAGTAGATTTCATTTTAAGACTAACACACTTCTGCCATAGCTAGGAGATGTCTACACAAACTTCAAGCATCTCTGGACATAATATGACTATACTGAGCCTCAGTTTCTGCAATCACAAACATTTCTTTCTACTCATGTCAGAAGAAAAATCTTCCTCCTGCTGTTCAAACTGATAACTCTCTTCTAATGTTTTAGTAGTTTTATTGCTTATTTTCTATTATTATATGCAGTCACAACTTGCTTGTCATGATATACAGCAGATAGTGCTATAGGGAATCTCCATCTCAATCAGAATCAAGGCCTATATTTCCTACTAAAGCAATTCAGAGTGAATTTTTAACCTGTCCCAGTAAGTAACCAGGTTGCTGCCCTGCTAACTGTGATGCTAGTGAAATTGCCAAGACATGAGGAGAGTAACCTGCTGGTTCAAGTTCTGCAGAAGATATTTCTGAGTCTTTGCTTTCTTCCTCCCTAAATAAACCCAGTAAGTCCCCATATATAAGAGCTGTTGGAACAAGGCAAAATTGAGAAGAATCTCCTAAATAATACTGTCTATCAAGCTTGAGTTTTGCATTACTTCTGCCACAGAGTTACGCTATGTTTCCTTAAAAGGACCTAAAAGACATAAAAAATTGGCTTTTGCCCAGCACCCAGAGATAGTTCAGCTGCAGGCAGTTCTAACATTTCATATAGTCCTGGCACCAGTGAACTAGGGATCTAAATCTTAAAACACTTTTTTTTGTATTAACTGGATGTGCAAGGGACAGAGACAAATGCAGTTTTTAAGGCTGGCTACATGACAGAATTTGATCTTGGGCACAAAGACTGAACCAAACCACAGATACAGTGCAGAGCAAGCTGGAGCTTGGGTACAGCCCAAGAGCCAAATGAGCCAGAGGCTAACGGCGAGAAGAAAAATGAGACCGACCCTGCTTCGAAACCCTTACTTTCTTGAAAAACCCGAAGTCACAGATTTGGTTCAGAAATTAACATACTGTTTGCCTGACTGCTGTCTCTGTGGTGAAGTACTCTCTGCAGGAACTGCAGGATGGAAGAGTCCTGTCCCAGGACAGGAGGTCTGTAATGCTGCCTATGGGTCACTGGACATAGAAGTGTTTTAAGGAAGAGAAATAGAGAACAAACAGGCTAGTTTGAATTCTGAGTCCTCTCTCAGTACTCACAGATGACTGGCAGGTCTCTTGGAAAAGCCAATTTTGAGGACTGTTCAGCTCTTAGAGGCTGACCAGGGCTTAAGGTGCTCTCAGATGGCCCATGCGGACCCATAAGTGAGGACAGGATGGTTTCTAAGCAACTTCATGAGACCTGAGGCTTTTTCAATTTCCTCCAAATGTCAGGTAAAAATTCAGTATCTTTCTTTGTCCTTGGTTTTAGGCTTCTGATTCCAGCAACAAAAACTTTTGCGATACAAAGCTAATATCTACAGAAACTTTCAAAAATTTTAATCCATCAAACACTCCAAACCTTTTATCTTCTTTCTCTGCCAGTCGGCATACTGGAGACATGGTTCAATTCCCATCAAAGCTAGTGGAAAGATTTCACAGCTTGCTTCTGCACTATTTAAAAACAACAGTAGTTCTGTAATTTCAGGAGTGGATACTTAGTATTTCATACTTAAACAACAGTAGTACCCTGCCAAGAGTAGAACTGTTAGCCCTTCTTGTTGTGAAAGCTACTACCATTTATAAGTTTCCAAAAGCAGCCTTGCAAGGTGGCTTAACCATGATTGTACTTAAATTTTGCAGTCTATTTTGGCCAAGTGAAGACATACCTAATCCTTTTCTTTAAGAGATCTTGCTCCTAAACATGAGAGAATCAGAAAACTTGACCAGAGGCAAACACATAACAAAGGAAGACTCAGACACTGGTTCTGGGCGACCTGGTTCAGTTAAACAATACCAACAAATTGTAGCAATTAACTAGTTGTAAAACAGAAAGGGGAGAAATGCCTTTAAAATATGGAAGAGTAGTTACAGTTTGCAGGCTAAATCCATTTCCTTCAGATAACAGCACTAGCCACAAAAAGTCTTGAGAAAGTATAATACTGAAGATTAAAATGCAGTTACATACAGCTGCACTTCAGAAACCACTAATGACACAAGAAGGGCAAAACTGTGTTGTGTGAGTGTGCACAAAGCTCTCTTTATAAAGGAAAAAATAAACGGAAAAATCTTGTGAAGTGAGCTTTAAAAACTGAGTTTGCCCAAGTTCATCACATAACCAGGTGCTATCACTGTATGTTACAACCCGAGATCTAATCTTGCAGAATCCTGTTTACTCAGGGCCTGGGACTAATTAATTCCCACTGTCTCCACGTGCACATGCCTTGCTAATCATCCTCTCCACAGGCAGAGGAAAGCTATACTTTTCCAGATAAACCCAGGAAACCCCCTGATGGATCTTTTTTACCAGTATTTCAACAGAGTCTCTTTAATGTGACAGATGCAACTTGAAGATCCTTTCATGTTGGTGTCTAACTTTCCCTTTCCATCATCTAATAGAGTCTGACGAAGTAAGCTGAGAAGCACAAACAGAATCTTTGAACCCACAGTAATGAACTGTTTCAAAGCTCCCTCACAGCACACACCTGGGGTACAAGATTTAGATCTTTTGTAGTTCATTCCTACTTCCATACATCAATTCCTCTCAATCGTGGAATGTGTATATGCAGTATAACTTGCCGAGTCCTGTTAAAGCAGATATCAATATCATAAAGAGTCTCCTCTTTACGATACAGTACTGCCCAAAGGATAGTGTGTGAAATCTATGTAGCACATTGCAGGTATATTTAGGAACTAAATCAGCAAATGATCGAGCAGTATAAATGCATACTGTTGTCTTTTTAATTTATGGCAAGGGGGGGAGAAGCTTCATTCATTTGCTCAAATATTTGTAAGTATTCTTAAACCAAGGCTCTTCATTGACAGAGTAGAGACATAGCAGGCCCACTCCTACATGTATTCAAGCATGAACAATCCAACTCTAAATATAGACCTGCATAAATAATTTCTACCACTTGACCAAAAATTTATTCCTGTCCTGGAAATTTATGTAAAAGTCCAAATAGTTTTCTTTCAGTGAGAAGATAAGAAGTATAAGTTTTCATTGTCCCATGCAGAACAAAACTGGGCATGAAGCACCAGCTTGTATCAAAATATTTGGGTAACTTCAGCAAAGAGTCTTCCAGAGGATTCAATGGGAAATGAGCAATATAAGCCATAAGGACTCTACAGATTGTGATTTTTCTAAAGCAGATCTAAAGTCTTCAAAGCATCCGTGTTTGCTGCATTCCTGTATGACTAGTAAAAACACTGGTCAGAGTTTATGAAAGTTAAAAACAAGACTTTCTGGGAAGATTGAGAATTTTGTATAGCCTCAAGAACACATCCATGACAAATTTCTAAATAAGGATAACTAATTACCAGAATCACAGAAAGTAGCAAACACACAGTTTCAAGACTGAAATGCTAGTGGTGACAAACTTGGAGATTAACAAGAAGAATTACTTTCTATAGGCCTTCAGTACAATAACCCAGGCATTCTGTAACTGTGTATCCCTCTATATAATATTGCCATTGCTGGCTACAGGCCATAAACCTTCTAGTTAGTTTGCAAGTCCTTAGGACTGAGGCTTGTCAAGCTTCCTCTGTCTGAACTTTTCTTGACGTGCCTGCAGATTTGTTTCACCTGGTTTAGTGGTGACAGCAATTTTGCTAGTTTATTTTACTTTCTTCATATGGTACAACCATAGCATTATACAAGTAGCAGTAACAAGCCCTTGTTTTCTCTACAATGAGGTATTTACAGCCCTAACATAATAAGGTAGTGTATAGAAATACAGAGCTGGTACAATAGGAGGGAGGTTCAGAACTGCAGACACAGGATGTGGTGCAGAAGAGTGACAAGAGACTTGGCAGTGGTACCCCCTGGGTATAAGCAACCTACCAATGGTCAGTTAAAGAAATACCTGGAACCAGACAAAACTGGGTTTAGGGTTAATAAAGAGAACAAAGCATTTTGTAATGGGCATCATAAAACCATAAATTCAGGCATAACATGGAGTTGCAGACCAATGAAAAAAAAAGAGCAAAGGTGAAAAAGCATGTCAGCAAGCAAAGAAAAATGATCCCAGGTGAAACCTAGAGAAAAAAATGACATAAACATCACATTCCTCCTAGTGAAGGACCCCAGATACTGATGACTCATCACAGCACCCCACCACCAGGATGAAATTACCAACATTAGACCCAAGAGCAACAGAGGAAGGATGTGTGTGACACCAAGAAAAGGGCTACAAAATGAAGAATTTGAGGTTGGGTGTATTTTGTTTGGGGTTTGGGTTTCTTCTTCTTGTTGTTGTTTTGGTTTTGGATTATTTTCGGTTTGTTTTGTTGTGATTTTGGTTTGTTTTGTTATTTCCCTCCCCAACAATTAGATCTAAATTATATTAACAAAAATTCTTGACTTTATATAAGGTATACTATCTCTTTGCCCATACAAAAAATTTTAACTATGAAATAGCAAGCCAAAATTTTTATTCATTCAGTCATGCCATAAGCATTTGCAATAGGAAGCTCAGGCAAAGGTGACGATTGATTCTATTTTTACATAGAGGTACACAATGCTGAAGACCTCCACCAGAAATAAACCTCTAAAGACTGTAATAATAAAGCATGCTGCAATTAGACGTTGGTTGGAAAAATCAGCTTTTTCTCCTCTCTCCCTTCTCACATAAGAGCCCTCCTTGTACACCTTCCACCTAAAACTCCCTTTGTCTTGGCAGCAACAGAGTTGTGTACACATCATTGACAATAACTTCATGTATCTGACTTTGCTCTTCAGGACATGATACTTTTCTGATCTAAGAAGGAACCTACAGCTCTGTTCAGTCAACAAAATGGTATTTTTATATTTCCATTATTCAATTTTCATAGTAATATAACTAGTAAGTCTGAAACATAGAGATTAAATTTGGAAAAAATACATTGCTGTAACATTTTTCCCAGACTTGAAATATATTGAAATATAGGGAGGAACTGGAGAGAACAAAGAACAACCTGCAGATAACTCCTTTAATTCCAAACCAAACCAACATATTCCAGGATTACCCTGTCTGCACAGTCCCAAATTTAGTAGCAGCTAATCCCCTGCAGTTAAGTTGCATCAGCTTCTATTTCTATATTTGATTACAACCTTTTTTTTTTTTTAAAAACAGGTTTATATGCTAGCCCAAACACAGCACCACAGTCTAATTTGGTCTGTTCTCTGGACTCTTCATAGTCTATTTTCCTGTCTAGCATATTCTATATTTGCTATAGCACACTACCATTAATCAGAGCCTCTGTGAGAAACAGCTTCTAGGCTATACCCTGTGCAAACCATTTCACCTTTATTTGAATTGAACAATGATAACATCTAAAGTGAATACACCCTGTAAATATGGTCTGTTGATAACTTAATAGGTTTATCAAGTAATCATTGTGGACCATACAGAGTGTACATAATAGATATGGAAATGAGTAAAGGAAAAGAAGCAGAAGCTGTGTGTTTCACATGTTCCATTTAAATTTTGTTAGATATCTGATATTTAAATAGAAGCAATTTCCTTGTGCAAAGTTCTTAGCAGGTTCATGCAAAAGGCACTGCTGCAACAAATGATGGCATGCATGTTTCCCCCAGATCCACAGTTGTTAAATTCACACGACCTTCTTTACAGCATATGCACAAGACAAACACTTCCCCTTTTCTCTTTGCTAAGTCAAGATCAGGTAGCTTATACACTGAAACTAAGAGCAATTATCCCTTTCATGACACAATCAGGCCAAGAACTTCTTAATTATACCTTATTATAATGGTCTTCCTTAATTTTGAAATTTCTGCTCTCTCCTGTATCCCCTTCCTGGTTTTCCTGAACACGGAATTCCTAAAATATCAATCAAGAAACAGAAGCCATAGAGGATGGAACAAAGGAAATGAACATGTTTGGGAAAAAATGTGGAATATAACAAGTACATGAAATTATCATTGCATACGGTGGAGACCACACCAACAGCATTGGCCAAGAACAAACGCTGTTCAGCGTGTCCTGCTCTGTAGGTCCATGCACATCCCCAAAGTCTGGGGGCCTTGGTGGTTTCTCCACTCTCCTCTTCACAAATTCTAATCCTGAACAGGAGCAATGAAACAGTTTCCAGGAGCCTGTTGTAATCCATCAGCCCTCTATTCCTTCTTTTACACTTGTATACAGAACAAAGAGCTGCCAAAGGCCAACAGATTCCTGCCTAGAAGGACTCTTGGCCATTATCTCCAGAAGCTGGATGTGTCATTAACAAACAAAATTGCTCTCCTGGATTTCAGCATAGAGTATAGATAGCACACGATATTATTTTTTTCCCCAGCAGTTCATGTAGGCATGCACTGGACAGGTACTGATGTCACTTGCTGCTGACACTTAAATATTTTGACATTAACGTGCCAAAATGTTGAGATGCTATTAAAACATTCACAAAGCCTGAAATTACCTATATATGTGTATATAAATCAGTACACTGCTTCAGTGCACATCATCGGAGTTTGCGGTGTTTTCAGCATTTACTATCAAAATCTTTGATCAAAGTCTGAGCTATATATTCAGGCTATAGAATTCAAATTAACATTATAGAGAAATCTTCTATAAGTTGCCAAAAAACAGCAAGTTGAACACACTCTCTGATAGGCTGTTTAAATGTGTAATTATCCTGCTAGAGATTTGCATCTTATTTTAATAGTGAAATGGCTAAATTTCAGCTTCTAGCTACTGAATCTCATTATCCCTTTGTCTTGTAAGTTCCCAAATATCTCTCTTCTGCCTTAGTGCAAGTCACCTCTCAGCGTTCTCTGATAATATGAATTAACTTAGCTTCTCAGGCCTGTTTTCCATTCTCAGGATTATTCTTGTAGCCTTTCTTTTAACACTCTCTAGTACTGCTACTGTGTTCCACACACTTCTTGGAATTACAGGAATCAATTAGTAGGGGTTTTAAAATGCAGCAATGTGATGTCACCACACCCTTTTCTGGCCAAGGACTTAGTTTTTAGAGCTGTAGTAGTTCACTTAAAGCTTATAATGTAATTCTTCTCTGTAATTCTTCATCCCAACCTTGGGTTTGCGTTTCTGCTTTCCAGAGTAACTCTTCACTCTCAAATGTATGCCAAGGACAGATGGTAGAAGGACGGTGGCAAAGATCACCAAGTGCAATGAAGATATTCTGGTGCCAATTCTCCAGGTGATACAAGGCAACACCACAGAGCGATGGAACTTCTTCCTTCTCCTAAACCTCAACCAAGGCGTCCACTATTGCTTTGCATTTGTTATTATCAAATGAAGCTGGTATTTTGTGACTATTTAAAGAAGCAATTCAGATCTCTAACAGTCATCTCATAATCTCGCATCTTCTATAAATTCTCTACAGTTCAGTTTGCAGAACCATATACCCACAGATTAAGATAAGAATGATAATTTGGCCAAAAACTAATCCATGAGGCCCCAGTGGTAACATTCCTACTCATTGGTATAACCTGATAAGGACCAATGAGTGAGATCACAAATGGCCTTAATTTTAACTGTATATATGGGCTTTCGTTGTACCAAATTATTGTAAGCAATGATGCAAGTCTACTGAAAGCTGAATATATCACCAGTTTCTTCTCTTAGTTTTCCCTTAAGACTACATGCTTTAGGTGAAGTTGGCTTGTGCAAATATAAAGACAACCCATAAAGAAAAATATTGCCCGACTTTATATGGCTATTTGTTATCTTGGAAGAAACACAAGAATTCTGGCAATGTAAAAATGTAACCTCAGAGTAAAATGAGTGAAGTGTCTCTGAGAAGGAAAAGGTGAAGGAAGCAATACATCTCCTACACACACCTTCAGCGAACTCCAAGGGGAAAAAAAAGGGCTGTTGAATTGTGTAAAAAAGGTAGTGTTTGGAAATACAAGTACAGTACACAGAGAGCAAAGGCCATTACAGTTTCATACACTAGATAAGCTCAAGAAGTATCTGTACATGTAAATGTTTCATAGTCAGCAATAATGAAGGAGGTTAACTTCATTAGCAACTGATTAACATTCATAGCACAGTAGCAAAAGCAAAGTGTAGGATGTAAGAATTAACCAGAGGAGCTACTTTGAGCACCATGCTTGTCTTTTCAAGCTAAGTGGTTTTTGAGGTAAATCTTAATCTAGGAAACCTTGAAGAGTTTAACTGCCAGAAATAACACAAAATTACTTAATCAACTACACAAAAGAAACAAGAAAAGATCACAGTGAGAAACAAATGCGGAAAACAGTAACTCTTACATAATACTGTTTTCTGGGTCAGATTTAATCACCTGACAACAAGAATTCTTACAGCGCTGGGCTGCAAGGATCCAGCAGGCTTTGCAGAAACAACTATCCAGTTATTTGGTATTTTGAATGATCAGAAGAGGACAGACAATCAGCTAGTCAAAGCCAAGTTTTACACCAAACTAAAACTTGGTGAACACAGGAAAAAACAAGTTAGCTTGTCTGAATCTATTGGACACTCAGCACTTTAGGTAAATCTAGGCTCCGCTATCAATGACACATGCTTTTTGCCTCAAATGAACAGTGCATTTATATAGATACGCTCCCATTATACCTCTTTATTACAGACTGCTTTCTGAAGTCTAGAGAGTTCAACCTGTCTGGAAATTTGCTAGCCATAGAGAATTTTAGATGTAGTTTATTTCATCTCAAATCCCATGGCACTTTTTGCATAATCTTCTAACTTGCGACAGTTCAAACACAGAAATAGTACAGGTACTGCTCTGATCATTGAACTGGAACAGATACTGGTAAGGGATATATATATTTAGGCAACAATAAAACCAACCAACAAAAATAACAGAAACAAAATCCCAGCACATAGCAGTACAAGATGTTTGCAGTGCAAGAATTTATTCATTCTTCATGCCCAGTGGAAGCAGGCTAGTGAAACTCCATGAAACTGCAAAGTCTAGAGGGCAATGCTTGTCCAAAAGACATAGAGAATGGTTACAGCCACACACAAATTTGACTAGTACTGTTGTAACTCATCCTACTGAAGTTGATTATGTGACTAACAAAGTTAAGAAAAAAATGTTGGTTTATTTTTTTGTTTTAAATTTAGTGGTGCTACATACAGTCGCACTTTAGTAACCAATTCAGTATGTTGCAATCCTTTTACATAAAGCCATTAGACTGGAAATACTATGTAATAGACATCTAACAGCTGATTTCCAGATCTGTGGAACATCCTAAGGCATTATTTAATATGTTTAGTGAAAAGTGAGTTGGAGATACTTTAATCACTCCTCAGTTATAGCAAGACTACGCCAACAAAACAGAGAATCTAAAGCAGGGTCTTGGCAACTCAGATTCTGCTGCTGTCTCCTTAGGCACTGCTACCCCAAACCCTGCCATACCCTGTCCATATGACACCTCAGGCTGTTATTGCCACCCCTCTCTCACAAATGTGCTGGACTACTGGGTTCTGTGCTTTCATGTTGCTCAGTAAAGGGGAAATTCAAATTGTAACTGCTCAGCAGTTGTCAGAGGATGTAGGGAGGCAACTAGGAAAGCTAAGGCCTCCTTAGAATTAAACCTTGCAAGAGGGGTCAAGGACAACAGAAAGGGCTTCTTCAAATACATGGCAGATAAAACTAACACCAGAGGCAATGTAGGCCCACTGATGAATGGGGTGAGTGCCCTGGTGACAGGAGATACAGAGAAGGCAGAATTACTGAATGCCTTCTTTGTCTCTGTCTACTCTGCCGGAGGCTGTCCTGAGGAGCCCCGTACCCCTGAGGCCCCAGAGGAAGGCAGGGCAATGGAGGAGTTTGCCTTGGTTGATGAGGATTGGGTTAGGGACCAGTTAAGCAATCTGGACATCCATAAATCCATGGGTCCAGATGGGATGCACCCACAGACGCTGAGGGAGCTGGCTGAGGTCATTGCTGGACCACTCTCCATCATCTTTGCCAAGTCTTGGGAAACGGGAGAGGTGCCTGAGGACTGGAGGAAACCAAATGTCACTCCAGTCTTCAAAAAGGGCAAGGAGGAGGACCCAGGTAACTATAGACCAGTCAGTCCCACCTCCATCCCTGAGAAAGTGATGAAACAACTTATCCTTGGTGCCATCTCTAGGCATATCAAGGATAAGAGGGTCATCAGGGGCAGTCAACATGGCTTCACCAAGGGGAAGTCGTGCTTGACCAACCTCATAGCCTTTTATGAGGACATAACAAGGTGGATAGACGATGGCAGAGTGGTGGATGTAGTCTACCTCGACTTCAGTAAAGCATTTGACGCAGTCTCCCACAGCATCCTTGCTGCTAAACTGAGGAAGTGTGGTCTGGACGATCAGGTAGCGAGGTGGACTGTGAACATGCTGAAGGAAAGAAGCCAGAGAGTCGTGGTCAATGGGGCAGAGTCTGATTGGAGGCCTGTATCTAGTGGAGTCCCTCAAGGGTCAGTACTGGGACCAGTATTATTGAATATATTCATCGACGACTTGGATGAGGGAATTGAGTGTACTATCAGCAAGGTTGCTGATGACGCCAAGCTGGGAGGAGTGGCTGACACGGCAGAAGGTTGTGCTGCCATCCGGTGAGATCTGGACATGCTGGAGAGTTGGGTGGGGAAAAATTTAATGAAGTATAACAAGGGCAAGTGTAGAGTCTTGCATCTGGGTAGGAACAACCCCAGGTTACGGTATGGGTTGGGGAATGACCTGTTGGAGAGCAGTGTAGGGGAAAGGGACCTGGGATAGATTCTATGAATCTATGATTCTATGACTTAGGGAATAAAGCACTTCTGAGGTTCGCATGGGCCCCCTTCTCAAGTTTGTCTAGGTCCCTCTGGATGGCATCTCATCCCTCAGGCATTTCAGCTCAGCACCTCTGCAAAGGCACTCAGCTCGAGCAGACCCTGCTTCTGTACTACTGCATTAAACTATTTCCATGCACTTAGATGCCTGAGAGAGACCTTGCTTCAAGAGATCTAGGATCCAGACTTCAGAGTAAGGTGGCACCAGAGACCTAGATATGAGGTAAGCAGGCTGAGATGCAGAATGATGAAACTTTGAAATCCTAGCCAAGCAATATAAAGAATCAGGTGTGTACATATAATCCTTTGGCCATAAACACATAGAAAGCCTTACCTGTTTTCCCTTATCCTCTATATCTCCTAGCCATGAACCGTTGACCAGGATGAAGTTTGGATCCAGCTGCACCTAGACTCCTCTTTGAGACAGAGTTTAGAAAGCAAGAGGATCCATTCTGAACCTTCTGACTCAACAGGAAGGCCTCCTTCTACCCTTTCACATCTCCTGTCCCCACATAAATGACTTTATGACAACTCTCACCCTATTCTGCTTGGTGTGTTTCCTCTACACAGTAAGTAATAGAGTGAACCCTGCCATCAAACTCTGTGAAGTCGCACTTTTCTCTAAGTGAACTAAACACTGTTCTGTGGCAAGCAGGACCCTGAATCACTCATCTATGGCCATGGTATGGATCATATGGTATGGTATTTTTGTATTTTATTTTCTATAGTATTGTGTGTAGTGTATACTATTGTGTGTATTCCATGGTAAGGGATGTATTGTACAACATGGTAAGTATGGTATGATACATATGGCATGTCATGTATTGTATTATGTGCATTTTATTATCTTTTGCATGTTATGTATTATATTGTATGGTATTTATTATATTGCCTTTTGTATATTTTGTATTGTATTAGACATTTTATTTTATGTGATGTATTTTGTGATAGATGAACCTCTTTTTGTATCGTATATCATGCATTAGATTTTACACATTGTACTGTATGTATTGTATTTTGTATTATATTGCATTTTGGATTTTATTGTATAGTATGGTACAGTATTGCTTTCTGTGGTATCGTATGGTATAGTATGGTACACATCTTATATTGTGTTCTGTGTGGTAGCATTGAGTTGCATTTCATGTTGCTTTTTTTGTATGTATGGCATGGTATGTACGGTGTTCTGTTTTCTATGGTATGCTGTATTTTGTATAGTGTGTATTTTGCACTCTGTGTATGGTGTGGTATTGTATGGTAAATTATTGTATGATATGGTATTGTATGGTATGGTATTTTATGGTATGGTACGTTTTGTGTTATTTGGCATGTATGGTTTGGCATGTATGGTTTGGCATGTGCTGCATGTATGGCATGTGTGGTACTTCTGGTTTCCTTCATGTCTGACAGGACCGATGCCAGTCAGCTCCAAGATGGAGCGGCCGTTGGCCAAGGTTGAGCCTGTTGGTGATAGTGAGGGAAGCTGTTTTTACGTTTGTTCTTATCTCTCATTATCCTACTCTGGTTCAAAACTGTGTCAGGGGAGGTTCGGACTTAACATTTGGAAGCATTTCTTCACTGAGAGGGTGGTCAGACACTGGAGCAGGCTCCCTAAAGAGGTAGTTGATGCCCCACACCTGCCAGTGCCTTAAGAAGAGGCATTTGGACAGTGCCCTTCACAACACGCTTTAACTCTTAGTCAGCCCTGGGAGCAATCAGGCAGTGTGGGTCCCTTCGAACGAAAACTATTCTGTTCTGTTCTATTCTACTCTGTAAATGAAAGCAATGAAAATATTTTCTTTTAATGTAGCGGTCGCCAAGAGTTTATATCGACATCTGAAATCATGTCCGCCATTGTGACGTCCACTTATCTTTCTAGGCCCAACGCCTTGTCTTCTAGTTGCAAACACTTCCAGGTATGAATGCAAAGGAAGGTATTTGCACCCTGTAATGTTAGACGTACGCTTCGGGGGCTCTGAAATGTCCTGCAGAGACACTTCTTTCCTAGATGCAATTGTGAAAGAATGCTCTGAACTAATATCCTCTGAAGCCAGACTTCTAAAATAGGCTTTGAATATTTCTCATTAAAATCAATAGGTCTGTTCATATGAGTTAAATGCCATAGTATTCATTTAGCTAGGGATCAAGATACCCTATGTAAGATAAAGGGCATTTGAGCAAGGATAAAAAATTATCACGGGACTTGTGGTCCAGAACAAACCTGTTATTCACTTCTGATATATTCTTTCAGATAATCTCATAAAATGTGAATTTTTACATGAGGCAATATGAAAGAGCTCATGTATTACACATTATTAAAAGTAAGTAGTATTAAAGTACCTGGTAAGCATTATTAGTATTATTAAAATTTAAAAAATAGAATATTATTAAAATATGCAGTTCCACAACTGGTGTGGGCTAGATAACTGCAAACTCACCATTTATTCTGTGTTCATGTAGGAAGTAATGTTATCATATTGTCTCCTCGCATCTAGTAAGTGGGTTCATAAAACATTCTAGTGATGCTGACCACACTGAGATTTTGATAGTTTCCTCCTGCGATTACAAACAAGCCAACATGGGCACAGAAGTTACAAGAAGTAGTAAATTGCAATACATATGGGTCTCTTCTGGGGTTATTTCCGACATTTTCTGGTGGTGCATCTCAGTAAAAGATCCTTAGATTCCCATTTTGGGAGCAAACCGGGAGCACATAGAAGGAAGCTCTCTTCCTTCTTTTCACTGTCTCTGATCAGATCTGTTGCCAGCCAGCAGGTAAGGACAGGGATGTGAACAGGTCAGAAACAAGGTCGGAGCTGTGAGGACTGAGGAAAGTGTTTCACTTCCAGGAAATTTCTTACAACTAGTTAACTGTTAAACTGAGTCCTGTTTCAAAATGAAGGCAAATTAGGAGTATTTTGTTGACTCTATAACTTTCAAGCAAAGACAGTTTTTCACTCAGCATCCCAAAGTAACACCAATTTTTTACCTTTTTCCAGACAGCTGGCCAGCACTTCCAACAAACATCAAAAGCAAAGTACAACACTCATTCATGCAGCTTACTCAGAAAGTATAAGGAGACCAAAGGTTTGTGGCCTCAGGAAGCTGATCAACACTGTCAGTGCTTATTACCTAGCCTGTCCTAGGCTTCCACCACTTGCTTAGTTAAGCAGCCTTACCAGAAAGTTTTTGTGTAAATGAATAATGATGGGCCCATCTGCGGACTGATGCCTAAAATACCAGCACAGCATGGGTTCACACTAAATGTATCAAAATAAACAAACATCTGAATCATCGCCCAATTGAATGTTGCAAAAGATGATCAAAAGTCAGTTGTTTCCTCTTATCCATTCTTTCCTACAACTGGTGATGAACAGATTTTTGCTTTAATACGAGCCATCTATGTCACATACACTCTAACCTGACTAAATCTAATTGCCTTAGGTTTTGATTTGCTTATTTCATCTCCAGATTTACTTATGCAACTGAAGTAAATTTAATATTTTATTTAGTTAAAGTTAATAAATGATGTACAACTACCTATAATATTAAATATTTTGCAAATTAAAAATTTTAATCCTGATAAGCCATAACACTTTTACATCTTTAAATACTCCAATATTCATTATTGTTTTATTCCATTGAATGGCAGCATTTAATATGTCACTAGTTGTTTCATTTTTTTTCTGTTAAAAAAAAATCCTCCAGATGATTTAAAATACTAACAACTATTTTATCTTGAGTCCTTTTATTACAGCAGTCTTTTACTCATCTTTTCTGAAACAGTCCCTTCTGCAAAACCAAACAAAACCACATGGGACTCATCACTCTGCAGTGGTCAGTACAATAAGCAATTCTGGCACCAGTAATAACTTATCTCTCATTCTCTGCAAACATCATTAGTATTTACAGGCCTCAGCAGGTGTTGTGTTTAACAGCGTATTAGGAGTAAGAAGACACCTCAGCTTGCAAGACTTTAGCACACACTGAAGTTTGGCATGTAAACCCATAGCTGATGTGTCTACCAGAATACAGAGCTTTGACTCTGTTAGAAAATTATGTTATTGAAACCATTATTTCTTTTTTTTTAAAGTAGATGTGCAGTTTACAGAGATTAATAAAAATTACTACAAAAATCAAGTAACCTGGATATCATCATGTTGATAGTGGTATTCACATGTCTGAAGCCACCCTAACACTTTGCGGTCTATTCAGTGTTTTTTGAGAGTTGTGTCACACACTGGTCAACCTTCGAGTAGAAGTGCACATATAAGAACATCAGAAGCTGCAGAGTGTGAAAATTCAGTCCTCCACCATTAGGTCTCATGGCATCTCTAATAAGACCCAAAAGCAGCTTTCGGGAAGAGCATTAGCTATATTCCTACCACATGCCCCATTGACAAATTTTAAACTTGGTCCACTGGCAGAGCTTGTACTACAACAGCCTGTGAATTTACTCAGTCAAACTAGTTTCTAACTGTGAGCCAGTTTTAGATGCTAAAACCAGACCAGAACACAATTGCTGCCAGCCAACACCTAAGCATAAGCTCTTCTATACATGTGAGCAGGTCCCAGCTGATTCTGTACCTGGCATTGATAACGCAAACTCAAGCACTTGAATGGTAACTTAAATAGTTGCATTTTAACAACCAGATAAATTTATTTTATGTTTAATTTCATTATATTTTTTCTTAGCTAGGGATGGGAGTTTGTGGCCATAGAGCAAAGCATGAGAACAGGTAAGGTTTGCCGCAGGAAGGATTCAGCCTTTTTGTCTACAGCATCAAGGGCTATTCCTGAGCATCTTATGTGGCTAAAAGAGGGACAGCAACAAGTCCAGCATAATTCCTCCCAGTCCATGGAATTTTCCCAGCCAGATGACACTTGTTGAACTTCTCAGCCTCTCTCACACTCCTATAGCAACAGGCAAAGAGTTGAGCACCAATTTTTCTGGTTTATGTCTCGGTATAGATACTCATCTCCCCAAGGACGACTTGAAAGCAGCTGCCAACCGGCCATAAACAACAGCAAGTCTGGGCCTGTTTCTCCCTAATACTGAAAGCAGTAGAGGTGCAATACTAGAATAAAAAAGCTCTTAGAAAAAAATCAATGAAAGTAAAACCTGGCACACAAATTCTCAGCACCAATATGAAGGTCCTTTGGCTCACCCTTTGCTCACTCTTTGCCCTCCTGAAAGAGACAAGAGTAAAGAGATACTACAGCACAACAGTACAACAGTACTGTGGCATCTCATATTGGTGTCAATGACATTTCAGTTTTTAATAGAAAACCCAGCTCAGCAGAAAACCCCTTTGTCAATGTTTATCGTTAGATTAGGATGACTGAAGAAATACATTACATGATATTAGAAGAGAGCTATTGTGAGCAAAACACTGCTTAGAACTGGACCTTAAGTTCATTAATATGATCCAAGCTAACAGGGTTCTGTTGTGCAACAAACTAAGGGCAATTTTCCCTTCCTGCAACTCTCAGAAAGAAGAATTATCTGACAAATTTCTATGCTGAGAGCTGCAGAAGGAAATACTGATGTTTCTACATAAGAGTATAGCGATAACAGACTTCACAAACTCGCCTGTAAGATTACCACTCCGCCTGGTCTCCCTGTCGTGAGGATCCTGCTAATGTCTGAATCACCAAACTCCTGCTGGAAAGGGCATGAGGTGAGTGATCTGCTCCTTAGATGTTGTACAACCAAATCATATTAACCAAAATGAAGACATAATCCGAAAGTGCTGCAGAAATACGACGGCCACACAAATGACTTAAAGAAGGGTAGGAAAGACGAATGTTCTACAAGCTAACTGAGAGAATGCAGCACTAATGAAATTTTACTCGCAGGACCTGGTGTTCTCTTGTGGCTTAATTTCATCAAAGAACAAATAAACAAACAAACAAATCTGTAGTGAAGTGTTGTATATTTAAGACAGTGAGAATCCTTTAAAAATCCCGAAGCCCTCTGTGCTTTCACTGCCTGACTTGAAGCCTCAGCAAGCCTACAGCAACTTCCTGTTTCCACCAAATTGCAGGCCAAAATGCAGTTCCCACACTTCTTCCAGCTCAGCTCCCACAGGAGCCTGTCACCCAGCTGACAGTCAGGGTGTGCTTTCTCCATCCACAAACGAGTAGTGCTCCCTCCCACAGTGTGGCCACGGGAGAAGGGATGAGATGAAGTGGTGCATGCCAGGAGGAAGAGGATGCCAGGCACCCACGTCAGTCGTGGCATTGGAGAGCAGCTTGTCAGTGCTGAGAGGGGAGCACTTAGCCCTGGAACTGCAGTGTGTGAGCTGTTTGCCTCTGCTGTTGCCTCTGCCAGCAGCTTCCCGACCTCCATGATGCAAGTTTACCCTGGGAGCCAAACTACATCCCATCTTCTGTTGTGTTCCTTCTCAAAAGCAGAGGGACTGTAACAGCACTCAGAGATGTTCACACCAAGCTGTCAGAACTGTGCATCAAAAATGGGTGCAAAGACAGCTGTGAGAGGGCATGATTTTTCACTGCACCATGTTACTACTCCTCTCCTGGCTCTCTTGGCTTGCAACCCAAGGCTTTGCTTTATTTTCATGGACTGGGGCCAGGCCACAGCACAGATTCCAGCCCACTCCCTGTGGGAAGGGGCAGAGGGAGGCAGGAGAGATTTCTCACCCACTTATTCCTTTCTAAATAAAGGCTCCCATTTCCCCAGGGCAATAAAAGGCAAACAAAAACAACAAACAAGGCAGAGGAAAAAGGAACAAGCCTTTTCTTGATTCGCCAAGCAGCTCGTATTTTCATGCATTCCTATTCATGCATGTTTTGGGAGGCAACTGCTAAATGAGAAATGGAAACCCAAGGCAAGGGCTGAACTAGACCTGACAGCTTCAGCTTCTATAGGTTAGCAGACATCTCTACAAAAGGTTTAGCATGTTCATCTCTATTATCAGAGGAAGTGTGTCACGGAAGGATTCACATGTTACTAATAACAAAGTCTAGCTTCTTCTTTCAATTTGCTCTAAACAGCACAGATCACCCCCAAGACAATATTTTGATTGTGTTCAACTGTTACGAGGGAGCCAAATCCTGAAATATTAACTCAGGGCCATACTCTCTCTCGGATGTACTTTAAGGCATTGAGCTACGCCAACAGCTTAGAGCAGCCAGCCTTCTGCATTTGATAAAATTTCGGTTTCTGTGCAGAGTCCCTGGGAAAACTAACAGTATGACAAGTAGAGCCAGGTGACATTCTTACAACACAAGGAGAAAGCACTCACAGTCCATGTTCCCACAAGGATATGAGCATCCATAGCCAGTAAGTGAATTTTGTTCACTTACATGTTTGGCTGGGGGAGATAGTCAAGGAGGAAGTATTTTGCAAATTCACATCAGGAAGTGATAATTAAGACAAGAATTTCTTAAGAAGGTCTCATCAGCCTCCAAGAAATAACTTTTTGCTATCTGCAGGGAGCTGTATCTTCATGTTTCTGGAGTAGCTAACTGGAGCTGGTTGCTGTGCTGAATTAGCATTTGGACAGGGGAAGTAAAAAAAAAAGGGAAGCAAAGCAATGTCAAACTCTGCCTCCAGGTATCTCTGAACAGGACACATTGTGAGGCAAAACTAAATAACAAGCTACTGAATGGAAGAATAGCATCACTGAAAGCACACTCTAAGAGAAGACACCAGCATTTCATGCAGTCTCCAAGTGATGTACACAGCGACAGCAGCTAGAAACCAAGTGTTTGAAACCAGTTGACTGTGAAACACCAGGCAGCCCAAGAGGAGGATCAACTGTCAATGTAATGAGAAGGAAAGGAAAAAAAAAAGGAAAATTTTCTTCAGATAGAGAGGACAGGAAAAAGGTAAAAGCTCTAAAAAGCCTGTGCTGAATGATCGAGAGTTGAAGAGATGGATTATAGTTGCAAGATCTAAATGGGTCCCACACGTAAGCCCAGTTTAGACTGGGAGAAGAAAGGATTCTGAAGAACTCTGAAGATGACAGATGCTCCTGAAAGAGAGCTAGTCTTTGACAAAGTAAAAAGATTTGCTAAACAACAGAAACTGGCCAGTCCAGACAGAAGACATATTTTCCTGAATTGCTGGCTTAAAGAATAAAGCTGGCAAAATAAGTTTCCGCTCCTCTTCTCTGAAGACTTGGCCACAACTTCACTGAACTGTACCTAGAAGTGTTTCTCACAGAAGCTGTTTGGAAGTGGCTGTGCTGAGGACCAGGGCTCAAATGCTTGAGCTCAGGTGCTTCAAAGAATGAAGGAAACTGGTGTCAAAATCCCAGACTCTGAGCTGTTTCTGACTGGGACACGGTTTCAGGCAAAACACATTAAAAAAATTCTGAGTGGAGGAAGAGCACGCACTAGGACTGCATCAATGAAAGAATTCATGTAAGGAATAACCCCTTTCTTTCTCAAAACAACCGAAGATTTATATCACAAGACTCTAAACTGACTTTGCTACTGAGGCTGGCATCTCACAAACTGTGCCCCAAGATGTACAATGGGAGGATTGATAATGTTATACTGCTGTAATTTAGGACTCTTTTTTTAGTAATGTCCATTGATATAAAACAAAACAAACCTTCAGTCAGAAGAGAATGTGGAGCTTCGTGTTAGAGCTCACAAAAAATACAAACATATCACATGGGGCTACACATGCTCTGGTGAACATCACGGGCCACGGAAATGTCCAGCATTGGAAAGCAATACAACAACTGTAATGGATTACAGCACTTTGTAAGAAGAGTATGCAACACCACCACGTGGAAAAAGATGATGGCATCAGCACTCACCATGAGGTCAGAGGAACTTTTCTAGCAGCCCACAAGCAGATACAGATTCAGACATCTCCACCCGACTGCAAGAAAATGCACAGATGTGGTGCCAGAAATACTGATATTCGTACTAAAGAGCAGTGAAAGCTGAAGTCAACCATCATGAAATTAAGCATATGTATTAAAAAAAATATAACTGGGTAAAATGCAATCTGATCTAGCGCTCTCTGGATACACACTGGTAGTTAGTAATCTTTTCAAACTTACATGCTTCTCAAAGTGCACATAATATTATTGTTCATTACTGGTTTTAGTTTGCTGGGAGAGGAGCAGGCAGGGAGCTACCCCTTTCAGAAGGCACCACAAAAACCAGGTGGCACCAAACTCAATGTTGATGATGAGGGGGGGGCTGTGTTACTCAGAGCCATCCAGCTGAAAAGTGTATCCTGAACAAAAACATTTCTGGCTCCAGGTGATTGCTGAACTGCATACAGTTCACCTCAGCCACAGTACCTACATGCCTGAAGAGTCTTAGAGAGAAGAAAGCCCTCTAGAAAACAAGAAGGGGGTTTACCAGATAAGGAAGGAGATACAGATTATATTCACAGGGATGGAGCTAGATTTCTCAGGAGATTAGAACCATCTCTGCAGACCTCCCCAGTTCTCACAAAAGCATTTATGAAGCAGCTATGGCCATCCACACAAACAGCAGAGGTTACTTTTGGTGCAGTAAACTCAGGGCATAACTCAGATGTGCTGTCAAGGTACTCCTTCATTTAGGGACTAGGAACAGGAGTATGACAAAGCAGAACCTCTTTAACCCAGCAAAGATGGCCTGCAGACAAGACAGATTTATGCCCCAAGAGAATCAGAGCATAAAGCTGAAAATCTGATAGACCATCTTGCTTTGAGCATTAATGATTCAAAGAGTTTACAGCTTTAAAAAAAATAATTAAGAAAGCCATCAATGGGATAAAACTACCCAGCTGCTAATGTCCCCTTTTTGAACAAGTTCCTCATAATTAGGCAGGAATAACATTTTTTCTTTCTTTAATGAGCTGATTATTTTCTAAAGACACTTTATGTATTAATGTCTCATGATTGTCCTTGGCTTTGTTGTTGTCAAACAACCATTTTAAGTCACAGAGGAATAGTCAGTCCCACTTTTCCCCTCCTCACCTTAATAGCAAGTTTCCATTTTGCACTTAGAAATATTTTTAAAGTAGCAGCTGCAAGAGTAACAAGAGGTAGAGCCTTTAAAACTTTAATTTCCAGTTAATACTGTATTCACTTGAGTGTTTCTGTTCTGTGGTTTTGAATGCCTTTGGCACAGCAGAGATTAATTACTGGACAGTGACTCACAGAGACACTTGGCTGCAGTGTGTTGGATTTTGTAATGGGAAGGGAGATAAGGACACAACGTGAACTGTTCTGCTTTTGTAGTATGCAGTAACCCTCACTTCATGAAGTTTCATCCATGGGTGTTGTCTTTAAATGGGAGAACTACACTTACAGTGAATGTAGTGATACAGTCATAGCTGACCATCAAAGCTTTGTGGGACACGCCTAAAAATTAATGATTTGCTCTCAAATAAGTTATGCAAAGAACACCAGTTTTATACCTGAAGAGCTAATGTCTTTGTCCACAGATACGCACACACACACAGAGAAACACACAAGATATTTACACCTTCAGCCCATACAGAGAGCACTCTGCGAGGTGCTTGACTCCAGGGAAAGTGGAGGGATGCTCATACACCCCATGCTGCACAGATGCCCCACGCTCTCACTCTCAGCCCTGGCCGGTTTTCTGCTTTGGTGAGACACAGATCCTCCTTGCTTCTTGTCTTTCCAGTCCTCATTGCAATCATTTGCACAGGCACAAGGCTGCACACGCAGCCCTTGCGCTAGGACATGGGGTTTTTTTCTCCGTTTTTGCCTGCGTTTCTTGCAGGCCTCCAGCAATGACAAGTGGATGGAAAACACCACAGTTCAGGTAGTACCCTATGCCTGCCTTACAAAAGCACGGAGCGCTGCAGCCTGCTCTCTCCTTTCCAGGGTCCTTCTTACTTGCTAGAAGCAAAGAGAAATTTATTCCTCAGTTGCTATACATTTAAGGTTCCTGTATATAGTAAACTGAAGCAGCCCTCAAGAGACTTTTCATTTTCTATTCTATGTAAAAAATAAAAAGTCACTGCAACACCAGCACTATTCCAGAAAAAGAATGAACTGCTCAGATAGAATTACTTCTTGTGCTAACAGAAATTTTCAGAAACCAAGGCAGGTAAGCACGGTTTGGTCTTTAATTCAGTCAGGCAATTTGATGAAGAAAGATGCCAGGGCCTGTGTCCCACTTCACCAACACCCATTTAGTGTGCACAGTTTTGTGTATCTCTATTATTCAGGGCTTTCTGGGTTTTATAAGTGTATTTTCATTAGTCTGAAGGCCAGTTTTTATTTCTGCATATAACATTCACCAGTAGAGTCGTTATGACCAAGATTATGGATTGAAATCTGTGGCCTGTGCAATAATGCAAATAGCTTACAATCCACTGACATGCCAAGATTCCCAACAGAGCATTTCTATGTCAGAGGCAAATATCTGAACAACACCAGAGCCTGCTGTCTGCTTCTCTGCTGTTATAAGGGACATCATAGAACTCGAGAAACAAGGAAGAGACACTCAATGACTATTTCTCCACTAGCACAGGACCCTTTGAAGACCATTTGTTATTTGCTTTAAGGACTGCTGAGGCTGAGAATTAGGGTGCCAGGTTTGCTGTCTGATAGAACTAGTCAAGAATTTTCCAACAAAACTGAAGTTTGGGAGGATTTTTGAAACAACAAAAAAATTGAATTTAACATTCTTTATTACTTCATAGTGCCCAGCAGAAGAATTATTTAATGCAATAGATATCAAACAAACACATCAATCCATATGTGCCTGTCCAAATCATTTATTTTTGCTATGATACACAGTTCCTGCAAAGCTGCTGTACTTGGAAGTAGGGTTTTCCTGCTGCTTGTCAGCCCATGCATCCCCTTGCAGCCACAGGGTGGCAAGTAAGTCCTGGCAGGCGAACCAAGGAGGAGGCTGCATGAACAGAGCCAAAGCCTACACTTCATATAAGGTAAGAATTTGATCCAAAATGCCCTCTTACCTTTAGCATCAAGCCAAGATAAAGCTTAAAATGCCCTTCAGTCTTGGCACAGAGTAGAAAGCTGATGAATAGCCCCTCAATTTAAAGCACTTTCCTCCCTGTGCCAATGCCCCTGACGTGAGGCAGAGGGCACTGCCACAAGTCACAGTGGGCTGAGGACTGCCCAAAAAATTGAGAGATTCCTATGTGAATTGTCCCAGGGAAATGGCAGTGCTTGAAGCCCCACAGCTTCCCAAGGTTACGGTGGGATCAGGTATCACTAAATGCACTAAATGACTGTGCCTTCACAACTGCAAGCTGATGACAAAACATGCAGAAATCTATTAAGCCCTTGTAAGACAATGGCCAGGTAAACATCTCTTGCAGATGCATAAACTCAAGTGTTTTGCCTCGCAACTGCAACATGCCAGGCAGGTGAACACAGGAAAAGAGGCCATCACCTTTAACTCCCAACACCTCTCTTAACCTGCTCTGCCAGGTACAGCAAAAGACATAAGGCAGTCATGAAACAAAAGCCCTCAAAAACAGTCATTTAACAGGCTTACACAGCTGCGAGATCTCAGAGTCTACCTTGAATAGCTGAATAGTTGATAGACATATCCTCAATGAATAGACAAGGGTTGAAGATCATTAGTTAATACAAAATTACAGATATGCATCTCTTGTTGGTCTAGTCTAGCAAAAAATCTGGCTAGTGAGAAAACACCAGCATCATACATATCACTCAGTGCCTAGCAGATTAGAAAATTACTACAAGGCAAATATCTTAAGAGACAGTGTCCAGATCAAATACAGTACTGCAGAAGGTACCAGTGCAGTACAGCACTTGTGAAGAGATAGATGAAACCATCTTCATGTGAAAAAGAGACTCATCGCACTATTTATGGTTGGGAAGTTAGTCAAACTTTGCATATGGCATGATGGATAGGACATATGAGATGTATCCATACAGAACTTTGTGAAGGACTAAGACCTGAGTCCAAAATTTCTTAAACTTTTGAAATACAGGGTAGACCCTATTTTACTTCGTTACAGTTTCTTCAACAAAAACTACTCTAAAGAGTCTGATTTCAAAACAAACCCTAGTATTTTCTACAGCACACTCCCTCAGTGCTCTGGGATCTTCATGTTCTCTAATGCACCTCTGTGATCACCCATTATATCTGAACTTAGATAAAGCCTTAGACAACAGGAAGTTCCTTAGAAAAGGATTTGGTAATAACTGATGAACTTCAAATGACCTAGAAGCATGACACAATGTTCTTATTCTTAAAATGTTTTCTTTTAATGGTTATATAAGATCCAAGTCCTCCCTTTTAAGAACCTTATCTCAAAAACTTACTTTGCTGCAGTCCCACAAAGAGACATTTTGGCCAATTAAGTAAAATGAAATATGAATTGTATTACTTTGTCACAAACCTAGACATCTGAGATGACTAAGGCCAAATCTGGGCTCCAGAAAGGCAAGCAGTTTACCTAAGAGGAGCAAATTACTGAGGTACATCCAATGGACTCACCACCTACTTTCTTGCCAAGGGGTGGAGAAGAGCATCCAATCCTGGGACAGGGAGGATGTTTCCACCTCCTAAGAGCAGCAGACTCACTTTGCAGAGCTGTTCCTCTGCCTGTCCAACCCAGCATGTCTGCAGTGGGTGGCTGGGAGGTGCAGTCCAGACCCTGGTGGGTTCCCAGCTCCCTCTGCACCCCAAGGAAGCCTCAAGCTGGCTCACAGCAGGATGCCCTGCCCAGTTGCACTGTCTGGGACACACACACTTCAGCTAGAAAATACATATTAGAAAAAAAGTACATAATTTGCTTCATTGTAACAATTCCAAAAATGGTAGCAAATATTATCACACACCGAAGTGAAAAAGAGATTGAAAGTTGTTAAGACTCATCATACCGCCCTAAGCAAAACTAAGTGTCTCGTAATGGTAGCTGCTCAGAGCCTAGGACTGACTGGGGACAGCAGGTTTGTTTGTTTATTTACAGAGCCTGCACACTGTGTGCGTGATCCTGTTCTCATTGATTTCAGTGCGTGTTTTTCCATTAAATTTAGTGGACGCAAGAGAGGGTCACTGAAAAGGAAACTGCTTGAGATACGCAATGTTGGTTTGGCGAAGTAGTAAATAACTCCTACAGTGTGAAGGAGCTACTGTTTCCTTTAAGTATATTTGGCTGTTGTTTGGATTTCTGCACAGGCACGTACCTTTTTAATGTTCACTTCTTCTATCTCAAGGAAGTAAAAAAAAAAAAAAAGTAAATTTCAATAGTCAAATGAGAGACTTTGAAAAAGAACGTTTCATTCCAAAACTGACAGTTCTCCAGATTTCTAACAGCACATTCCTGATTAGTGAACTAGCAAATGACAAATGACTAGCCATGCTTTTGACTTTAACCTTGCAAAGAACTTTTCCAGTGGTAGCAGTAAAGCAGGAATCTCTTGCCTGCAGCACAGAGTAAGTAATGTACTACACAGAGAAGAGGCTGATTTGCCTGCTAATGTAATGTAATATGGCTCATGTACAAATGCAGTTACAGGGTGTTTCAAAAAGATGGCCCTCAAGATCCGCAGACATTACACTCTGCGACTTTTTCTTCTGGGAGTACACCAAAGATCGTGTTTTTGTGCCGCCATCTGTGACTAATTTGGATGAGCTCAAAAACAGAATCACGGCAGCGGTGACCTCAGTGGAAGAAGACACTTTGAGAGGCATTTGGGACCAATTCAACTATTGTCTTGATGTTGTCCATACAGCAGGTGGAGGGAACATAAAGCATAAAAAGGTTACTAAAACTTGATAACTCATTAAACTGTCTGTAAATTTTTGTGTAATCGTAAGATGTTGCCATTGTGAAATATACTGCTTTGAAATTGGGTCCATCTTCCCGAAACACCCTGTATTTTTCCATACCAACATCTGCCAAAGGGATCTTGCCATTTAAAAAAGAGATTCCTCCAAGAAGTTATTGTAAACATTAACTGCCTCAAATAATAAAAGCTTGTAATGTCAGCTTTAAGCACAAGCAAAGCTGACTTGAATAGCCAAATAGCCTCCAAGTAGAAGACACTCCAGATCTCACTCCTTCTCTTGTGCCCGCTCAATGTAGCATTTTCCTTTCCCCTCCTTGGAAACACTGGGAAAAAAAAGAAGCGGAAGACATTTTATTGCTTGTGTGGCCTCTCTGCCCCAAAGATATAAAATGCATGTGAGAGAGGAGCTGGACTCCCCAGCCTAGCAGCCACGGCTTCAAGGAGATTTGGGGGTTTTTGGCCACTTCTGAAACTTGCAGCTGGAATAGGTGATGGAGACTGACAGCACCAGCAGGTTCACAAATGGATCAGGCATGGCCCTGTACAACAGGTCCATAAAGAGGTACCACAGGAAACAGACAGGGATGTAATCTTTTCACATCCCTAATTCAACAACAGTGGATGCCAAGGGAATACAAAGGGAATGAAGCATGGAAAGAGGTGAGGCTCCCACATTTCAAGGCACCACAGACAGTGCCCTGCCTCAGCCTGGGCTAATATCTCAGTGCCTCCTTGTAGAGTAATGCAGCAAAAGGTCCAAATGACAGCACCTGTGAGGGTGGCGGCAGTGTCATCTTAGGAGTAGGGGCATTACCTGTACATTAGAGATGTACACTCTGCTCCTGTGCCAGAAACACACTGACCCATCCCTCTGTTCTCAGGCTGACCCCTCGCTGAAGGGGATCTTGTACATATCCCGTGGAAGTGTCTTCATGGGTGCAGGGACAGGGCAGACAAAGACTGAGGTAAGAATTTCCTCTCACCATGAAGAATCCAGGACTTTGCCTTCACTGCTATTCCTTTAGCAAGTCTTTTCAGTGGCAGACATGCCAGGATACAAAATAAAGAGTTTCGCTCTGTGCACCTCCTTCTGCTTGCATCATCACTTTACGTGTAGTAGTAGACTTGGGAAGGGCATTTTGCAGCTGCAAAACTGAATTTGTTGCATAAGAGGAGAAATCCAGCAAGAGAAAAAGGAAAATCCATTTTGTGTAGTCTGCTAGTAGGCCTTGAACTGACTCTGGGCATCTGCAGTCAGCCATGTCTTGCTAAATGTATTTGGTGGATAGGAGGAACCTAATGTGCTCTTATCCCATACAGTTTTGGGAGGATTGTTCAAGAAGCTGTCAGGAAAGCTTCAGAAACATTTGGAGATTTTCCACCCCTTTTGAGTTTCTTACAAACCACATTGAGAATGCTCACAGCCTTCACCTTAGGTGTCACAGATATATCACAGTGGACATCTAAACCTTGTAACCAGTACTAGTATGAGGAAGTTTACACAGCAACAGCTCATCTATCCCTATTGAAGCACAGATTCAATTTCCTGACACTCAACAAGCACTGATACAAAGTCCTGGTCAGCACAGTTGCTGGCTAGTTAATTAGTTGACTTTCATCCAGTGCTTTATGGAACAACTTAAAGTAGCACTAGATTTTATAAAAGCTGTTAATATCTGCCTAAGAGTTTCCTTCTCTCCTACACTGGCTATTGATGCAAAAGTGATACGAGAAACAGTATTAGAGAATGCACAAATATAAAAACTGCATCTGCCTCCAAACATATCTGAGTTTGTTGACACTCGTACTCATAAATTTGATTCATTGAACCACAGCGATAATGGCCACATTCTAATCTTCCTGCCTTGTCAAATTTGGTAATCAGTCACGATCAAGACTTTAATTAAATTGATCCTTTTAAATTAATTTATTCTACTGAAACATGAGAGAATAAAATGCTTAGCTCCCTTCCCCTGATGTGCCTCGGCCCCTGAGTGAGACAGGACACGGATGTTATCTGGAAGATTAAAATGAATAAATTCAAATTCTAAAGTAATTTATCTGGTTTCACAGCCACAACTTTCTTCCATTAAATATGATCATGCATTTCACAGACAAGGAAGTGAGGTTGCTGACATTTCCAGGGCTATACATTAGTACGGATCCTAGAGAAGTCAAACTGCACAAAATGTTTGTGCAATCAGACCAGAGTCTGGGGCTTGCTTGTCAAACTACCTGAGTTTTTGCTTCCAGGCCTATAGTCAGAAACGTGAGGCATGTCACAGTCACAGATGTCTCCTATGCCCTGTAACTGATAACATCCAATGAAAGGTGCTCTTTTACAAGCAAGGAACAAGATTTTATTTTGACAAGTTGCCAGGAAGCCCAATTAGAGCCTCTGTGTCTGTGGATTGTCTCTTCTACTTTCATTGTTTCTATCTTTTTCCTCTTTTCAAATGGATTATTTCATTGTTTTTTTATCATTATTACTAGCTCTCTAAGTCTCCTGCAGTCCCCAAATCCACAAGCTGTAAATTAAGAGTTTTATTTCAGCAGGGGTATGAAAGAAATTGAGAGGACAGAGAGAGCTTCTATTTGTGCTCTTAGATTAACAGAAATCTAGATAAGACTCCTTAGAGCAAGAAATCTTCTCCAAGTTTTAATCAATGGATGGCCTTTTTTACAAAGATACTACATTATATTCCCCCCCTGCATTATATTCCGCCCCCTGGGCTGCAGGCAAATCCATTCTCAGCCTGCCCCCACCTTCCCAGGTGCCTGTACACAGGCCCTGGAACTGGGTGTGCAGACAACTAATGTTGAAGATGAAGGCCCTTCTGGGATGGATACTGAACCATGCATGAAGTGCTTCTACACTAATCCGTGCAGCATGAGGAAAAAGCAAGATGAAGTAGAAGCCTTGGTCCAGTCCCAGGGATATGATGTAACTGGCATTAGTGAAACCCGTGACTAGTGTGCTATGATGGATGGCTACAGGCTATTTAGAAGGGACAGGCAGGGCAGGAAAGGCGGGGGGGTGGCACTGTATGTAGCAGAGGGGCTGGAATAAATGGAGCTGGCACCTGGCGATGGCAAAATTGAGAGCCTCTGGGTAAGAATTAAGGGATAAACAAAGCGGATGTTGCTTTGGGTGTCTACTATAGGCCACCCAGGCAGGCTGATGACACTGATGACTTACTCTTTAAGGAACCAAGCAAAGACTCTAAGTCATCTGCTCTTGTCCTTATGGAGGACTTCAACTTTCCAGATGTCAACTGGGAATATCATACAGCTGGTACAAACAGGTCCAGAAGATTGTTAAAGCATCTGGATGATAACTTGTTTGTACAGGTACTAAGGGACTCAACGAGGAAAGGTACCTTGCTAGATTTGCTACTCACTAACAGAGAGGGTGTCATGGGTGAAGTGGCATAGACAAAGCAGACCTCAGCCTTCAACACCAAAGATGGGTTCAGGGGCCCCCAGAGCCCTGGTCTAGAGAACCATGGGTGCAAGAACAACCGGCTCCCAGTCAATCCCAATTGATGGGGCCTGATGGGATTCATTCAAGAGTACTTAGAGAGCTAGCTGATGTCATAGCAAGACCTCTCTCTCTGATTTTTCAGCACTACTGGGAATCTGGAGAAGTCCCAGTTGACTGAAAGCTGGCAAACATTGTCACAGTCTTCAAGAAGGGCAACAGGGATGACCTCAGCAACTACAGGCCTGTCAGCCTCACTTCTGTGCCTGATAAAATTATGGAGAGGTTTATTCTGGAAGTCATTGAAAAACACCTGAAAGACAGTGCAGCCATTGGTCCCAGCCATCATGCGTTCATGAGGGGAAAGTCCTGCTTAACAAACTTAATTTCTTTATATTACAAGGTTATCCACCTAGCTGACCAAGGGAAGCCTGTCCATGTGATATTTTTGGTCTTTGATACTGTCTCTCACAGTATCCTGTGATGATGTCCAGCATACAGCTGGATAAACAACAAAGTGCAGTGGGTGAGCAATTGGCTGATGGGCCAGGCTCGAAGGATTCTAGTAAATGGGGTTATGTTGTGCTGGCGACCAGTCACTAGTGGAGTTCCACAGGGATCCATCTTAGGGCCAGTGCTCTTTAGTGTCTTGGATGGAGAACTTGAGGGAATACTAAGTAAGTTTGTTGATGACACAAAATTGAGAGGAGCTGTTGATGCTCTTGAGAGCAGAGAGGCCCTGCAGAGGGATCTGGACAAATTGGAGAACTGGGCAATCACCAGCTGCATGAAGTTTAACAAGAGCAAGTGCCAGATTTTGCATCCAGGACACAGCAACCCTGGCTATACATACAGACTGGGGGACGAGATGCTGGAAAGTAGCTCTGCAGAGAGGGATCTGGGGGTTCTGGTCAATGTCAAGTTGAACATGAGCCAACAGTGTCCCTGTCAGCCAAGAGGGCCACCCGTGTCCTGGGTGCATCCAGCACAGCATTGCCAGCCGGGCAGGGAGGTGATTGTCCCGCTCTGCTCTGCACTGGTGCAGCCTCACCTGGAGCTCTGTGTGCAGTTCTGGGTGCCACAGGATAAAAAAGATATAAAGCTACTGGACAGTGTCCAGAAGAGGGCTATGAAGTTGGCGAAGGGTTTGGAGGGGAAGCCGTATGAGGAGCGGCTAAAGTCACTTGGTTTGTTCAGCCTGGAGGAGACTGAGGGGAGACCTCATGGCGGCTCCAGCTTCCTCACAAGGGGAGGAGGAGGGGCAGGCGCTGATCTCTTCTCTTTAGTGACTAGTGACAGAACCCAAGGGAATGGCAGGAGGATGTGACAGGGGAGGTTTAGGTTGGACATCAGGACAAGGTTCTTCCCCCAGAGGGTGCTGGAGCACTGGAACAGGCTCCCCAGAGAGACGTCACAGCCCCAAGCCTGACAGTGTTCAAGAAGAGACTGGACAACACGCTCAGACACATGATGCAAATTTTGGGGTTGTCCTGTGCAGAGACAGGAGTTGGACTCAGTGATCTTTGTGGGTCCCTTCCAACACAGGACATTCTATGATTCTATGTGCTATGCACCACACAGCATAGAGCAAAAAGATACTGTCTGTCCCGGAGTGTTTCCACTGCCTCCTAATATTTCCTTTCTCTCTCTATAAATACATCAGGTAAGTATTTCATCTTTCCCTGTACTTCTAATTCTCTTGGCTGTTACCTTGGTTTCTCCAAAAGCCCATAGTTCTGTAAACTGCCCTGGCAATCACCACCCATAATATATCATAGTGATTTTTTGAACATGGCCTTAGTCTTCTCTGTTTTGAAGGAAAGAGAAACTGTCTTTTGGTAACTGAACAAGGTCAAGTCAGAGGCAAGCAAATTCTGTTTCATCTCCCTCCTACTAAATTCTGTAGAAAAGTTACTATCAACTGCAACAAGGCCAGCATCGAGCAGTACTACTGCAGTCACTACTTCACATCATACTTTCCTTCCCAAGTAAACACCCAGCAAGCTTCAATTTTCATCTAGCAATTTCAACTTAATCTGTTTGCAATACTTCTCCTAATGTTTTATCCCTAAATGAATACAGTTGAAACAGTTGTAAAATATACTTAAATATGTCAGGATTTGTTTGATCATTATCTAACAGATATAAATCCTGGTTCAGGGGAAGGAAAAAACCCCACACGCTTAGATATTCTTATTTAACTATGTAAATTAGACAATATAATGGAAACAGCTATGAGGACTTGTTATAATGTTAAATAACTCTGTTTCTTTCATTATGCTACTAAATTGTTACCTCTCATGCATAAATGCAGTTAGCATGGTCAACAACTTAAATTAAAGTGAACCTTTTTTAAATCCAGAGATGATATAGGGTTAGCTTTCTTTTTGATGATGAGGATATCCCAATCCAGAGCACAGACGATCTGTGTAAAGCATTTCTGCATAGCGATATGTAATTTTGTCTTCGTTTCTGTAATGCAGATTGCTGTCTGCCAGTGAATTGATTAAGACTGTCAAAAGATTTTATATGGGCCACCACATGAATCATATAGAAACTGTGGTCCCTGACCAGCTGAAAATAATTAAAATAGGTAACCAGGTAATTACCGATATTTGTGATCATCCAGTCCCAAAAGACTCAAGAAGTTTTTTACCTAAGCATCTTAAAAACAAGTCTCTGCCAGATCTTCACTGGTTCAGTTTCACTTAGTACTTTGCAGAAGAAATTGATATAAATTAATTCAGGTATTGTGATTGAACTAAATGCCAACAAGTGGCATTAACACACATAAAAAATATATTGAAGCACCTATAAAATATCAAGTCATTACTTTATACTAGTTCACAGAGCAGCAGAGAAGTTGTTTCAGTAGCACACATTATTTCTGGCATAAAATCTACCAGAATCTAGGCCAGGAGCACTTCCTCTGCAAAGATCTTAACCCAACAGAAACCTACATATTGCTCTACAAGTAAAACAGTGTAAAAAGGCAGCAGCTTTGTCCTTCTGTCCTTCCCAGAAGGTACATTCAGTTCTTTAATAAAATGATGTGAATGGAACAGAAAAACACCTGCCTCTAAAATGTCAAATTTAGCTTCCTGTTTGAGCTTTCTGTTACGCATCTCGAGAATTCTTTCATCCATAGTAAAGCTGTATGTATTTTGTTGCACTGTGTCAAGAGAAAATGACTGAGACCAAACAAGTTCCTACTAATAAACCACAGAAGGCAAATATAACAGCTTCAGTTATTTCATTAAAGAGAATAATTTTGCTTTCTCTTGCCTGCAGACAGACACACGTGAAGTAGTAATCCCTGATAGTACATTAAATCCTTATTTCTGACATTATAAAAAAAATCCTCAAGGATTATATTGTAAAACAAGGGAGTACATAATATTAGAGATAATGACCCACATATCCATATCACACAGAATCACAGAATGTCAGGGATTGGAAGGGACCTCAAAAGATCATCTAGTCCAATCCCCCTGCCAGAGCAGGAACACCTAGATGAGGTTACACAGGAAGGCGTCCAGGCGGGTTTTGAATGTCTCCAGAGAAGGAGACTCCACAACCTCCCTGGGCAGCCTGTTCCAGTGTTCCGTCACCCTGACTGAGAAGAAGTTTCTTCTCAAATTTAAGTGAAACCTCTTGTGTTCCAGCTTGAACCCATTACCCCTTGTCTTATCATTGGTTGTCACCGAGAAGAGCCTGGCTCCATCCTCGTGACACTCACCCTTTACATATTTATAAACATTAATGAGGTCACCCCTCAGTCTCCTCTTCTCCAAGCTAAAGAGACCCAGCTCCCTCAGCCTTTCCTCATACAGGAGATGCGCCACTCCCTTAATCATCTTTGTTGCCCTGCGCTGGACTCTCTCCAGCAGTTCCCTGTCCTTCTTGAACTGAGAGGCCCAGAACTGGACACAATATTCCAGATGAGGTCTCACCAGGGCAGAGTAGAGGGGAAGGAGAACCTCTCCTCCCAGCTTGGTGTCATCAGCAAACTTGCTGATAGTACACTCAATTCCCTCATCCAAGTCGTTGATGAATATATTGAATAATACTGGTCCCAAGACCGACCCCTGAGGCACTCCACTAGATACAGGCCTCCAATCAGACTCTGCCCCATTGACCATGACTCTCTGGCTTCTTTCCTTCAGCATGTTCACAGTCCACCTCACTACCCGATCATCCAGTCCACACTTCCTCAGTTTAGCTGCGAGGATGCTGTGGGAGACGGTGTCAAATGCTTTACTGAAGTCAAGGTAGACTACATCCACCGCTCTGCCATCATCAATCCACCTTGTTATGTCCTCATAATAGGCTATGAGGTTGGTCAAGCACGACTTCCCCTTGGTGAAGCCATGTTGACTGCCCCTGATGACCCTCTTATCCTTGATATGTCTTAAGATGGCACCAAGGATAAGGTGTTCCATCACCTTCCCAGGGATGGAGGTGAGACTGACGGGTCTGTAGTTGCCTGGGTCCTCCTTGCCTTTTTTGAAGACGGGAGTGACATTTGCTTTTCTCCAGTCCTCAGGCACCTCTCCCATTTCCCAAGACTTGGCAAAGATGATGGAGAGTGGTCCAGCAATGACCTCAGCCAGCTCCCTCAGCGCCTGCGGGTGCATCCCATCTGGACCCATGGATGTATGGATGTCCAGATTGCTTAACTGGTCCCTAACCCAGTCCTCATCAACCAAGGCAAACTCCTCCGTCATCCTGCCTTCCTCTGGGGCCTCAGGGGTACGGGGCTCCTCAGGACAGCCTCCGGCAGAGTAGACAGAGACAAAGAAGGCATTCAGTAACTTTGCCTTCTCTGTATCTTTTGTCACCAGGGCACCCACCCCATTCATCAGTGGGCCTACATTGCCTCTGGTGTTAGTTTTATCTGCCATGTATTTGAAGAAGCTCGTTCTGTTGTCCTTGACCCCTCTCGCCAGGTTTAACTCTAAGGAGGCCTTAGCTTTCCTAGTTGCCTCCCAACATCCTCTGACAACAGCCTTATATTCTTCCCAAGTGGCCAGCCCCTCCTTCCATGATTCGTAAACTCTCCTCTTCCACTTGAGCTTACCCAGCAGTTCCCTGTTTAACCACACAGGTCTCCTGGCTCCCTTCCTTGACTTCTTACGTGTCGGGATGCACTGATCTTGAGCTTGGTAGAAGCAGTCCTTGAAAGCTAACCAACTATCTTGGGCCCCTTTACCTTCAGGCAGCCAGGGTAATTGTCTCGGACTTTCGGACTTTCTGACTTTCTGACTTTCCAGTTCAGAAAAGAAAAGGTTGTGATGTTATTTATTTTTTATCATACTTCTACATTTTTGCATTCTGTATCCATAGACAACTTCCTCCCTCATTGCAGTTCTCCCTCACGAACCCCAAAGCAGGAAATAAGGCACCAAGCGGTGTGTATCACTGGGAAGCCTTGACGAAGGCATCACAGAATCACAGAATGGTTGGGATTAGAAGGGACCTCTGGAGATTGTCTATTCCAACCCACCTGCTAAAGCAGGTTCACCTAGAGTAGATTGCACAGGAATGTGTCCGGGTGGGTCTTGAATGTCCCCAGAGAAGGAGCTGGGAAAGTGGCAGCACAGCAACCTGCTCCAGACAGGAGACAAGCTCTTTTTTCCTCAATGTCACTTACGTCCATCACACTCAGATGTCTCACAATTGTCCTGCCAAATCTGAATTTTTTGAAGAGCAGTCACTACAGAGACACTGTCAGCCATGTAGGTACTACAGACTAGACTAGACTAGTCCCCAGCACAAGGCTGAAGGCCGGTTTTTGGACAAGACAGCTAAAATAAAAGACCTCTCACTGGGAGAGTTTTCGTTTTGGTTTGGTTTGGTTTTGGGTTTTTGTTGTTGTTGTTTGTTCTTTGTTTTTTGTTTGTTTTGTTTTGTTTCAAGGAAAAAATGTACATTCTTTTCCCAGTTTCGCTGTGTCTCCTCTTTTGGAGTGTATTTTATCCAAAAAAACAGCCATTGGGTATAAATTGGCATGACCCCACAGGCTATGCTCATTGCCATCAGGCAGAGTTCTGGCACTGGAAGAGAATTGCCATTTGGCTGAACAATTCACTCAGATTGTAGATGGTATATTGACAATGAGGGTCAATAAACAGCAAAGGAGTTTACTAGGAATCAAATGCTATATCCATGAAAGATATCAAGTAATCTCACCTCCCTGTAATGTACATTGGGTCAGACGTAAGTATACCCTGCACTAAGTCAGCAAGGGTTTGTTGTGTTAAAGGTTTTGCAGGCTTCTGCCCTACTAAAATTAAAATGGGCACTGCTATTAATGTTAAAGGACATAGTGTTAAATTGTTGATACAAAAAAGGTAAACATGTTTGGAAGAAAGCCTCTGAAGTGACTCATGAAAACTGTGTAACCTTTACTGGAAAACTATCAAATTAGACCACTGATTTGTTTGCAATATAATTGGTAGATATTTATCAAGGAGAGGATTAGCCAAGCAGAAATCTGATCCTGGACACAACAAAGGACAGAGTCTGATGACCCCTGCTATTCACTGTAAGGCTAGTTTTGTTAATCTTGCTCTAATTTGGAAAATGACACTGTCCAAATAGTCCTACATCTATGATCAGTGCTTTGACTTTTCTAAAGTCAACAGACAAGTTATTAAAGAAATCTAAAATGTCAAAAAAATAATCCCTTTTCTTATTATTCTGAACTAGAAGTCTAAAGTTTAGTGTTCAAAGTGATCTGAAGCAACATACTCCAAAGCAAATAAAAGCGATATGCAAAAGGAAATAAAAGGCTCCATATCTATGGAGATAAGAACTTTCTTGACAAAACAATCGTTCATCATAATCCATTGACAGCACTTTATGTACTGAGGAAATATAGCAAATTTTTGCATTTCCTTGCAACATATTTTAGTGCTGCAAGCATTAGCTCTGGGAATGAATCTGCCTTTCAGAAGCACAGATTAATATGCAGCATTCCTTACACCATCTCAAGGTGCACGACACCGTGCCAAAGTGCATTTATATGAGGTCATTACCACTTCTTGTCTGCAGTTTAACTGCCGAGCTGTGACAAAATGAAAGAAAATATTGAACTCTCGTAATATCAGGGATACAAATTCAAGTCACAATAGTTAAGTTACTCCAGAAGCCCTAGTCACAACAGTACAGACATACTGAACATAATGAGACTGCATGGATTTCACTTTGGAGAATGCTTCATCTCACCACATAACCTCTGCTAGTTACATAAAGTGAATGGATTGCCCAGAATTACTTCAGAGCAAGAACAATTACATGTATCAATAGGCCTCTTCCTATATAATAATTCTGCCATCCATGAATCAAAGGCCTTACGGCCTTAAATGAAAACCCATTAAAATTAATAAGGAAAAAAGAAAAAAACAAAGAGACATGAAAAATTCTTCATGAATTCGAATGAGCTTTGAATTACTACATCACTTCATCGATTTGGGTTTGGTCTGTAACACCTGGACATACATTTTGCAGAGACAAAGGCAAAGGGAATACAGTATGAAGCACCCTAAAGCCCAGCTCATGCTTCAGGGCTGGGCAAAGAGATGGCAGCCCGTCACCAACCGCCTGCAGCGCCCAGCCACAGGCAGAAGCAGACACCCAGCTCTGGTGTCCTTGCTTTTCTTACAAAGCTGAAGTGAAAGGAGGTGGTGGGGAAATTTGTAAGGAAATAACATGTTCTGTCTAAGCAGCGCCTCGAGGAGCGAAGGCAGCTTGGAGGCAGAACCAATTGCCACTGTACTCATGGTTCTTTTATATCTGAATTCCACTTTTCTCCAGGCTCTATGCTGCAGCTCAGTCACTGTGCTGCTTATCATGCTCTGCCTTGTTGTTCTTGGACAGAGCTAGTGAGATCAGCCTGCAGCTTTGTATTGAAACAAACAGGAAATCTAACGCCTAAATTCAGTCCTCTTTTCTCCTTTGTTTCTCCAGTGCGGGTAAGCTGATTTTGCATACATGTCAGTTGTTTAAGTTAAAGATACACTCAATGAGCAAATGCCCATAAGCAGAAAGTAGTGTTTATTTCTTAAAAGTACACTAGGAAGAATAAATTACTATAGACTGGGAGAGGTCAGACCAATGTATATGAATTATAGAAAAACTCTAAGGAAGTACAAAGTTTACTCCTGCAAAGTCTTGGTGACAGTAGAAACCACAGGTCTGACAGTGAACTCAGAAAATGTGTTAATTTCCTGTTTCTAATTCATATAACCCCTTCCTACCCTCAGGAAATCTGGAGATAACTTGGCTTAGAAGTACTGACTGGTAATGCACTTAGACTGCTTATCTGCCCAAACCCCTGCACTTAACATGAAGGATCATCTCAGCTGAAACGTCTCTCCATGACATCATGGAGACAAACAAAATTCATTTGCAACCTTAAAATAAACCATATGAATAACTAATCTTTTTCAGTTTTCTGTTGATTAAAAAATTGTGGAAAATGTAGAAAGTTAAATAAAGCACTTTATACATTCCAAAATGTAAATTTGTTTCATCTTTTATCTGGAATATATTAAATTATTTTTAATGCAGTCAAGGGATTTTTTTTAGAGAAACTCCATTGTTTTGACTTAAACACTTAATCTAGTTGGCAAAAACAATTCAGAAAGAATTCTTGGAAACCTTTCGTATTGTCACATCCATCTCTTGTCAGCATAGTCACAACTGAGACACTTGCATCAATTATATATACAATACCACAATGCATCCATACACCTTCTTGCTTTTACTCACGTGCCTGCCTGCACAGATGCTGAAGTCCCCCATCAGTAAATATATGGCAAAAAAAACCTTCATTGACAGACAAGACTTCAAAATGAAAATTATAAGACATTATTACTACCACCACCCCTCCCTCAAATTTGAAGATAAAACTGATTTTGAGAAGTGCATAAGCCTCCTGTGGTAGCCATGTAGTTCAAGTGGGAAAATAGTTGTTTGTGGGATGTAGTAGTATATCTATTTCTTTGTGGAGAACAGCTAACAAAGTGCTTCATCAGAAGTGGTTCAGGATGCTATTGAAATCTCCAGCAGAGTAGCCAGAAACTGTGTTTCAGGTGGCTTGTCTCATGGAAGTTATCTTCCTTATCACTCTTGGTATTATCACAAAATGCAATATTTAATGACACAAAGCAGATTATCAATTTATGCCAATGGCATCTACCTTAGGATACGACTGCTCAGTTGGAAGAGAGAGGAGGAACTGGTTTGCTGCAGTGTAAGATCTGTCAGCAAAACCTAGCTGTCACACAAGAAACATCAGTGCAGCCACAGCAGATCCTTACCCAGTCAAGAGAAAATAAAATCACCAAAACAGACTAGAAAATTTGACAGTGTTAAGTAACGGGCAGGAAAAGGCTCTTAGAGAAAGATACGTCTTTGGTTTTGAGTAGATGAGGTAAAGGAGATGGTACCTGAATTAATTAAAAAAAAAAAATTCTCCTCCACAGTTACTTCACAGAATCACAGAATCACAGAATGTCAGGGATTGGAAGGGACCTCAAAAGATCATCTAGTCCAATCCCCCCGCCAGAGCAGGAACACGTAGATGAGGCTACACAGGAATGTGTCCAGGCGGGTTTTGAATGTCTTCAGAGAAGGAGACCCCACAACCTCCCTGGGCAGCCTGTTCCAGTGCTCTGTCACCCTCACTGAGAAGTTTCTTCTCATATTTAAGTGGAACCTCTTGTGTTCCAGTTTGTACCCATTGCCCCTTGTCCTATCATTGGTTGTCACCAAGAAGAGCCTGGCTCCATCCTCCTGACACTCACCCTTTACATATTTATAAACATTAATGAGGTCACCCATCAGTCCCCTTTTTCCAAGCTAAAGAGACCCAGCTCCCTCAGCCTTTCCTCATAAGGGAGATGCTCCACTCCCTTAATCATCGTTGTGGCTCTTAACTCCTTTTGAGTTATATCTGATGGTTAGTTACAGATGGCAAGTAAGTCCTCTAGAAATAATACATAGACTTGTACATAAAGTCAGAAAATAGCTTTGCTATATGAACTCTTTCTTCATCATGTGTTTAATCTCCATTTCAAATTTCAACATACTCCATTTTTTTCCAGCAGTCTGTCCACTGTCCAGCAGCAATGGTCTGAAAATATGAACAAGATATGGCTCGCAGAGGGAAGTAGTTCCATCTCTTTGTAAAACATAGAATTAGTTTGTTGGGGTTTTTTTCTGAATTTTCTTTTTCATTTACTTTGCATGCAAACATCAAGTGGCATAGCAGAACATCTGGCAACACAAACTGAAATCAATAAATAAATGTATCAAATTGGCAAATTATTCTCTTTGAGAACATGAAAGCTGTAGAGATAATTAAATTATAATCCATTTTAATGCACATAAAATTTGTTGATTAAATTCAAGAACAGGAACAGACAATTAGAAGATATCGACCCAAAGTTTAACCTCTAATACAAAATAACAGCCCACACTATAATCTCTACACTGTATATAACGATATAGCAATAATGGTTTTGAAGTCTGGAGTCAAATAGCTTTATTTATGTAGAAACATGTAAGCACAATGAAGCAGCATTTACCTATACAGAGTAAAACCAGTTTGGAGATGCAGAGGTACAACAGCAACATCAAATTGTACAGCCCTCCAGGAAAAGTCAAGCACATTTTTTGAAGACTGCTGAACCAGTGAAGAACTGGGATGACTTTTAGCACTCTGTATGAAATTCCACTTTGTGCAATTTATTTTGAGACATAAAATAAAAAATAATGCTTTTTAAGGTGCTAAATATAAAAGGCTTATTCCAGATGGAATATCAGAAGCAACAGAGTAATAGGTTGCATAAGTGTTCAAGACGTAACATAAGAACAAAAAACATTCACCCTGGCAGCTTGCTATTGACTTTCAGTAAATTGATTTTATATACTTTGACCAGAAAGCAAATGGGTCCACACACAGACTCACACCAAAGTAATTTTGTCTGCCATAATTCATAGTTTTTCTCATTTCAGCCTATTTTTGTTGCTCAGGCCATCATTAGCTTCAGGCAGTCTGTTAAGCTAAAATGAAAACAATTGGCAGCTCTTAAAATAGAATGAGGGTATCTTTACACAGACTTGCTAGTTTTTCTACTATAGTTAAAGATCATACAGCTAATGAAATTGGATTAAGTGTGTGCATCCTACACTGACTTCTCTCTTGCTCTTTTGCTTTCTTTCTAGTGAAGGAGCACATCATCTCCTGCTTGGTTTGGATATGTGTCTGGAAGTAAGAAAACTGATTTCCATGGTGAAAAATAATTATATTTACAGTGTTATTTCCATAATTCTGTTGGCCTGAACACAGGGTGGATTTTTCAAATAACTAAATTCAGGGAGAAAAATCCAGCTTTGCCCACATCCTGGATGCTGGCAGATAGACCACACAGACCCATGAACTGCAGCAATACCTTCAAGTAAGCCCTTCCAGCTGCTGGATTTTAACTTCACAACAAAGCTGTTGTCCATTATGTATCATATTTAAGACTACAGGGCTGAAACCATAAGTGCAGTGACACTCAATTATGGTATCTGGTGGTGAAGAAGGAAATGTGTGGAAGTGTCACTCAGTGCTGCTCTTTTTTCCACCACAGTAACTCAAGGCAGCAAAGATCCCCTGTCAACATTTTGGGAAGCAATGGGAAGCTCACTGATATTAGCCGCAGCCGAGGCCTAATTCAGAAAAACTATAGGCAACTACCGCATGAGGCAAGAGTGAGAACACCCCAATACACTCCTTTGGGGTGTGTCAGGTGAACTCAGAAAACACTTCATCCAGGTGCTTGCCTCGAGGCTTGTGCCAGCCCCAGGACTATGCTGAGAAGGACTCAATACGGCAGCAAGTTGGCCAGCAGAGCCAGCTCATAAGAACAAGTGTTCAGAAAAAACACTTTTAAATAAAATCTTTAGTAGCTATTTTCTTGTGAAAAACTTGTCTAATTTAAAGGGAAAGCTTTGGGTGATAATCATAGAAGGGTGTGAAACTGGGAAAATCTGAGCAGAACAAAAGAGAGAGCTGTAGAAACACGGTGGTGCTTGCCAGAGAGCCCAGCCCAGGGAGGTGTTGAGCACAGTAGCTCCTACCGACTTCAATATTTTATTCTGGAATGTAAAAATTACATTAGGATTTGTATTGGATAGAAGAATTTAAACCCTCACTAACTATTGCTGTAATTTGATAACTCCTTTCCATCAATATTTCATTTCTGTAGGATTCTAAATACTAGAGGGAAAAGTCTGCCATATATCATAACAAAGAAATAAAAGAAATGAGAGTGTGCTAGCTGAACACCACATGTTTAACACATTTATTTTTCCAATACTATATATAATTTCAAGCTACACAACAAAAGCCACTGAATAATAAAACAAATTATAATAGACTGTTGGGTAGCAGAGGGACCAGAGCATAAAATAACTGGATCAGCAAAGTAGGGTATGAAATTCCAAAACACATTTACCTTCCTTCTTGAGTGGGTAGACATAAAATCTGCTTGTGATATTTAACATTGCTATTACCAAAGAGGATTCAACCATTTGAGCGTTCCTTTCCTGTTCCTCTACAATAAAAGAATAAAGCTCTGGGAAAAAAAATAAAAAGGAAAATAAAAACCTACTTTTCAGTCTGCTCTTGGGATTTGTCTTACCCTTTTAACTGTTCCCTTCACCTCTGCAGATCTCATCTTGGTCCTCAGGATATACAGTCCGCACAAAGTACTGCCAGTAAAGACCTGTTCTTGCCTGCAGTCACATTTACGTTCACTGAGGTCATGTCACCCACTCAGCAAAGAACTGAATCACCTGCCTAAATTTACCCCTGTGAGTAAAAGAGTATCTCTGTTTTGGGATACTAACATACTTTGGCATACAACATCTGAATTAGAGTACTACCTAAACACAGCCTAAAGGATTTGTGCAGAACAAACTCCAAGAGCCACTTAAAAACCAATATTCATTCAAAAAATGAAAACTAGGTGCAATTTCCATATTGGTGGACCTCTTAAGTCAGGAATAAACAAAGGGCAGTGGAAGGAGACACTCCATTCAGCTGTTTCTGTGTGTGCTGGCAGGAAAAATTGTTTGAATATTTTACAATGAAAGATTGGATACAAAATTCAATTGTATCAGTGACTCTTCAGGCAAAATAGCAAATGAAGCACATCTTGCTTCATGCTAGATATGCAATAAAATGAAGAATATAGTACCCTATCTCTCAAAATACAGCATTTTAAGGAACTCATTTATCAGTGTTTTGGGGAAAGGTTTTAAAGCTCATTCTGTTCAGCATTCTGCTTACCCATCATGTTTTTTGCATTACTGTTCTCTCCATCTCTACTGAGATACGTTTTCATGGGGGAAAAGAAAAAACCAACAAGTACTATTAACAGCTCATCATCTCCTCAGGACTATGTCAACAACCTCTGAGAAAGAATGACAAGAGGAGGCCCATTAGTCAGGCTAAGAAATGTTTTCTAAATCATTTTTTCTGTTTCTTCACTCAAGTCTGTTGTAACATCCCAACTCTGCTCCACTTACCTACGCTTTGCTCAACAGTCATTTTATGCACATCCAGCTAAAGAAATTTCTCAGAAAACTGAGAGCAAACATGCTTACTGCACCTTACATACATAGTTTAAATGGTAAAAATTTCAAAATCACAGACTGTACTCTAGGATGAAGGGATAAGGTGGTATTAAAAGGTCAGTATTGACTTTCTTTCTTGTGCTATTCACAGGCACATAGAAATGTTTTAAAAACCGGGCTTTGCCAGAGCGTGTAGTATAATTGGAAAAGTGGGATTTTGCCAAAACTCTGCTGAACACAAGGCAGTGTATTCTGGGAGAGAATTCTCAAAATAAAAAAAAATAGGAACACCAAGAACTTTGATTCCTCTCATGCCCTGGTTTCCCCATCATACCCTGAACATTATCCACTTCAGAAGTATAGTGAACAGTAAATATATAAATACATACAAATACATAAATAAAAAATAGAAGCTTAGGACAATTGTGATTTGGGGTCAAATTCAGCAAAATCTTTCACTAAGGAAAGAAAAAGTATCTGGAACCTTTCCAGTATTTGACTACATTTAAAAAAATTCAAAACAATATCTCAGAAATTAAACTACATTTTGTTATTCTTACAGACTACAAGAAAATGAACCTTTGCTTTAGTTCAGTTGATACATTAAATAAATGAATCCTCTTCACCTTAATTTATTTTCTTGGTATTTTAGATATTCAGTTTGAGAGTACCTAAAAGGTCTTCCTTTTTCCAGTGTTCCTATGTGGAACCTGAATCCCCCACCACGTATACTGCTGGCACAGCACTATGTGACATCTGTTTCAGCAGGGAGCACAAACATCCTGCCAAAGTCAAGGAGATGTGCTACCTTGCAGGATCCTCTGACGGATTACACGGCCTTACCTGGCACCAGGGCAGCACTGTGGCATATCACAGAATCATAGAACAGTTTGGATTGGAAGGGACCTTCAAAGGTCATCTAGTCCAACCACCCTCTAATGAGCAGGGACATCTTCAACTAGATGTGGTTGCTCAGAGCCCCTTTCAGCCTGGCCTTGAATGTCTCCAAGGATGGGGCATCTACCACCTCTCTGGGTTGTGTGACTCAAAGTACACACACATACAGCACATATATACCAGTGAAGTGCCTGGGTATACTCATCATGTAACTCCATAGGTTAATGTCCCCTGTATTAAGAAAAATCTTGTACAAAAAGCTGGCAGTGGGTTTTATGGAAGCCTCAGAGTCAGTGGAATTCTCTTTAACTCATACAAGCCACTCGAAAATCCCATGAAATGCCTCTCTGTTTTTAAACCTGGTCACTATTGCCCTTTGGTAGCAAATACCCCAACGTGTTAATGGTGTATTGCTCAGAAGCACCTGGAGCAATAAAACCAGCTGGTTAAACACAAGAGCTGTAGTAAAATGTCATTGTGGAAAGCCTCATACAGAGATAAATAGTGACATTAAGGCTCTCAGAGGCAAGAATGTCAAGTTAAGAGATGAAAGGGAGGTGGGGGGAAAGAAAAGAAGTTGGGCGAAGGTGTAGCCATATCTCCAATACGTTCTTCTATAAAACTCAGAATCAACAAGAATTTTACTCTCATTTAAACTTGATAGAAAGGAAACATCCTCAGTATATTATTTTGGATGGGGTACCAGACTTCAGTTACTATTTTATCTTATCAGACAAGAAACATGACAACTCCTTAATTGGCTCCCATAGAAAAGTTTGATGTCAGAAAGCAGAGAAGGTATCTTGCATAAGAGGAACAAAAGAGCTGGAAAAAAGTCCAGAGGAACAATATTTGCTCTGCGCAAATAATCTTTGACTTCACTAACAAAAATGAAACGTGTAGGAAAAAAGTATGGCAAAGCCACAAAATTATTTCCCAACAGTGTTTTTGAACACTTACTTATGTTTTCAAAGATTCTTTACCATACTGATACAAATTGGACACAGTGATGGATTGACAGACAAGGAGTAAGTGTAGTTTTGTGGTCAGAACAGGTGACTTGAGCCTCTTTTCTGTCTGGCTCTGACAGTGACTTTTCATGTGCTACTGGTTAGATACATCATTTAGCCCCCTCAGTGGTTCATGATCTTTATCAATGAACAGATGTTTTTCGATGAAAAGTATCAGAGCTCAGTATCACTATTATCAGCTTTCAGCTTTAGCAGCTTTGAAAGCCAGAGATGCTGGACAGTAAGCTCAATGTATGACTCAAACAGCAGGTCCTCAATATGCTGTGCAAGAGGCTTAGATATTTGTCAGAAGCACTTTAATGGTAAGACACTGATAGAGATGCACAGCACACTCCCTTGGTACAGCCAAATGCTCCTTCAGGCATTTGCCAAGTCAGGATAAAATTAATTACGATATTTTAAAATTAAAACAACATGCAATGCAGAGTTTTATCTTAGTCTGTTAAGCCACATAACAGCAGAATGGCACATTTTCTCTTCATTGAGACTTTTGAGGTATTAGTCATAGATTAATACTTAAAACTAATTAGTCTCATTTTCACAACTGATTTAAATATGAAATATTCTCATATCCATAGCTATCAGTTGCAGCAGCACTAATGGCAGATATTTACTGTTTTTTAAACAAAACAAATTATCTGCTAGCCCTGTGTTCCTAAGTCCAGCAAAATACTCAATGAGAGAAGACAAAGAAAACCTAAGAACTTTGGATAAGTCTCTGCTTCCCTGGGAAACAAACGATTGGGCCCACTTGAAGTACAATCAGATGTGTGTTAGCTACAGCTGCAACAGAGCAAAGTAAAAAGGATTGCAGTCAATGTCAATTAAATCACAAGTCAACTGATTAAAGGCTAAACAAATTATTAGAAATACAGTGCAGCACACTTGAAAGGAAAAGCCCCTGCTCTACCAGTGTAACCCTCAGCTCCTGAAATTCCTCACACATGCAGATTGCCTGCTGTTTATAACTGGTGCTTTACATGTGTAGGGTTAAATGAATGGTAGAGTCAGCTTTCCTTTGTGTGGCTGTAAGACTCCTTCACTGAAGTATCCCAAATTTTGCTTTTATATGTAAAAGAATAGAATAAAGCAAAGGTTGTCAAGGAATTTTCTTTTCCCTAGGTTTCCCAATGCAGAGACTCAGACATGGATTTACAAGGCAGAAAAAAGAGCTGGGTAGGAAAGAGAAAAAATTGAAAGGTCTGGAAACATCTGAGGGTTGATCTTGCTCCCAGTGCAGCCACTGAAAAGCTCCTCCTTGTCTCTCTTCAAAATTGGGTCAAACCCAAATACTGACCATAAAAGCACCTTATTATTTGAGGTGTTTTCACAGTAGATGGCATCTGCTTCAGCACCCAAACCACCTCTCAATCACGGCTAGGACCTCTGATTTCCAGTCCCCGAGGATGTCCACCACATCAGAGCATGAGTAGCTTTGAGTTTTCCCCCTGTGATGGCAAAGCATGTGGTCAGCCATGATGTTTCCTACAGGAGCAAAGGAAGCACATCACCCAAGTCCTGCTTGTTGTCAATCCCAGAGGTTCAGAGTGCCCTCTGATAGGGACTAAATCTGCCCTGATAAAATGGGAAGGTACTCAAGAGAATAACTTTCATCTAAGATAATGCAGACCCCAGAACATTTGTGCCTTACTGACACATTCTGGATATTGTTTAAAAGTGTCTTCTTCTTCTTCTGTTATAAATGTGATAGTCCCTAAATACATCCTTAAATTTGAAGGTTATCAGGCCCTGGGCACACATTTACTACAAAGTGCTTGCTAATGCACTTTACTTTGAGTCCCTGAATAGCAACTAACACATCTCTGCCTCAGATTTCCCTGTGCTCATTATTCCTATTGTTCCTTTGAGCAGATTCTTCAAAGTTTCTAAACAGCAGCCCTATCATACCAGAGAGGCTGAAAATAATGGTTACACAGCCCCAAGCAGCATGAAAACAGCTCCCATGCCACCTCAGTCCCTCAACTGAGCAAAAAGGACTTCCAGGCCTGTAAATACAGAGAGGCTGTGACACAGCACAAATATTACGACTACTAGCACTGTAAACAATGAAATTAGGATTATCTGAGCAAAATGGTATGCAACAGAATAAATACAGAGCCAGCCACAAGCAATAATTCCACCATCCTTTTCTAATGTGGCATTGCTACATATTTTCCCTGTATATTCTCATGGAGTCTCACTGTACGTTATTTTTTGTGCCCTATCTCAATGCATTGGCAATGATGTCTATGCTAAGTATAGGTATGCTATTGTCTTTAAAGAAAAGAAGAGGTGATGTGGCTTTTTATTTAAAAGGATCTGACTGGTATATTAACCAAACAGTTTGAAAACCTACAGATATTCTCATCTTTTCAGTGAAAACTCATTACGGCATGACTAGTTATACATTTGGAATTTCAGCTTAGCATTGCAGATCTTAAAGCAGTGTTTAAATAGCAATTCTCAGAAAGCAATGTGGTTCCAAGTAAAAATAGCTCAAGTGGTACTTTTTTCTCTACATCCATACTTCAATATTTCTAGTTCTAAACTGTAATCTCCTTAAAATTCAAATTATGTTCTCCTTGATTTTGCAAAATTCCATCTAATAAGAAATGTTTAACATTTATGCTGCATTTCATCAGTTGAATTCTCTTCTTAGATGCTGAACAATACTATAAGACCAAAAAATCCACTGGACCACAAATCACTTATTTTACTTTGTCAGTTCGCGTATGTTTAGGGTTATGTTTAATATTCCATTAGATACAGTATGTCTATATTCTGCCTTATATTTCTTTTACTGTTCGCTCTCCCACTTGCTACAGTTTATTACCTTGTTTACTTGCAAGAATACCTTAAAAAAAGTAATATATATATTTTTTAATCTTGTTTTCCAGTGCATCAGAAGGGCATGAAAAAAACGGGAAGAAGCCTGAGGCAGAAGCTCAGTGTCAAAAAGTAATCCAGAAGACTCTGGTGTATATGAAATATGAGTCCCATACAATTAAACAGCTGACTTCTCCCAAAAGCAAGGAAATGTCCAGCTTACAAGAGAGTCTTAATTCTATATGTTCCTTCTGAAATGAAAGAGATACTCGGTGGTAGAGGTCTTTCTTGAAGGACAGAGATTTGCCACACATTTATTCATAAAGGATTTCACTCATATGAAGGACCTTCTTACCCAGGTTTCCTATATATGTATCTAAATATGGACGTTGCTGAAGGCATCAAAGGACCCGGCTTTATTGTGTTGGCTCAGACAGCCAGGAAACATCAGAACCAACGTGGAAACTGCTTCTGTCCCACCCACCCCCTCACACTCCCCACTTTGAACAATACAGGAGAAACAGAGAAAATATGAAGTCAGAAAAGAGTGAGAAGAGGATCTTTACATTTCTGACTGGTGGCATCAATTATTTTCCTCGAAATGTCAAGACTACAAGGGATGAACAAGCCCAAAGGAAAACTGTGAAGCAGAGCTGTGGAAGGAGGCAAAGAAAATAAGACACCTCTTCATTTCCAGGCCTTCCTTATGCTTGGAAGGCCAAAACAGACCAGCTACTGAGTTAGCAAACCTGAGTGAGGAAGCAACAGAGAAAGCCCCGGGGCTCTGAACACTACACACTCAGGTGTGATCTCTGGCAGAGGAAAAGAGGCAGAACAAGGAAATGCAAAATGAGAATCCAGTTTTGTGTATTTTCCCCTACTGGCAACCACCCCAAGAAGTTAACGGTAGACATTGAGAAGCTGTACCACAGTTGTATGCTACATGGAAAACAGGAGATCCCACAGCACATGGCAGACCTGTTGTGGTGCCACATCTCATGGTCCTCTTCTGCTTTCTTTGTGTCTGCCTGGCATGCAGGTCCAGCTGTTAAAACAGACACCATCTCATCTTAAAAACCTTTCATTTCACTTTGAAGGTAGCTCGTAGAAAGGCCATATTTCTAGTTATTTTCCCAGGTTGGAGTGACTATCTGCCTTATCAGGCAATGAACTGAGACTTTGGTTCACGAGATCCCTCAGTGGTATTTGAGATAAATTCCAACAGACTCTGCATCATCTCCTGCACTCCTACTGCTGCAGAGCAAGGTGCTGAATGGCAACAAGATCAGAAACATCATGGACGGACATGAAGCAACGCTAAGAGGAAGGAACTATATATGTAATCCATATCATACAGATCCTATAAGGCTCCTGCTCTTAAATACTGAGGAGGTTAAAAACACCCATGTTCTCATCTCAGTTTATTTTAATCGTTCTGGAGTTAATGTTTCAGTTCTACAGCTTACTATGCCTGTCATTTCAAACTGCTCATGAAAACACCTGCATGGGTTTCCCAAGCTCAGTGAACTGTCCAAAGGAGTCCCTCCAGCTGCCTCAGCCCCCTCCTGCCACACATGCTGCTGCAAAGGCAGTGTTTAAATAGACATGCCACAGTCTTGCTGCAGCCAAGAAAAGGGCATGTAAAACTACTGCAATCACATGGGAGGAAGCCTCTCTTGCTAACAACATGGTGTCATGGAGCTCTTAGGTGACATCTCTTGACAACGAAGCACTTGGCAGAACACAGGCATGCACAGCTTGCCCTTGGCAAGATTAGGACCAATTGCTTTTTTCATTTTTAAATGCATACCCAAAGCTAGGCATCATTTGAGGATGCCATTCTGAGACTTCCCTTCATAAGACCAAATATCCTGTTTCCGCATTACCGCTTTTCTAAAATAGGAGCTCTGTCCCAAACTTTTGGCAGGTATTTCCTAGAATTCAGTCCCAGGTGAGTTACTCAGAGATATACATTAAAGTAACAGAGCACTGCAGTTCTCTTAACCCCTAGATTAGGCCTATTCTCCTTTGACATCATTGTCCTAAGAACAAAAGGGTGTGCAGAAAAACACGTCTAAGGGAAACTAAATTTTTTACTAATGTGAAGAATTTGCCATTTTAAATATGAATAAAACTTATTCTGACTTTATTCTCAGATCTGCAACAGTCTACCAATGAATATTTATTATGCTACTATTCTGTTATATGATAATGGCTCTGCTGGCAACACACCTCATTTGACGACTGCTGTACATCGCTTTGAGGCAAGAAATTCCGTGTGAAGACCTTTCAAAGCTTCTTCTAAAAAGAATTTAAAATCAGGTATGCTGTTGAAATTTCACAGGAATTAGGAGCCAAAAATTAAATTTAGTAAACAAATAAAATAAATTATTCCAAGAAAGAAGATAGATCAAAATTACCATGGTTTTTATCTACTGTTTTACATATGCGCGGCAGCCTACCGGGACCCATTTTGTGAGACACTCACTTTCTCTCCATCTCTCATCTAATTTTCTTCTGATGTGAATTTTTTCTCTGCCTGGGGAGTGTGCAGAACTCTGCTAAAGGCTCTGTAGCATCTGCCTAGGCTCTTAATAATGTCCTTGTGCTGAAATTTTGAGACTGATTCTGTAAGTTTAGACCAAAAGCTGGAGGTCAGTTCTTGCCATTTTTAATTTTTTCCTTCCCTGAAAGATAAAGACACATGCCTCTGATTTTATCACCACTGATAAATCATTCCCTAGCCCTTTCTTTACCTTTATTATTTTACCCATTCTTAAATGAGCCAAAATGTCTTTTTTTTCTTTTTTTCTTTTTTTTTGTAGCAGGCATGTACAAACACACAAACACCCACACATCCCCTACAACTAAGACATCTCTTTTTGAATCTTAGTTTCAGATATTTTAAGCTACACTTCTCAGACTTTCCTTTTAATATTTAATTTGCCTGGAAATCATTAATGTACTAAACCAAGACATTTTACTAATTAAAGTCATAAGTGATTTAAATTTCTGCTGTAAAAATGTCTAGACAAAAGTCATGGATGATAAATCAGGCAGAAAAAACTGTTTCTTCTCTTTTAAAATGACATTGTAAACGTCCCTCATGCTTCATCTAGTACTACTTTCCACTTACCATGAAATAGCCACCCAAAAGTACACATTTAGAATTATTTAGCTATGATTATTCAATACACCTGAAGTCACCAGGAAGTGCTCATCTGGGAAATATTCTTACACAGGACATCCATCAGAGACCCTTACTGAACAGAAAAAACTATTCTGTGGTAATTCTGCTCGTGGACATGGTCAGACGACCTAACCATGCTGAAATTACCAAACTCACCTTCTGCACCACCAAACACCTGCCTGCGGGCTGCTATGGGTTGGGATGTTCCAGGGAGGGCTGACAGGGGCTAAAGAAAGGAGGGTAAGAATAGCTGGAGAGGGAAAAGAAACAGCACAAACACCTGGAATGAGAGGATTTGGGAATGCCATAACACCTATGAGAACTGGCAGAAACCTAAAGGTATGGAAAGAGGCATATGGAAGCAGGCAGGATGCTACACACAAGCACTTGAACATACGGTCAAAGAGAAATGGCAGCCTCTGCTTACATGTTCTTTGTGTGATCGAATTGTAATCGGGACGCGATTCTGGTCAGGATTCAAGTCCTTGCTACTATTTATATATTTGGTACAAATTTACATGTAATATAGCTATATATTAAATATACATTTCTGTTTTCAAACACTATACTGGTGGATGAAAACCGCGGTTTGTGTAGTGTCCAGACTACTGAAAGGCTAGAACTCAGGCAAAAGACTCCTGTTTGAAAACAGTCATATGCAAATGCAGGCAATTTTCCAGTGTTTTGATGAGTTCAAGAACACAGTAAGCTGCACAGGCTGTGCATCTGGCACCACAGAGAATTCTTTGAGGCATATGTGTGCCCATCCGTCAAAGGTTACCAAGACACTTACAGCCCCACAAAGCAGAACCAGAGGCTGCAGACAGAGGTGATTCAGTGGGTGAAAAATTGGTTCGGCAGGGCTAATCATCAAAGAAGCAACAAATACACTAAGTAAGCATGCTCTTTATTTTACTCCCCACCAAGAAAAAGCCCTACGGTGTGCAAGATGTAGCATTCAAAAAGATGGAAAGACAACTGACATGGCAAAGGACATTGTTGGGCAGTTTGAGTTAAGCTCTCCAGAGGCAAACTACAAAGTCGTCTGCCTATAAAGTCTGCCTGACATCCCTGCACCACTTGTTCACAGTCAACACTGTACTTGCTTTTTAGGTTGCTGAAATGCATTCTAGGGGGAGAGAGAAAGTGTGTGAGTTGCCCAAAAGCTCACCTTTATGAACCCAATGTTTGGGCTTTGTGGGAAATTACTGACACCAGAGTGGTACTGCTCACATCACTAGTGATGCCAAGGGCAAGTATCACAGAGGATGGATTTCATGGCAATAGATGAGGCATTCACACTCACAAGAGCAAGAGAAAAAATGTACCAGTACACATAGGAACAGTTATTTTTCAGTGATCTTTCAAAAAACCCAGTTGTTTTGACAGTGAAAATCTCAGGGACTTTTTCCTCGTTTTTGATGGAAGCAGGCATTTGAGAAGTTCATTGCAGCCTGACTAGTTCCTCTTCCATTTGTTAAACACTTTCTTGAACACTTTTCGCAGCCAACTTGCCAGGTGTCAATAAGATTAAAAAAAATATTTAAGAGTAACCAAGATCAAAAATATTTTGTATGTCACGGAAGTGCAAGCAAAGAAAAGTAGAAAGAGTGCTGGATCTTCCACCCACCTCATGCAAATGTGAAATTAAATTAATCACTGAGGATTTGACAAAGGAATCCAAATCAAGTTTAACAAGTTCTGCAAAGCTCAGTTTAACTGTCAGCCTTTCACGTCTGACTGATGTGTTGTTAACCCTATATAGTAATTATTTAACAGGCTTTCTAAAGAATAGGGCTTTTCTTCAAAATTTTAAATACTGTTTAAATCTCTCTTAAAATAATGGCTTTCTTTGCAAAGACAGATATTTTTCAATTTCCTCATTGTGATGCAAGCAGAAGTGACATAGATTTATTGCACTGAACTTATTGGCACCTTTCTCTTTGCCTGAGGACCACCAAAGAGTTCATCAAGAAATAACATGGCATAACATTGGCAGGAAAAGTTATAGCTTGACTAATATGTAATATACTAAGAACTCAACAGGGCTTTTGCAGAATCCATTCAATATCTTTGCAAAAACATAAATAAAGCTTTGGAGAGGACTGCTTTCCTGGTATGTTTTATTTTCAACACTTTCTGTCATTCAGGAAGACTACCTGAACAAGAAAATAAGATCTGAGTGAGGACTTCAAAAAATTTACCTTAAAATGTGGTTAATGTTAATCAAGTATCTTGTATTACACAATCCTGTATAAAAGACTGTTTTATGAGAAGGGAAGCAGAAGTTGCTCATGAAAAAAAAAAAAAGACAGGTAAGCATTGAAGATTCTCTTTGATAAATATGACTACATAAAGCTTAGATATTTCTTATGCAAAAGCCATGTGGAAAACAGAGCTGCAAAAAACTGCCTTGCCTTCAAAACTGAATTCACGGTCACCTTTACAAGCACCAAGACTTAACAACCATATGTCTTGTTTTGCATCTTATACTGCATTTTATATTTGCACAATGGCTTATTTTATGCCCACAGTGAATACTTCCATTTATTTTAGTTCTGATTTCCAAAAATGCGTCTGGTTCACATCACTGACCCTGTTTTAGCCTTCTCCTTTTCCCGCCCCAGTCATTGCACAGCTTCCTAAGTAGTAGCTTTCACCTTCTGTGGCTATGGCATTTGCCCAGACTGGACAGATGCTTCTGTTCACTGCTTCACCTATGTGAGATGCTGCCCTGTGCATAGGGAAGTAGGTAATTCCTCAAAACTTGGCATGTGGCCACACTAGCCCCCATGCTGTAATCTTCAGACTCATTGTGGTTAGTAATATGATCAACAGACACAAGAAATAACAGTCTGAGTACACAGCCATATGGTGTCCTGCTATTAACCTTTTGCAATGACGAAACTGACCTTTTACTCCCACTGTATTTGCAAACTCTTAATTAGGTTTGTACCTATTTTTAAAACTTCTCTTTACTCTCCTAAAGAGCTCTGACAAGGGTTTTGAGATGTCAAACAAGTTTTTGAAAGACATATCGTCATTGCACAGGGGTCATAAGCTTTGAAGAGTGACACCACTTCGAGTCACATGTCAGAAATGTAAAATGAAGCTAATAGAATGCTTTATTTATGTACTCAGTTATTTAAAGTGAGGTCTGAAGAGGTAACAAACAACTGACTAAATGTTTTATAATTGCTAAGCTATAAAGGAAACCCTAAAATTAAATTATGCAGGACATTAAGCATCAATTCATTGAATGCTACCTGCACAATCTGCTGAAAGAGACTAAATCCTTCTGAGACTGCTACCCACTGGTGGGTCCTTTCCTTTCAAACTTCGCCTCATATTGATCATTGCCTGCCATCTTCAGCTTCTCTCCTCTGTCCTGTAATAGTGTCACCAGCTTCTTGTCCTTTTCATGAGGTTGTGAGGCTTGTAGCTTCTCTCTGGCAGTGTCAACCTTGAACAAACAGCCTGGCTACCTGACACAAAGAGCAGAGAGGAAGCAGACTCAGCACTGACCAGAGCACCAAGTTGCACAATGATTCATAGCTTGAGGAAAAAGTTAATGAAAAACAATTTAATCAAAAATAATTCAAATTTTTCAGTAACTCAGTTAATTTCAATTCAGATTATCTTTTGCTTCATTCAGGAACTCAATAAGAGACTAAGTGGGAATTCTCTAAAAATTAATAGATTTTAGGTCTCACTTTTTCTGTGAAATTTGAATTTTTTTTGTTGCCATAAGGACACCAGGATGACTGAGATACAAATTGAAGATACAGACGCATAAACTGAAATTATTGCAGAATGTTATGGCTAAAATACAACCCCCTCAGCTCTGTGCCCACATATGGGCAGGTATATGGCATTAAACATAGAATGGAAATACTAGTACAGATGAGAAAAAATAAAGTTTATTACATGTCCAGAAAGCCCAACTTGTTACAAGGTCTTTGCCAGGGACTAATGTTCCTAGAGGCAATCTCAATTTGCTTCCAGTACAGAAGCATCCTCGGCCACCCTTGGGCGGGAAGAAATCCAGACAATGCTTCTGCCTCAAGGAGTTGGCAATATGAGGCCCGAGCCTCTCCTTGGAGCTGTGGATCTGGTGTCTGAGCTCCTGCCAAGCTTCCATAGAGCTCCTACAAGAGGATTCTTTTGTACGTAGAGTACAGCTGAAGTTAACACTGGTATTTGATGTAGTCTCTGTCCACTGCACTGTAATGTCAGGCAATAATCAGATGAATTAGACGTTGAGAAATGAGGTTAAGTCATGGATAATTTGAGAGATGAAAGAGAAAGACAGTAACAAGATCTGCTCTTTGAAATAATTAAACTTATTTTCTTTTTATTACATAATTTTCTTTGGGGTTTTCTGCCTCGCTTATGTGTTCAGGATAAGTAGGCTTTTAGAGAAGGAAAAATAATTCATTCTAAAATAAACTTACTTTGAAGTTTGGTACATAGTACTGCTATCTCATTTTTCATTGCTGTGTGTACAACAGGGTTTCGAAAGATTGTTTTAAATAACTTTATATTAATGGACACTAAATAGATAGATAGATAGACAGACAGATAGGTTAAAGGGCCAGTGGAAACAGGAGAGTCCTGTGAAAGAGAACAATTCTACCTGCGCTTCCGTGAGGGATTTTAGTATTAACTAACTGAAAGATGTAACTGTTCAGGGAGGTATCTTTCCTTAGTACTTTAGTATTCCTTGGAAATTGAATGAGTGTTTATAGTATCAGACCAATGTCAGAAAATTTGCTTTATTTATTCCTGTTTCCATTAAGAAAGGCTTGTTATACAAGCAAACAAGAACTCACTTTAAAGCAAAAGTAGCTCAACGGAGTCAGTCCTGTATCATTAAAGCATCGATAACAACACTACTGAAATGATGTGTGTTTTAAAAGCATGAAAGAGGGAAGTACTTCATTTATTATAATTTATGGGAAACAAGATATAAAGGCATACATTGGCAGGCAAACAAACAATAAAACAAAGCAAAATAAATCTTGTGTTAGAGCCAAGGAAAAGCTGCTAGAGTAGGATGAAAAGCAAAATTGAAACAAAATTTCCAAGCAGATTATTGACTGGTTTAAATTTATGTCCTTAAAGGAGGCATTAAAAGTGAGTGTGTTCAATACACAAATATCACTTCTTGTGTAAGCCCCCCATTTAATTTAGCATATAGACTCTTTTTACCAAAAATGTTTGAAGCCCAGTACCCATTGTTTCCACTGAATTCTTGCTTAGTTACCACCCAGACAGAAGAACCACCACTATGAGTAGATGTCTTCTTTGATGTGGAGTTGAAAAAGCTTGTAGTGCTAACTGTTTAGAAGTCAGTAGAGCCTGTGCTGATGGCACAATATTCTTACGATGGTGCCTTATGATGGTGAAACATAGATAAAAAGATTTAATGTATGCTTGGTAAAAATAAAAGCAGTTAGAGAATCCAGGAAAACACTTTGGTAAAAATCCATTCCCCTTCACCTTACAGGCAGGAGCCATGCTCATTTTTCAACATCTACATGGATCCATTTCATCAAAGGACAAAAATCAATGATTTCCTCCACAATATCTATTTCCCACTTCATATATTTAAAGGTGGCTTTATTTTCTGATAATAAGGTGGAGTAGTTGAAAGCATTGTATAAATTATCTATCTATCTGGCATGTTTTACTGTGGCTGCCGGCCAAACTAAAACATATCTGTATCACCGCAGAATTCAAAGGACATAGAGGACTAGGGAAATCTAAATTCCTCTGCCGAACAGAGAGATATCTGTTGACTTTCAAAGTCCTTGGTCTACAAGATAAATGTTAAACTAAATTCAACCTTTTCATGTCTTACAATTTACCTTCAGCTATATGTTTTTCTTCTTGTGTAAGATAAGAGAATGCTTTCATCACCCAGTGATGGGCTATTCATTTTAATGAAAAAGTTTTCATTCTGTTTTATCTATTTTCTTCTAGAATACTTTTTTGGTATGAACCTCGCTTTACTCTTTTCTCTAAATTAGAATGGTATTCATTCACTGCTGTTGTGCTGAAGGCTACACAATGAGTAAGTATTAGAAAAATCATACATAGGATATGTATGTCAGAGACATTAGACTTCACTCATAAATTTCTCTTTGGAATTGAAATTTGAAAGTGTTGAACTGCAACAGTGAAAAAAGTGTAATTATTACATTCAGAGGTATCTCAAATTAGGCTTTTTAAATGGCAATAATGAATATTCTCCGTTAGAATGAATGTGGGTGAACAAATAGTTAAACTATAACACATACAAACCAGGATATTAAAGAGACAGTTATGCAAGGAGAAGAAGTAATAATGCAAGTTAGTTCTGTATAAAAGTATCCCTCAAATAATGAATTCTATGCAGAAGTATCACTCTCTGCACCTAAAAGCAGATGTGCAACTATGGAGGGAATGCTGAGTTCAGGAAAGTTGTCTTTGTGGGTTTTGAGTTTCACTTTTTGTCAGATTTCAAGTCTTGCCAACCAGTCATTTTAAGAAAGTGACAAACACTGACTGTCGATGACTTGTCCAGCCTTCTGTTTCAAGAGCTGACCAACACTTCTCTTGCTCTGACCATATACTCCCTCATAAAGAAAAAAAAAACCCACTACATCCATAGTTAGCAAGAGAGGCTCAAGCTTTGTATTGCCAACTCCTTGAGGCAGAGACATTGTCCCAATTTGTTCCCACCCAAAGTGCCAGAGGTTGCTTCTTTATTGGAAGAACCTGTTTTTTTCTGGATCTCATGGAACAGATCATCTCGAATACCATCATGCAGCACCTACAAGACAAACAAGCCATCAGGCCCAGTCAGCATGGGTATATGAAAGGCAGGTCCTGCTTGACCAGCCTGATCTCCTTCGACGACAAGGTGGCCTACTTAATGGATGAAGGAAAGGCTGTGGATGTTGTGTACTTAAGACTTCAGTAAAGCCTTTGACACCATTTCCCACAGCATTCTCCTGGAGAAGCTGGCACGTCATGGCCTGGATGGGTGTACTCTTCGCATGTCTGGATGGCTGGGCCCAAAGAGTTGTGAATGGAGTCAAATCCAGTTGGCGGCTGGTCACGAGTGGCGTTCCCCAGGACTCAGTATTGGGGCCAGTTCTGTTTAATCTCTTTATCAATGATCTGGATGAGGGGATTGAGTGCACTCTTAGTAAGTTTGCAGATGACACCAAGTTCGGTGGGAGTGCTGATCTGCGTGAGGGTAGGAAGGCTCTACAGAGGGATCTGGACTGGCTGGATTACTGGGCTGAGGCCAACTGTATGAGGTTCAACAAGGCCAAGTGCCGGGTCCTGCACTTGGGTCACAACAACCCCATGCAACACTACAGGCTTGGGGAAGAGTGGCTGGAAAGCTGCCTGGCAGAAAAGGATCTGGGGGTATTGATCGACAGCTGGCTGAAAATGAGTCAGCAGTGTGCCCAGGTGGCCAAAAAGGCCAGCAGCATTCTGGTGTGCATCAAGAATAGTGGGGCCAGCAGGACTAGGGAAGTGATCACTCCCTTGTACTCAGCACTGGTGAGGCCTCACCTTGAATCCTGTGTTCAATTTTGGACCCCTCGCTCTAAGAAAGACATTGAGGTGCTGGAGAGAGTTGAGAGAAGGGTGATGAGGCTGGTGAGGGGTCTGGAGCACAAGTCTGATGGGGAGCAGTTGAGGGAGCTAGGGCTGTTTAGCCTCGAGAAAAGGAGGCTGAGGGGAGACCTTCTGACTATCTGAAGGGAGGTTGTAGCATGGAGGGTGTTGGTCTCAGGGACATGGGTTAGTGCTAAAGTTAGGTTATGGTTGGACTTGATCTTAAGGGTCTCTTCCAACCAAAATGATTCTATGACTCTCTGCTGCCTATTGCTCTTAAACTGCACTTAAATTGCACTTAAACTGCCTGGCCACCAGGAGAAATTTCTGTTGCTCCCCAAGAACTGGATTGCCTCCATTGGGATCCCACACTCTCCATAGCATCAACCCAACTGCCAGTGGGTTGGGATGAGGATGGGTTCTGGATGTCCCGGTTACCAACCTGTACCAGGGCCTCACAAGGACTGAGGATGGACATAGGCAAAAATTTCCAGTTACAAGAGCAGAACCAAAGAAGATAGGTAGACATTACAGAAATTTCACATTGTCAAAGATTTCTAGGACCTGCTTGGTCTTTCGCTTCACTGTGTTACATCGTAATAAACACTTCACCACAAACCAGATATTTAAGCTTCTATCAAAACCAGTCCAAACCACTGACCAAGCACTGATGCTGCACAAAAGCAAACTTACCACCTGTGATTGCAGAATGGACAACTAACTGACCTTCTTATTAGACCTACAAGAAAAACAAAACCTGATCTGTCTACAGTGGGTCTCCCACTGTATTTAAACCTATACTTAACATGATGAAGAACAGTAACTTTTGCCTCTACCAGTGGAGCAATTCTTCCACCAGTAAAGACTTTTTGAAAATACATCTTTTGTGGACTCAAATATTAGTGAAAAATGCAGAGAAAGGCTAAGGACTGTGTTCCACAAGTTGTTATACAAGCAGGAAACTCACCATCAGTAGTGTAGAAAATCCTATTCTAAATTAATCTACAAGAAAACCTAAGTATTTTGACACATCCAAGTGTGTGACACAATGCAAAGAATTTCCTTCTGGCCATGTTGTTTCAGCATGTTCAGCCCTTTCCTCCATCATCTGTACTAGTTTTAACTGACAGTCTGTTTAGCAGAGTGTACCGGGTCTGGTTGGGCTGGAGTTAATTTTCTTCATAGCAGTCTGCATTGTGCTTGGATTTAGATTTGTAACCAAACCAGCGTTGATAAAACAATAATATTTTGGCTATTGGTGGACAGTGCTTGCACAGCATCAAGGCCTTCTCTGTTTCTCACTCTGCTCCCATTGTCAGTAAGTCAGGAGTGGAAGAGAGCCTGCAAGGAGACACAGTCAGGACAGCTGGCCCAAACTGACCGAAGAGATACTCTGTAGGATGGAACGTTGTTTTCAGCAATAAAGCTGGGGGGTAGTTTTTCCAAGGCCACAGTTCCTCGGAGACTGTTTGGGCATCAGTCTGCTGTGATTGTCTTTGCATCAACTTTATTTTTTTTACCCTTCACTTACTAAACTCTCTTTATCTTGACCCATGAGTTTTCTCACTTTTGCCTTCCTGATTCTAAACCAGCTATTATTTGCCTATAGACAACCAAAATTCTCACCCTTTAAACTCTGAAAACAAGAACAGACCAGACTTTGCTGAAGGTTGTACTCCAACTATATGTTATCAATATCAAACCATTTCTCATACTGCACAGGCTCTTCTCACCAGTAAACTGACTGCCGACTTGAAAGGGGTGTTGGACTAGCTGACCTTTAAATGCCCCTTCCAACCCAAACTAGTCTATGATTCTATGTTTCCATGATTCTATGAAATCCTAGTGTTGACCTGTTCACCCTTCTCCTGCCCGGTGCTCTGTAAGGCTTTTCCCATGATGGGCTCTTTGTGTCTTCCAAGCACAGATCCATCCCTCAGCACAAAACAGTTCCTCTGGGCTGAGAAATGAGTTAAAGGATGACATTTTAAGACTAGTCGGTCAGGTCACATGGAAAACCTTAATTGTTTTTCTAATGCTTTAACACAAACTAAGCCTCTGAAAAAAGGCTCTGTATTTAGCTGCATTTCTGTATGACTGCATCATGCTTTTAGTTGCTCAGAGAAGTCTGGACAACATTAGGACAAATCAGGTTCTTAAACAATCATAATCTCACCAGCAAAAAATATTTATAAATTGTTTCTCAGCTCCCCTGTTGTGGGAGTCAATACATTTTTCTCCTACATGTTGGTTTTTTTCCCTTAAGTATTTTTTCTATTTTTTTCTATTTTTTTTCTCTTAAACATTTTTTATGTTAAAGCACAACTTAAAAATTCTACTACACCCTTCCTGCTCAGTAATCTAACTTCAAGTTATAATAAGATTTGAGAAATTTTAAAATTCCTGTATGCATCATAATTACTGATGGAGGCCATAGCTAGAAACAGATAAAAGATTAGTTATATCTTGAGTTATAGTGGCTGCAGCTTCCGGTTATCTAAAAAAATGAAACATTTGTTCATTTTATAAAAGTGTCATGTCAGCTTGAATACCAAAAGCCTCCAAAAATCTTGCTGAGATCTTTGCATGGCAGTGAGGAAACATGATATATATTAACTTGAAAAAAAATTTACAGAAGCAAAAGTATTACACAGGGAAGTGAAGTTTCTTTCAAGCTGAACTTGGCAGCAGTGCCCTGAAATTGCAGAAGGCCCACACTCCATTAACTCTTTTGCAAAGGGTCCCAAATAGTCACCTTCAGAATGTAAAGATCTCTTGCCTCTTAAAAGGCTGCCAAACTTTTTAAGATAAGAAAGGGTTAGTATGTTTTACTCTGCTAATTTCTTCTTTCCTCAAATAAGTAGCAATGTTAGAAGGCTTATACTTCTGATCCCAGGGAGCAGGGAAGTGTGGGAGGACAGAGGCATCCATGCAATAAAAGTTTTATATTTCTATAGGTGATGGACAGATGCTCAAGTGAGTAATGACAATACATCTGTAATGTGTGCATGGCTGACTTGCAGAGAATGAGAATCCTGACTTTATTGGTTGCCAGGAAAAGCGATCTGCTTCTACATGTATGGTTCTCTTTCTTACCATTTTTAAATGAAGAATATATATTTTGTCTCATAGACATCCACCAAAAAAGGAGAAAAAAACCCAGACATAATCATGTCTCAGGCTAACATAACAGTCCTATTTGCCACAGCCATTAGAGCTATTTCACAGAGTTATATTTAACTCATTTCTCAAGCTTTGCCACCTGGGGCTTTTATTCGGCTTGCTGAGTTGCTTTCTGTGCTGTGCGGAGTGTCCTGACAGCAAGATGAATGAGTATAAGCCCTACTGCTTTTGGAAATCAGCTCATTTTGCAGAATACGTTTTCAGCTCTGTGGAAGAGGACTGACTACTGGGCAGGTCTCCCTGTGCCCACGCTGGTCCTGTTTTTCAAGTATGAAACAACAAATTTAATGCACCCTCAGAGCAAAGGAAACCAGTAGTCTTCTGGGTTTCATTAGGAAAAGCATCACCAGCAGGTCAAGGGAATGACCCTTCCCTCTACTCAGCACTGGTGAGGCTACATCTGGAGTGCTGTGTCCAGTTCTGGGCAAGAGGGGGATGAACATACTGAAGCAAGCCCAGTGCAGGGCCGCTCAGATGGTTACAGGACTAGAGCATCACTTGTACAGCCTGGAGAGGAGAAGGCTCCCAGGGATCTTATCAATGTGCATCAATAGCTGATAGGAGGGAAGGAAGATGAAGATGACTGAATATGAGAGACACAGACACTTCTCACTGGTGCTCACTGAGAAAACAATCTGAACACAAGAAAACACTTTTTTACTGTGAGGGAGACTGAGTAGTGGCACAGGTTGCCCAGAGAGGCTCCATCCTTGAAGTGATTCAAAAGCCAGCTGGACACAGTCCTGATCAACTTGCCGTAGTTGACCCTTCATTGAGCCAGAAGATTAGACTACAGGATATTAAGAGGTCCATTCCAACCTCGATTCTTTGAAATCCTCTAGTATGCACCCAACACCTTGCTTCTGCATCACATCTGAACAATACGGAGCTGCCTGCTACAGTGTTCCCATATATAGGGCTGAAAGGGCTGTAGGTTCCTACAATGGTTTCCAGACCCCTAATTAAGTAAGAAGAACTGATGAAGTGGGGACAGTGCAAGATTCTCCTCCCTCTCCTGCACCACAGAAAGAGCTGCCAATCCAGCTGAGGTTCACTTACTGCTCACTGCCAATTACCAGGAATAGGCTGAGCTGAGCTCTAACAGCCTTTGTCACCAGCACAAGAGACAGCGGTGGGAGTGCTCCTCGAAGAGGGGCAGCATTTTCCTGGGGCAATCCAAAGAAGCACCAAATAAAATCAGGTGTTATACTTAAAAGCTGAAATCTAGTTCCAAACTGTTACTGTACCTTCAATATTCAGGATCATGGCATGCAAAAAACCTGTCTTTTGTATTACAATGTAAAATGCCTAAAAATTGTTCAAAAGCAAATGCTTTTTCTCAAAAAAAAAACCCCAGAGTCTTTCACATTTTAACAGATAAAATCTTCAGTCTGGGGGTGAGGGGGAAAAACTTTAAACTATCCCTTATGCCAGCCTTTTTTTAATGTACTTAATCCTGAGCAATTTCAGATGGGTAGTCAATAGAGAAGTGTATAACACTTAGAGCATTTATATTGCTGCTACTTACCTGAGATATCCAGAAGCAAAAATCATTGTTCAAGTACAAACAACAGAGATCCATGACTTTGGAGGGCACTTGTGTCTAGAAACCAATACATACAGGAAGTTCTATTAAAAAGAAATTGTAACCCAGTATGTAGCAATTTTTAATTCATATAAAAGATGAGCATACTATTACAAGTAAGTAATACAAGAACATTACTGTTTTTCAGGAAGAACCATTGGAGAAAAACAGCAGGGGAATGCAATAGAGCACTTCTCAGGTAGAATTTGAAACACCTGGGCCAGCATTAAGTTTCCCAAACCAATGAATCCTGGAAACCTACCGACATCTGTGCAGCTATATTGGCACAGCTTTGTCCACTGTTCTTTGCAACACTGTAGGAGATGACTCAAAAAACTGAATACTGCAGTTTCAGAAATTTGGGGTTTTTTCATTACATGCCAAGTCAGTATTTTCATCAAAATACCAAAACCAAGCACAGGACCATCAGGTATTCTGGAACCTTGTTCCTAGAATAATTGTTGAAGCCTCTTACACCTCAGAATGGAAATCTGGATGAGTGATCTGTCAGCAAAGCTTCCAAGTCACATCCTTCCTCCCCCATGTGCCCAAACCCACACCAGCTTTGTTCAGAGCTTTCTACAACTTCACTGTGTCAGTAAGTGCTGGAGCTAAGGCACCCTTTGTGTCGATGATGGATTGCTCAGTTATTAAGGTGATTTATGTTTTGTCCATTAGAGAATTCACCCAGAACTCAGTTCAGGACTAGGCAGACAGCATAAGAATAATTGCCTAAAAAGAAAAAATAAAAAGTGTGCATTTTATCTACAAGGAGGTGTCTTACAGAGGGGACACCTATCAGGATGTGTATCAGTTAGATATTGTTTTATCAGATCTGCAAGCAATTCTACCAAGAAAGAGTTGTAAAAACTAAAAACTGACAAACTCCTTTGTTAGAAACAGCAAGGTGTCTCCCACATATTTTGCTCCTTGAAGAACACCACTTCTTCCACCGTATTCATCATACTGTATTTCTGTTTCTCTGTGCTGCAAAGCCAGGACCATAAAGGTGACATTTCTGTGGAAAAAAAAGAAAATGCTAGTCTAGACTCTGTCCTTTGCCCCGCAGAAACTCACAACTCCTTCAAAGAGAACAGAGAGGCTTCTCCCCGGGTCACCTTCCCATGTAGGCTCTGAGCACCTTGCATAAACAAAGCAGTCAAGTTACCATTGTACTTCACATGTATGAGACCCCAAATAGGCCATGGTGTGGAAGGACACTGAGCTCCAAGAGTGGTAATACAACATGATCTGCACACCATGACTCTCAGCGCTGGTGTATTATTCTCTTCCCTTGGCAGGACAGTCATGCTGCTGAGTGAACTGTCACACTGGCAATGCTGCCTTCCAGCTCACAACCAGATACATAATCTTCTGCTCCTTAGTTACCCTGGGCTTTCCATAGCAAGGGCAGCAGCTCCTTTGGAGGGCTCCCCTGCTCCCCAACATCTCTCCCACGCACACTGCCACAGTGTCAATCTACTTGTGAGGATGTCACCTGGCTGATGGTTCAAAAGCCTTGCAGCCCCTTCCACTCCCTCTCCAAGCCCCTCCTGGGCACAGTGGACATGTAGATGGAGAAGGAGCAGAGGTGGACTCCCTGTTTCTCTTTCAGCTGAATGATCTGGTCCAAGAATTCACATTACTTGAGTTTGTGTTATCAGGCTCATCCGAAAAATAAAGTAAGATAACACAGCAGCCAAACAAAATCTCCAGTCTCTTCAAGAAGAGTTATTTACAGAATCACAGAATGGTTGGGGTTGGAAGGGACCTCTGGAGATCACCTAGTCCAACTCCCCTGCTCAAGCAGGTTCACCTAGAACAGGTGGCACAGGATCATGTCCAGGCAGGTCTTGAATATCTCCAGAGAAGGAGACTCCACAACCTCTCTGGGCAGCCGGTTCCAGTGCTCTGGCACCCTCACTGTGAAGAAGTTTCTCCTCATATTCAGATGGAACTTCCTGTGTTTCAGATTTTGCCCGCTGCCTCTCGTCGTGTTGTTAGGCACGACTGCAGAGTCTGGCCCTATCCTCTTGGCATCTGCCCTTAAGATATTTATAAGAATTGATAAGATGCCCTCTCAGTCTTCTCTCCTCCAGGCTGAACAGATTCAGCTCTCTCAGTCTCTCCTCATAAGTCACCTAATCATCTTTGTAGCCCACCGCTGGACTCTCTCCAGTAGTTCCTTGTCTTTCTTGAACTGGGGAGCCCAGAACTGGACACAATACTCCAGATGTGGCCTCACCAGGGCAGAGCAGAGGAGAAGGATCAACTCCCTCAGCCTGCTGGTCACACTCTTCCCAGTGCACCCCAGGATACCATTGGCCTTCCTTGGCCACAAGGCCACAGTGCTGGCTCATGGTTGACTTGTTGTACACCAGCACTCCCAGGTCCTTCTCTGCAGAGCTGCTTTCCAGGTCAAACCTCAACCTGTACTGGTGCCTGGGTGTAGTCCCCTACATTTGCCTTTGTTAAACTTCATTAGGTTCCTCTCCTCCCAACTCTCTAGCCTGCCCTCGCTGATTGGCAGCACAGCTTTCTGGTGCATCAGCCACTCCTCCCAGTTTTCTGTCATCAGAAAACTTGGTGATGGTGCACTTAGTCCCTTCATCCAGGTCACTGATGAAGAGGTCAAAAAAAACTGGACCCAGTGCTGAACCCTCGGGAATACCGTGAGCTCAACCTCAACCTGCTAATTATTGACTTTCCAAGTACAGGTTGAGAAACAATACAGGTGTTTTCTCAGGCTGGCAGCCTGTCACAAGTGGGGTCCCCCAGGGATCAATACTGGTCTCCAGGCCTCCAACCAGACTGTGCTGCTGATCACAACCCTCTGAGCTCTGCCATCCAGCCAGTTCTCGATCCATCTCACTGTCCACTCATCTATTGTAAAAGTGCGTTAAATTTCCTTGATCTTAATTTTTCCTTTTTAGAAAAAAACCACTAAAAATAGACTCTGATTACAATGGGAGACCTATAAAGGGAAAGTTTAATAGTTTGTATAGCTCTGTCAGCCCAGAGATTAAATGAATTATAAAAGTGTCAGAATGTGGCACCTACTGCTTTTTCACTGCTCTGACAGGAGGAGAAGACCATCATCATCTGTCTGATGCTCTAAGCGGGGGGCTCCTAACAGCATCAGAAGCCATCACTACCGAAATGTCACTGGCCTTTGGCTAACAGCTTCAAAGACAACTGAAACAGAGCACATGGGATCCCTTCTTATTATTTTAGGTAGACAAATGGTAAGTAATCTTTTTAGTTTAACACAGCAAGGAAGCTAGGACCTCAGTTTTCATCCCTGAAATAAGTGCTTCATCAGTTACTACAGTAATGCCAGATTTTTAAATGGAACAGGGAATTGATGTGCAGGTGACTGAGGATTATGGCTGTGAAGTGTATTTTATCAACCTGTACAGAAGAATGTTTGGCACAGAAAATGTACTTTGCTATACTCAGTGTTAGTTTGCATTGTTTACTTATCAAAAACACAATAAAAATTAAAAAAATCTCCGCCAGGAAGCACAGCATTTCTATTTCTCCCACAGGAAATAAACTTCATGAGACAAACACCAGTAGCTTTTAGAAGAAAAATGCAGCCATAAGGCTGTAGTTTGAACTCACGTATTCAGAAGACTGCAGCTGCCAGCACAGGAAAGTGTTCTCAAAGCCTTGGGTAAGAGCAGATCTGTCAGAATAAAACCCTGGAAGGATGAATTACAACTTACTGAACATAACTGCAGGATTTATAGATATGCTGGCACATGTAAGTAAAGCTGCCTGTGGGAAACAGCTGCAGCCGGGGATTACAAAAGCCCACCGTTTTCCAGGGAAGGATACAAACTGGTCCCACCATTATCTCCAGCAAAATTCCGCATTTAAGGCCTGACACCACAGCTCCCCTTTTCTACTACCAGCTGCTTTCAATAAACAGCATGGGCCATTAGCTAAAGCCTGAGACCAGAGCTCTGCGCACACCTCTGCCATGGGCCTGTTCTCCATCCTTAGGCAAGGCATTTGACATCACCATGCTATTTAGTCTGTAGAACCATTGGCATTGCAGTTGTGACAATGTATTTTTATTTTGTCCTGCCAGACAGGATATGATCTCAGCTGAGAATTCCTGACACCACAGTAAAATAAATGACTTAATAATTCAGAACAGAAACATAAATCAAACTCTCCCTTCTTTTCTCAGAAAATCAAATAAAGAATGCTTTATATCACCTCAAATTCCAACATAATCTAACAAAACCACCCAGTCAACTGGACTATTTCCCAGCTCCAGCCTTTCTGAGAGACTACCCAACAGCAAAACCTCTCTCCAACCAATAACTGAAAGAAAATAACACTGAGTTTTTGTTCTCCTCGCTATTCCTGCCTTCGTATTGCTGAGAGATCTTAGGCTTCCAGCTCCTGCCTTCCACCAAATAAAAGCACCTCGCGTAAACTATGGTCTATTTTACTTCGTGACTATATTTTATATATACTTGGGGCAGAGAAGGGGAAGGAACAAACCACAACCTGCTAATTATTGACTTTTTTCAAAAGTACAGGTTGAGAAACAATAGAGGTGTTTTCTCAGACTGCAGCCTGTCACAAGTGGGGTCCCCCAGGATCAATACTGGGCTGCATGCTGTTCAATGTCTTCATGAGTGACTTGGGTGATGGGATTGAAAGCAGCCTCATCAAGTTTGCTGATGACACCATGAGTGGTGTGGTGGACACATCAGAAGGGAGAGCCATCTGACAGAGAGACCGGGGCAGGCTGGAAGAGTGGGCTTAGCAAAAGCAGTATGAAGTTTAACAAAGACACAGGCAAATCCTGGACCTGGGTCAGGATAAGCAAAGAGCCCAGTACAGACCAGGATCCCTGTGGCTGGGGAGCCACAGCAGCCACTACCCAGGGCCTTGGGGGTCCTGGTGGGCACCAAGCTCAACAGGAGTCAGCAGAGCATTGCTGCTGCAATAATGAAGGAAGATCGAATCCTGGGCTGCATCTTCAGGGGCATTACTAGCAGATCACCCTAATCACTAGACATGCCCATCCCAATGTGCTCAGTGCTTGTCAGGCTGCACCTGAAGTATTGTTCAATTCAAGAAAGATGTGCACAAACTGGAGAGGGTCCAAAGGAGGGCCACAAAGATGACTAAAGGGCTGGAGAACCTGCCATGTTAGGAAAGATTTGAAGGAGTTAGCTCTCTTCTCCCTGGAGAAGGCTCAGGGAGGAGTTCATTACAGTTTTCCAGTACTTAAAGGCATCCAGAACAAGCACTGCGGCTCTCTCTTCGCAGTGAGCCACATGGAGAAGACAAGGAGCAACAGCTGCAAGTAGCACCAGAAGAGGTTTCATCTCAACATAAGAAAAATTTTTTGCAGTGAGAAAAATCATTCATTCCAGTGAACAACCTCCCCAGGAACATGGTGGAGTCCCCATCACTGGAGGTTTTCATGATGCAATTGGGCAGGGTTCTGTGTAATCTCATCTAGGCTCCCTTTCCCACAAAAGGTTGGATCTGAGGATCTTTTGAGGTCCCTTTCAATCTCAGCTATTCTATGATTCAATGAAATTAATCAGGATCATAACTAAATTTTTATTTCAATTCATTTTTGTGAATGAGCCCAAGGATGCAATGTGGTACTTTGCGTGAGTTCCAAGGTTTTAGTTTACACCATATAGTCCTAGCTGAGGTGCTGAAATAAGAGATACTTTTGGTAACTGAACTAACTATATAGATCTGAAACTGTAAAAATCAGGATAGAAAAAAATATTAATGCAAATAAATACCGAAGGGTGAAAGGTATGGCTAGGAAGTAATAAACTTAATTATGTTTAGACAAAATTTATGGAAAATAACCCTACGGCGGTGTCTTGAAATTTGGGGGTACACACCAGAAACCTATGATCATATAGATCGCAGAGATCTGTATGATCATATAGATCACATAGACAGTGTGATCGAGTGCACCCTCAGCAAGTTCACACATGACACCAAGCAGAGTGGTGCAGTTGACACGCCTGAGGGATGGGATGCCACCCAGAGGGACTTGGACAAGCTCAAGAAGTGGGCCCATGTGAACCTCAAGAGAAAGAGAAGGAGAAAGAGAGAGAGAAAGAAAGAAAGAAATAGAAAGAGAGAGAAAGGAAGAGTGGCCAGTCAGGCTCTCTGCTCCATACTGCATCTCTGAAACAACACAAAATTCAGTGTGAATGCTCTAGTCTGCTGTAGGTCATCATCAAGCTAACTCCATATTTTCCCAGCAGGCATGGTACCCTTCTCCTCCAGTGTTAAACATAGAAAGATTTAGCACTGCCCAGTGAGTTTCCAGCATGGCTGTCAAACAATTTTAAAAGCCACTGCCAATAAAGGGCCAGAAATACCTCAAGGAAAAGTGCATGACAGGTCTTTGGGATCCTTTCTGGCAATACAGAAGAAGTACTAAGTGACTTACACAGAATGGGTATTGATGGAAGCAAAAGTTGAAACTGATCCAAGAAAAAGCAAGGGTATATCTCGAGACATCAAGAAGTCCACATCCTAAATACCGGTTTCAGGCACCTACATTAATCTTCTGAGTTTTAATGATATAATAAAAATCAAAGCTCAGTTCCTAGCTGAAAACTTCAAATTTATGTTTTCTGCAAAATCATGGCAAATCTATATTTATTTCACAAAAAAGACATTTAATCCTCTTGTCTAACCAAGTGTATGCCATTCTTTCTTAAGGGTGTTGGTGGCATCATCGTTTGCAGATAAGTGGATTAAAAGGCATTGGAGATGAACACTGAGTTACCAAGGGAATGAGATTGTCTACACCATCTTTTCCTTCTCTGTTATCTATGATGCTTCGGATTCTTTAAAATGCTTCGAAAATAAAAAATCTGCACACTTGTTCAATAGCTAAGTTTTCAGGGATAATGCATCTATGTTGTTGATGGTAGGAAAGGGAACACAGAAACAGCTCCTGGAGATAATATACTAAGCGGAAAGTGCAGTTACAAATTAAATGTGCTCAGAAGGAAATCTTCAAACATTTTACACATAATAGAAAAATTTCTTGAAAAATAACGCTGTGAAGATTAGGAAGGCATCAGGCATATTATAATTATAGAAATTTGAAAACTAGCTATCATACAGGTCATGCACAAATAGCTGAATAAAGGATATTGTTATTTTAGGAAGTGGCTATTAGGAAAAAACAGAGACAGTAGGAAGCAAGCAATAACAACAACATACTAAAAAAAGAAATAATCTAATGTCAAAGTGGTAGTCATATACAGCTGCATTTTAAAGATATTTTCATATAAAATGAGAATGCCGAGAAAAAGCATGGAGACGGAAAATTACACGGGCTTATGTATTAAAAATAAAGAAATGCAGTAATTCAGAGAGGAAAGAAGATAGACAAAATTACTTCTAAGTTCCCTATTATTAAGCACACACAGATAGAACTGTATACCAGTGTGGACTGTATGATGGGGAATGGTATGAAAGATATGACGAGGTGATTTTTGGGATCAGTGACTTCAGAGAAAGTCTCAATAATGTTTCTCAGGAATTAAATCTAACCTTGTAAATCTATTCTGTCAACTCTTTCATAGCTATGCTATTTCCAATGAATATATAAATGTATCAAATAAAATATGAGGACCTGATGAGAATAGAGAATGTATCCAAACAGGAAAAGGTAGACAAAACAGCCCAATGCAGCAGCTGAGTATCATTGTAGAGGGCAGACGTGGCCTCTGGGCTGAAAACTTCATATCAGAGGGGTCAAGGGAGCAGCCTTTTCTTCATAGGCAGGCTGAAAGCAGTATTTATTAGACTCCCTTTTCCATTTGATTTCAATTCATTATGTTTGTTGAACTCATTGCTTTTGGTAACAATATGTTAGTCTCCTAAAAGCCATTGAAATTAGTTCAAGATAAAATAATCACAATTAAATCAGTGATAGGAAAGCAGTTGCATATGCTTTTGACTTACTATTTTTAAATAAAAAGTGAATCCTCAGAGGTATGAATCTGCAAGCTGTAGATGCAGACATATTAAACTCTTCCCAACCCTCAACCATGCAGCTCCACCTTTCTTGCTCACAATGCCTTGGTTTTAGATTGTTGAGTGGATGCAAGCATACTGCAAAACATACAGATGTATGAAAAGCAAGATGCAGCAGCGACAAGTTTAGCAAAAACTCCAGCAGCTCCTGTTAACTCAGAGGGGAAAAAACTTACAACTACTGAGAACAAAGCTTTTGCTTGGCATTTAATCTCTGATAATACAGAAAGCCCAGACAGAAAATCCAACCATAGGCTGGAATTTGGTCAAGGCACTTTAAGGTACAGAACAAAGAGGACCAGTACAGGACTTAGCCTGGTGCTTTCATACCAGATTCTGAATATAGTTGCACCCACTATCGGGCAATATTCTCATTATGCTTGGTGCTGCAGCGAAGTGCTCTGATTATTTCCCTGACATTGCTCAAACCCACCTAAACTATGCCACTGATTTATTTTTTAGCCTTGTAACAGCAAAAATCCAGGGTAAGGAGAAAAAAGGTATGACAATTCTGATCAAAAAATCCTGAATTATATTTTGGTCATTTTCAAATGCATGAAAAGTATCTCAGACTACTGCAGGAGAGGCTCAGAGTCTTTTATTGCTGTGGAAGAGTCTCTACTGTACAGCACATCAGGTGGGACTCTGAGAGGTAGAGATTCAAGTTTTTGAATTGTCTGATGAGCTCCCAAAGAACATGCCCTTTTTCACTGAAATTGAATGAAAACAATTCAAGCAAGCAAAGATAAGTATTCACAACTAGAAAAAAACAACAAAAGTACTGAAAAGATGCTTTTGACAAGTGTAGGAAGAGGAGTGCATGATGCTGTATCATTGGCAGCAACTGCTGCTTCAGGAATATGGGAAGCTCTGTGCTGGAAAACGAGGTTCAGAAAGCCACCAGCTTTCATATGAATACCTTGGAAACACACCCTTGCACAGGAAATCTGGCCAGAAACTGCAAAGAAAGGTGGAGTTACTGAGAACCTCAGCAAGTAAGACATTAAAGGTGCATGGGTTTCATTGTGCCTCACAATTTAGCAGTCCAGGACAGGTTGTTGCTGCGGCTAATGATGGCAGAACCAAACTCCATGTGTAAGTGACTCCACCCAGAACGAGTTAGTTTTCAGTTACAGAAAACCAGCTTTAGAAATATAGAATTATGAAGAATCTGGGGTTAACACATCTGACCTTGAAACTGGTATCTCACCAATTAGGACAACAAAAGCTTGTGAAACTCAGTGTTTGTTCAGACTGGGTCAATTCAAATCAGCCCTGGGTGTACTCCAGCCTTCTCGGTCCACCATGGAAGGACTCTTTGCTCAGTGAAGAAAAAAAAATCTGGATTGATCTAAATTGAAGTTTACTTATTATTAGTTCGGTTTTTACAGCTTCTATTTTTCCAAGGAAGTAAAAAAAATATTGCCCACATCTACTTGTCATTGCAAGGCTGCCCGGTGCTAACCTCAACTTGTTAGAAGAAAAAGAGTCACTCAAAATTTGTGACCATTGTTCACTTTGCTGTAGTAACAAATGTTAAGGTGGCTTCGAGGTGCCTTGTGTACACACCAGGATCCTGTTTAAAAAATCCAGAACTATTGAAACACAGCTCCAAAGGTGACTCTCTGTTGATGTATAAGAGTACAGAGTAAGAGAGACAACTGCCAGAAAAATCAGAAAAATCACATACTTCTTCCACCAACAGACCTGTTAGTCTATGATGACCACCATTCAATGCAGCAGAGTGAAGGCAGAAGCAGAGTTGGCTGGGGGCAAGAGAAGGCAGGATGCAGAAGTCTTGGTAGCCCAAATCCCTCTGAATCCATCTGGCTGCCAGGCTATTGTGCATCGTGACCAGAATCCCAAATGTCTCTATAGTCTGCGTGTGGTTCCACCCCATAAAGCCTGTTCATATAGTCAGCATTTGTGGGAGGTGTCACACTGCCCAAGCACATGCCATGTAGCTGACATTCATACAGCAGTAAATCTCTCCAGGACTTTGGGACGGAGAGATTTACATTGTCTATGGCTTGTGGTCTTTTTGTATTTAGACAAAACAAAAGCAAAACCATAGGCCCAGCCTCCAGGAAGGCGCTGGGAATGTTTTGGCCAGACTGCCTAGCACTCCAGTCTGGCAAAGCAGGATTTTTGGTGAGTCACAGTGCTGAGAGCTGTAACTGAAAAAGTAATCTGAAAGACATTGTCACTAATAATGAAAAGTAAATACCATCAAACGAAGTTTTCTATGGTGACTAGCCTGGTCACAGAACTTCAACGATACCCGTAATATTTTAAGGTAAAATACAACTGAACAACAGGAAACACTTTTGCATTGCAGCCAACCACCAGGTCACAAGCAGGCATAGAAGTGCAGCCTTAAGGATACAGACGACACAAAGGGCACTGACTGGTTCACTAGCAACACTGAGCCACTTGTGTAAAATCAAAAACCTCCTTTCTTCCAAAGCTGGAGTATCTCTCCTCCAAGTACCATTTCTGACAGAACCAATGGGAAGAAGGTAAAACCAAGTAGTGAGCATACACAAGTAAACCATTACTTACAAAATATACTAATATTGATGTACTAAAATAAGGTGAATAAAAAAAAAATTGTTGCCACAAGCATCCTTTGCGAGAGTATTTGGAACTCAGAAGTGATATCTCCCAGTAACATGCAGTTACTGCTTATTACTCTGTCCTCTTATGTGAAAAATCTCGTGGTTTGGCAGACCGTGATTTGGGGTCCATTTTCTACTATTGTTCCTAACCCTACAGGTTTGATTTTTATTTGAATTTGCAAACTTTATTGTGGACTTTTTCAGTCTGATGAACTGCTTATTGCTGATTTGTGCTTTTGAGAGAACTGACTAAATCAGACCTACAGCCGAACATAAGGAATGTAAGTGTTCAGCTTTCTCAGTCCAAAAGGACTTGAAGAAAACTTCAAGTTTGTCTTTCGTACTTCTAAAGCTTACTCTTTTTATTTGATTTTCTGTGTTTTCACACAGTAGTTGGGTCATGGATAATCTTCTTACACATTTTTGGCATTTCCTACTGGTAGATCTACATAAAGAATCATAATTTAGTTTTTAAGACAATGCTCTAACATAAAAACCCTAGCTCATAATATTATCAGTCTGCCCTTCTGATTTGCTTACAAGGTGCTTAGTGCTTTATGTTCTGCATTTAATAATCACTCTGTGATGCCCAATGTATGTTGTATCGCACACACACAGTGCTCTGGAATTAGCAGTCAGCGCAACAGGATTATAATTGCGTGTAATTGCACCAACAAGGCAAATAGCAAAGCAATTGCAAGTATTGCACTCTAAGCCTTGACCTGCCATCACTGCAATTCTCGTTACTGTTTTCCTTTTTCCCTTCACTGCTAAGACTGTTGGTATTGCAATTTGAGGTTTCAATGGCTCTCCAAGGCCCACCTTCCATACTCTACCCTCAAGGACTCTAAAGACATTAGCTAATGTAGAAGCAAAAGAAGATTCATCTTCAAACCAAAACATAGAAGCTAAAAAGTCTGAATCTACTTTTGACTTTCTCTGCACTCTACATTAAGCCCTCACATTTGTTTCTGTTCCCTGCCCTATAAAGCTTTAAAAGATGTCTAAAAGTCCTACTGGAGTTGTGCGAATTAACATTTTTTAAACTAATGTCTCCCTTTGTTCTTTTTCACAAATGGTTTTCAATCAGAGCATAAATTTATTTATTATTCACAATGATTCACAAATTCCTTCAGTGACTAATTCTTAATGACCTGATCAATTTCAAATACTGAAATAATACTACTGCAATCAAATATGCTGTCTGAAACCTTTTCCAGGTTGGTCAATTCCATAAGTCAATCAATTAGAAAAAAACAAATAATCTCAATATTTATAGAATTTGTCAGTAGAGAGCAAGGTCAGAATGCTGAATTTTGGTGGCAGTACTAAGCAGTTAGTCTATCATTACAATTCACCTCAGATGTGGCTCTGCTCTGTCAGGGAGCCAGGCAGCTTCTACCCTATCCCAAGGTGTAAGCTTTTTTTGTGAAGCTTCCAGTTGGAGATTATAAATCCATGACACTTGATCTTGAAACAAAATAGTCAAAACTGAAAACCACAGAGATTCTAAGCAGCATGTTTAACAAAAAAAACCCATCCTCAGTAACTAACAGATTTATTCAGCATAGCATTGGAAAAGTCCAGATGCTTGAGTCCTAACTCTTGCTACAGACCAAGCAGACACCACTCCACCAGGCATTAGCAGCCTGATGAATCCTTCAAAGCATGCTGCTTTCTAAGACGATGCTGAGATGGGGTCTCTACAAGTCAGATGGAGGACAAAATTAGAACTCATAGTGAACTTGGTAGACTGAAAACATGGTCTAGAAAAAGATAAAAAGAGGATGCAATTCAATCAGACTTGTGTGCAACTCTGTACTTTGTGGGGAATAACCAGTTTCAGAAACAGGAAATACCAGATGGCAAAGACCTGACAAGGTAATAGGTCTTCAAAAAAGATCTCGGGGACTAAGAGCAGACTACAATTACAGATAATTGAGCAGTGGCATGCTACTAGAAAAAAAATCAAATGTTAAACAAATATAAAAATGCCAAAAACATTATCAGACACAAGAATTTTTCCATTCTACTCAGTACTAAAACCAGAGTTAAATTAGCTGAAGTATAATGCCCAGTTTTAGGCACCACACTTCAAAAACACATGTGTATGAAATTCAAGACAGTCTAGAGTAGAAAAACAGGAATGATGAAGCATCTGTATAATATGATCTATGAAGAGAGACTGAAATAATTGAGTTTGTTTAGTCTAAAGAAGAAAGGGCTACCTGAGCCATGGGTGCAGAGAGGTGAGGAGTGAAAAGTCTTTAAATATGTAAGAGGCTGATTCAAATGAGAAAGAAATAATATACACACTTGTCTATTGTGGGTATAACAAAAACACAGGTTTTTGGTGCAAAAAGAGAGGATGAACTAGACTTCATGAAAAAAACTTTCTAGTGCTAAAGACAGAGAAGTACTGCAAAAGATATCAAAAGGACACAGGATTTCTAACTAAAATCCTAAAGCTTTTTAAAGAACAAATTAGATGAATACCTGCCTGGAGTAGACAAATATTTCTAATCCTTTAATGGTTCCTTTTCTGTCACTACAATCTTCTGTGCTACACAGCTTATCTACTGTCACCCCACAAATTGCCTTGACTACAGTTCCGTGCCTATATTTGATTTCATTTATTGGCAAGTATTTAGTTACTTATTAAGACCTTAGGTAGATTACATTAAGAAATTTACTAAAAAAAATGTAATAAAATAAGTGTAATATGTATTTCTGAAGAAAACAGGAATGTGAGCTAATTAAGTAAATGTTTAAGAGATCTATATATACTCCCCTTTGTCCATATGGTTATTAAAAATTGCATGCTGTGTTATCAGCCTGTGATGAGATTTATAATCTTTTACATTTCTCAGGGTCATTTGGTATGTGAATATATAAAGCATATCCTCTTACTTGGAGATATCAGCCTCCTCAAAAGTTCATTTCTCAGTAAGTCTTTCATCACAATTTAATTCCCTTTCCACTGCCCTCCTCCCAAAAGAAATGCACCTTTCCACAGAAAAAGCAAATTTTCAGCATTTTTAATCAATAAGTCTTTCCTGAGACAGATTATTATTGACTCCTGCATCAAGAATATTTGCAGCAGTGTCCTTCATATCTACTGTCATGTCATGACAAAGGCCAAGGAAAAGAGAAGGCATTACTGACTTGCAAAATTTTCATGACAGTGAGCCACCAAATACAAATCATTTAGATGTTCTTTAACAGGGACACACTGGGCGGAAAATAATGAAAAGAAATCTCAATTGTCCAATAAATAATTTATAGCATATCAACTAAGTCACCTTGACAAGAACTGAGGAGGTCAGAGACCTATTCCTGGTTCTGCCAACAACATAACCATCCCTGTCAAAACACTTCACAACACTGTTTCTCTTCTTATTATTTATGCAGATTATACAAATCCCTTGGAATATTTTTTCTACATGTACATATAATGACAGTTGAGTTGGGCTTTGATTTCAGCAAGGCACTCATGTAATGGCAATAAATAATTAATTATTAAAGTATATAGAGATTCCTGTGAAACTATATAGGCAGTGACCTCCAGCGAATTCCATATGAGCAGCTCTGACTTAAATCAAAAAAAGCATGAAAATGTCAACACTGCTAATCTTCATGACATGCAGAAATAGTTATTGATTACTATTAGCAAGAGCCTACAGGGTTATATCTTCTCAATTAAATATTGATAATTCTTCACACATGCAAACACAGTTGTTACTATTTTTCAGAAGATGGTCATGGATCAATACTTACTTTGCAGATATTTGTTATGATAATCCATGTTTACTGTCATAGTAATTTAGGAACAGGTATAGATCAGCCATAACTAAATGCACTTTCTAATAACAGCCAGTGTTATCTGGTACTTGATGTATTTCATCGCTTGCTACTTTTGGAAAATATAAAAGAAAAAAAAAAAGAGTCTAACTGATGGCAACTTTTGGTTGTGATTCACCCCTTGATAGGGAGGAACAATGCAAGTAGTCATTCGGAAAGACAGAACATCTGTTTATGGGTCTGACAAACTCTGACTAAACCTTCCACTGAAACTGTGAGCTTGCACAAACTCCTGTAAAACAAGGAACACCTTGTTAAAGCTTAAACTCTGGTGCCACTAGCAATCACATGGAATTGTCTGAACAAAACATAGCCTGTAACACAGAACAACATGCAATTATTGATGGCCATATTTTCACTCTTGGGCTTTCTTAATTCTGAGGTGGGTCACAATCCAGTGATTCTGTAGTTTCTGTGGCTAAGAAACCAAGCAGATTAGAGTACCCATTGCATAACTTCCCTTTGGACTTTCCCACTTTAATCTGGACTGTTGGCTTCAAGGCACAAAGAATCATGTTTGCTATTCTTTGAATAACAGTTTTGACTGTCCTAAGTAGAGTCATTAGAAATTAGATCATCATTCTCCAGCTGCAGCCTAAGGGCAGATATTGCACTGTGGCCATTCTTAAGGTCTCTTACCCTTAGGCAGCCAAACAAGTTCAGAACTGATAAAATGAGAAGCACTAGCTAGCTTCCCGCTACAGCCACTGCCTCGAGAAGACCATACCAACCCAAAAGAGTTACAAGTGACATGGTGAAAATTCTGTTTAGAGGTTAATATGGAAAAAGAAAATTATACTAAAAAAAAGGACAATCACAATGATATATTCTCTGTACTTGTAAAAATATTTTTATGTCTTTTTTGCAAAATTATTTATTTTCAGTGCTCACTTTTGCCATCTTTACATCCAGGCTGAGGAGGAAAATACATATAGATCCCTGGAGCTGGGTCGATGAGACTGAAATTCATAAGAGCTTTTGAGGACCTACAAGGCTGTAGGAAGTAAGGGTTCCCTTCTGAGTAGCACCTCATTCAATTCACAGCATGTTTTCCATTCTAACAAACCGCACGTGTTTTGTGAATACTTCTTACCTCATTTCTTAAATTCCTTCATCTACCTTTTTTTTTTTTCTATTTCTGTGTCTAAGTTACAGCTTCTGTGAATACATGTTAGTAAGGACAGAGGTTAGCCTCACCAACTCTAGGCATCTTCCATTTTTCAGAGTTACTATTAATATACTTAAGGCAACCAGGTGTCATTTGTTAACAGGTCAGAAGATTTCCAACTGAATAAATACTCCTTATAGGTATTAGACCCTAAAGACATCAATTCCTCTTGATTCTTATGTGCTTTGATGATATTATATAATAGATATTTTGACCATCTAGAAATTACATGGGTTTTATTGTATTCTCAAGGCACAGAAAAATTACTGGCATTTTCTATCTGGGTACCAATGTTAATTGTTATGTTTATTATAGCTAATATGATTGTCATTCTATTTATTGCCATTAGCATTATTTCTACTAGTACTGTTATTTGGATGTAATTGTCAGATAAATATTAATAGCCCAAAAAGTGCCTGTGAAGGAAGGAAAACAGGGAACAGAATTTTGCTCTTGACTGTACAGAATTTGGAGTCAGACCTTGGAAAAAGCTTTTGGGTTCACACTTGGACAACATAATCTCCTCACAGCATTCCACTGCCCAAACACTCACCCTCAGTTTTCATAAAGAATGCTCCCCGTTATGTGCCACTCCGACAGCAAGGAAGAGGCAAAGAGTTTCCCTCACTCATCTAAACAGTCACGGAAATGTTCACGGCTCCCTGAGAAAACAACTAAGTGACCTTTCTGCTTGAAAGTTCACTGCCGTGCTGGGTACCCACAACTCTGAAAACACAGCTGGAAAGGTTGTGATTAAACAAAATGCAGAGAGGGAACCGAGAGCTAGCTGGAGATATTGAGAACCTCCTACTGGGTGATGGAGATATCCACAATCTGAGACATTCCATCCTTCAGCAACCAAGGACTGCAGAGGAGGCCAGCACAGAGAAATGTTACATGTTGCATAAAGCACACGTGTTTCATCTCAATCCTGATGCATAATTGCCAGTGTCTTGAGATCTGTAATGTGGGCTTACTGGGTATACCCTGGCTAAAGGAGGACAACACGCTTGTTAATAGAGGGGTTTAAGCTAGGACACCAATGGTTTTACAGTTCATGGGCTATTTCCATTACCTCTGTGTATGCTGAAATTCTGTCTAACAACTAATAGTTCCGGTCCCCTTTTTTGTTTCAGAAAAGCATGCTGTATATAACTGTACAGCATATGCAGAAGGTAAAATATTTATAAATTTTAAGAAAATATACATTGTAGCCCAATTCTGCTTTTATCAAAGATGCACTTACTCCACCTCACAAACGAACATCAAAAGGCACTTGGCAGAAGTAAATATATCACGATGATATCTTTGAACTTAAACTGTGAGCCAATGACTGAATATTAAGTAGCAGCTTTCTCTATATCATTAAGTTCCCCATTTAGAATATGTTTTCTTCTTTGAATAAGAAGACAATCCTAGTATTAAAACTCACTAATGAATCATGCTTCAGCTGTAGCTTTTCACAGCAGCTGCATCCACATCACCAGAAGCACCTGGGTGTACATTCCTTCAGACCATTTCAACAACCTAGATGTCCTCACCTCACTTTTAAATAACTCAAGAAGCTCTCTCTGCATTTCTATTTTTGGCCTTGCTCTACAACAAAATGAAATCTGAATTTTCTGTGGTAAATGCAGGAAATTTAATACTTCTTTTGCAAGCATCAAGATTTCTGCATTACGAGTATAAAGTACAGAGGACTGAAGACCACATGAGAAGACATACTGGAAAATCTTGAGAATCTGCAATGTCTTGTTTTCATTAGCCTTACTAGACAACCTGAGCCACCACAGAGATATTTTAAGGGATATAAAAAGATGAAGCAGGCCTTAGATGTACCACTGATTTATATCTTGGCTGGTATTCAGGCCTGAGTTTAAGACCAAATGAAAATCAGATTTGGGGTTGGCTTCAGCAGAACCAAATGTTACAATGGCACTTTGAAGTTAAACTTCTGGTTCAGCACTGTGAAAATCTGAGCTCTGCTCTGAGCTCAGCTCAATTCCCATCTAAGCTTCAGCAAGCCCCCGAGCTGCCACCACCCTGGTACACTGCCTGCTCTGAGCCACACTCGGCCTCCTTTGTTCAGTGCAAATTCCTTAAACCCGGGATTCCCACTGTGTGTTTTCTTCCGCAAGGGGACCCTGATGCTGACTGGAGCCTTATAAATCTAAAAAACGCACACTATCCTACATAGTGAAACCTTACAGACGTTCTCTCCTTGCAAGATATTAGCTTACTGACTTAAGTGGAAAAACAGGGCTCTCCGAGCTCAGGCAGAAGTCAACATAAAGTGTACAAGTGATTACACAACGAGAAATTTGACTCTTTTTATTCAAATAAAATTATGAAGGGGGCTTAACTTTGAAGTTCCCAGTTTAGAATATTTGTATTTTAAAATGAAATCTTTCGGCACTATTGCTAGCTAAGACAAGGAACAGCATTTCTGTTTTACATGTGTCACTTGAACTGTGTGTTACTAATGTGAAAAGAAAAATCAAAAATGAAAACCACAACACCTAAGGCTTATCAATTTATAGTGTTAAGTGTAGGCCTGGGAAGAGGAGAGGCTGTATCTCACCTGAGTATGTTTTTTAAAAGTGGCCATACTCAAGTGATTATAGCAACACATCAGACTATAGTCTGATTAAAATATCCTTATCTGCTGGTAGTCTGTGTCAGAGATTTAGAACAGCAACCATTTCCTCTACAGCTGATCAAGCTATATTAACTGGCTATGAAGAATGAAAATATTAATTCAAGGTAATATTTCTGAATTCTTCAGATTTGAACTAAACAAAATTATAAAGTAAGAGGAGGAAGCTGGTAGTAAAAGCCACACCTTGCAGCTAGCACTAAGTCAGACTTTGTCGCTTCACTAAGTAGGTCAATAAAAACCTTCTGATACACCCAAAAGAAAAAAAATACTCTCGGAAAGCTGGAAGAGTAACAAAGAGAAAAATAATTACAATACAGCAGGGAAGAAATCCTCAACTTTTGCACCCAAGAGAGCATTTTCAAATATTTATCATCTGTAAACCTCTTCATTGCGTAACTGTATACTACTATCTCCACTATACAACTGGAGGAACAGTCTAAGAAAGGTTAATCAACTCATCCAAGGTTGAGAAGACATAGAAATAGACCTTACGACACCTGATTCTGTATCAACACACCTATACATTTGATTCTTTATAACCTTAGCTGTAAAATCGCCTGAGACCTTTGACACAGAAAACACCATTAAGTTCTTGAGGAACATTTCAAAACGGACTTTGCTCTGCTCCTATATAGCTTGAGAATGCCACAGTAAGAACATTAAGCACTATCATTTGGTCCCAAGAAGTTAGATTTGTGACAATAATGACAAAAATTTACATGTTCAGTCTGCAGCTTAGCTGAAAAAATTATCTCAAGTACCCAGTTGTTAAATTACCTCATTTGTTTTGCCCAGCTTTACTCTCAGGGCTGCTCATTCTTTAACTTTTCCCTACCAGCTAGCCTGGAGCAGCACAGAGCTCACCTCCCATGGGGAATTACTGCCTCTGTGGTGCATTTGTGGGGTTGTTACTGGGGGGTCACTGGTAAAAACTTGAAAAAAGTACCTCATAGGAAAAAAAAATAACCCTAGTTTTCAACACTGCAAAAGCATGCGGTGCTGAATGAGGCATTTCTAAGAAATCAAACTCAGAATATCTGGCACCCTGAATAGCAGCTCAACAGAAGCTCTCACACCATCGAGCACCTTTCACCAGTGGCCTCAATCCTGACTAAAACCTCTGCACGGTACCACAACATTGGTGAAAAAGGGTACATTACTCAGTGAGGGGATATGGATTACCTACAGGAAACTTTGTAAAAAGATGAAGCATTTGAAAAGTCTAGCAAGAGCTGGAATTAGATGAAATCTGTGGCATACTGATCTTTTGGGGTGATGGGGGATGAACAGTAAAGGTTCCTGATATCAGGGATCTGTATGCTGATGACTGAACAAAATTAACATTGGAGTAGTTTAACTGTGAACAACAGAAAAATCTCAAGTGCTAGAAAAATCCCAACACCACTCTTTGGGGAGCTGCTGTCTAAAAGTCGCTTAGGCTTAGGTTCGACTGACTTTATTGCCCAAAGAAAAGCCGCCCAAGCCTTGACATAGCCAACACAGCCTCTGTGACCATAACTGCAATTGCACAGTTACATCGTGACAATAAATCACTGCATTGGTTTAGCCACTGGTTAACTTAGTACCCAGTTGCAGCCACGTTTCAAGTTGCAGCCACATTTCAAATCTCAGCCTAAGCGTTACATTTATGAGTAGTTTCTGGTTATTACATAAAACAAAATACATTTAAGTTCTTTAGCTTACAAAACTTGAAGAATTAGATATTTTGCTTTTGGCTAAATAATGCCATATGCTGTGAATCTGAATATAGAAATTTCTGGATACATTTGTCAAATCTCTTGCAGCTAAAGTGCCATACTCTGGCATTTTTCACGTATCTTTTTTTCATGGTTCCTATAAGACCACTCCCCCTGACACTGTGAAACATCTATGTGCTGTATTTATACTTAATTCACTTATTCACATCTGTAAATGTAATTTCAAATAGTGAAGAACTGAAGAGAAAGAAGAATACTTGAAAACCTGTTTTTTAAACTCAATTAAATGAATCAGTTGACCTGTATAACTAATGAACACCTAAATACTATTTTGCTTGTGTAGGCAAACAAATTAAAAAGGCAATACAAGAAAAAATGAGGAGAAATAAAAACTTATGACTGCACATTGAACATCTTCCATCCAAACGAAAACAAGGGGTAAAATTACCTTAGGGTGCTTTCCACAGTTCGGCTGGCCCTAATATTTAATTAGTTAGTTTACATTTAAGTAACAATTACTCTTATAAACTAATCTATCCGTGTATCTCTAAGTATTAAGAATGCCATTTCCCATAGCCACACAAAGTTGGAACAGGATTTTTAGCAGGCAAATATCAAGATGCATTAGAAAGTCAGTGACTTATCAAATAATCTCCCTTCCCTAACTGCCCTACACACACTGATTCATTTTAGTTGGTTTTGCTGTTCTTTTTTTCTCTTATGTACACAGTGACTATATGTCCTGGTTTTGTTAAAAACAAGACCAGTCCTCTTTTAGTGAATTTTTCTTTCAACTAAGTTCCTCTCAGTATCTTCTAAGTAACTGCACTTTTCTGAATTTAGCTACATATTTTTTGAGATGCTGTTCGCTCCAGACTGATAAGATGAGCAATGGAATGCAGAAGAAGCCCATGTTTAGACTTATTACTATGGTAACCAAGGTTAACTGATAAAGGGACATATTTGCAAGGAGGGACGGACAGAACAGGTGACTAAAACTGACCAACTGAGTATTCCACCCCATATGTGTCATACATCCTATAAAAGAGGGAGACCACGAGAGTCTTGCTCTCTTCGACCATGGCCAGCATCTGAAGAGGACCCTGCCACCCATGCCTGTGATCCAAGGCCTGAGACCCTGCATCTCTGAATCCAGTTCCGATTTGCTGTGAAGTCCTGCCCCGCAGCTGCTGGAGCCACACCAGCTCCCAGCTCTGTCACCACTGCAGGCAGCCAACTCCACGCTGGGGCCGGACAAAGCTACGCTGCTAACCTGGGATACTCAAGATTGGTTTTGTATATTTTGTATCATTTTGTCTATTTATTAGTAGCATTAGTAAAGCCTTTAAAACCTTTCCAACTTGCAAAGTCTCTCTTTCCTCCTTATCACTTTTTCCTATCTAAGGGGAGGGTGAGTGAGAGGGTAACAGAGAGCATCTGCCACGGTTTATTGTCGCCTTGCAATTAAACCATGACAAATTTATTGGTGGTCTGTATGGGGAAACAAAGAGAAACTGTACGGGGAAAGATAAGAGAAACGGTGACACTATACTAAGATATAATCCAGCCTTTTACATTCCAAAGCTTTTAGAGAGGAAAAATTTAGAGAGGCAAGAGAAAAAGAAGCTTGAGACTTGTTGAGATCACACTAAGACTCTCTCAAAATGCCTTTTTTTTTTTTCAGTTATTGAGAATGGTATGAAAAGAAATTTACAAATCTACCCCCAGGTCAATTTGCTGATCTGTGATATAACGAATCCTTCGTTCTCTTTATGTCGTTTAGTCATATAAATTAATACTTATTATATCTGCCTACAGGCAGATCTGGCCTTCAGGTCATTTTCTGCTCAGATAAGACAAACCCCTTACTTGAAATAAAACATTTTCACCACTTGCTTATCATAAAATAGTGAGGAAAAATAAAGATTAATTATAACAGTGAAGGAACGCCTGATCTGTGTGCACTGGCATGCAGGATGTGCTTGACCCTGACCGTGCCTTCTGCTCTGGACATCACAAGTAGGATTCATTATCCCTCTGGCTCTCTGAAGAACCTGTGCATGATAAAGCCTATGTCATATCCTTCATCCATGTTTTGAAAGTCTGATTGAGAATTCTGGGACTTGAAGGGAAAGGAGCTGTGTATAGGGTGTGGGTGAGGGAAATTAGATTTCTTTACTTTATACTAGCAATATTTTCAATGTTTTACAGCCTCTCCCTGGAATTCAGAACTGTCAGACTGAGAAACACCAAACTGTAGGATTATTACCTTTCATGTCCTGTAGCTGCACTCAGTTTTACAATGTTTGTATACAAATAATGAAGCTTTCAGAGGCACCATCAAGAAGGAGCCTAGGACTCAAAGGTGTCTACTCTGACCTTCTAGTTTCCTCTCAGAGATCAGAGCCAAGAGGATTCTTGATGTCTTTTGCAACCACAGAAGAATACATCTAAAAGGACAATCCTTGCAAAATTACATGTGCCTTCTCAGAAAGTTTACATAGTCTCAGCTCCACTGGCTTGAGAAATGGCTCAAATATCCTTCAAGAGTCCACAGAAATATTAGTTACACAAGTACCTGGCCTGATTCTTCCATGTATGGGGCTGGAGTGAAGGAGAAGAGAATAATTTATTTGCTTGTCTGTTAAGAGGACAGGAATGGCTACAAGGAGAAAAGCAGGCTGGATAGTGATAGCTTTACATTCTGAAGAGAGGAACAGAAGCAGAACAAGCCTTTTGGCTTCTGACAAGCATCTGCTTGTTTACCAGGGTACAAGGATTTCAAGGAAAGGAGCACAAGCAAAATGAAGGGCCTGTGGGATGGAGGGCAAGTAAGAAAGAAAACGCACTACATTTGTCCATACTTCTGCAGAACTACCATTTTATTTTAAATCAAATACTTTTGAAATGCAAAAGGAGAATTCAGGAACAAGAAAGCATTTAAATTGAATTAAGCTGCCAAAACAGCATGAGATCCATTTAAAAAATTGCATGCGTGTGAAAGCACTGCAGCAAGAGTCTGACAACTTACCATGGTGAAAAGGAATGGGACTTTGTCTCCTGATCCCAAATACATGAGCTGTCACCTGTTGAGGTCAAGAGTCTCTGTCTTCATTTGTTACTTCTCTACCACTTCTATTGCTCTTGGTTTCTAACATGAGTTATGTAAATTGGTATGGAATTTACCTAGGCACAAATGATAACCGCAGAAACATTTACATCTTGGTAGGCTCATCCATGTGGTATGGAAACCTGATGTATTGAAAGTAAAGCTGTGTATAAAAGAAAATATTTAATAAAGTTCTCTGAGCTACATATCATAGAATCATAGAATCATTTTGGTTGGAAAAGACCTTTCAGATCATCAAGCCCAACTGTTAACCTAACACTGCCAAGTCCACCACTAAACCATGTCCCTAAGTGCTACATCTACATGTCTTTGAAACACCTCCAGGGACAGTGACTCAACTACTTCCCTGGGCAGCCTGTTCCAATGCTGGACAACCCCTTCAGTGAAGAATTTTTTCCTAATATCCAATCTAGAAGTCCCCTGGTGTGACTTGAGGTCATTTTCTCTTATCATATCACTCGCTGCTTGGGAGACCAACACCCTCCATGCTATAACCTCCTTTCAGGTAGTTGTAGACAGCGATAAGGTCTCCCCTCAGCCTCCTTTTCTCCAGGCTAAACAGCCCCAGTTCCCTCAGCTGCTCTTCATAATACTTGTGCTCAAGACCTTCACTAGCATCATTGCTCTTCTTTGAACTCGCTCCAGCATCTCAGTGTCTTTGGACTATTAATACTTTATGTGCCTCTATGAAAATGCAAACAAGAAATTTTTTAAAAATGGTCTAGAATGTTCAAGAAGGAATAAAAAGCTCTTAACACTGGCAAGGAATAAGCTGCCATAACATTTAACAAAAATCTAAGTTTTCCATCTGATTGCAATAGTCCTGCGTGAAAGAGCTTTACATGGCAAGACAATGCTAAACCACATAGATTATTATTACTGTTACTATTATTAATAATAACATGCCAAACAACTGCTAGATAGCAGCAGATAGCTCAGAGTACTGAATAACTACAGCATATTAGTTATAAAATCATTTATGTTCCATAGAATCTCAAAACACTTCATCGATTTAGAGATTATTTTATTGACTACAGGAGTGAAAACACCTCTAGGGAAACTAAATATACCCTTCACAACTAGCTACGAAAAAGACAGAAACATAAGTAGTTTCTCTCTGTGTTCTGTAAATATTAGCATGGTTAGTTCTGAACAGCTTTAGTTGCACTGCTGTAAATACAGTAAACTCCTCTTTATCATGAAATACATAATGAAGAAAAACACTTAATTAGTATATCTTCATAAGAAATTATTTACCTAACGAGAGGCAATTGCAGTGAATGCTACTTTATCACAACAGTATTAGCATATATTCCATGCCATGGTACATACTCAGTCATTACCAAGGATTTCTGTGGTGGTTAACCAGGTGTTAAAATAGCTGCAAAATTTTAACTTTCCATCAATTGACACACAAGTTGCCAAAGACACACTTTAAGCAAACAGAATGTGATTTTTGTTCTTGCATTTCTATTCAAGTATAGTATTTTATGTCAGCTGTCTCCCTAATTCTAAAATCAGAGATCTAAAAACTGAATGCTAGGAAGTATTTGTAATTTCTTCCATTTCGGCAAACACTTTAAATTCCTACAGGCAATTACAGCACTTACTCTCACAGCCATAGAAACTGCACATGTAAATAGAATGTGGGTCCCAAGTCTTCACAGATGATTATTCTCAAAATATCTTATAACCATAAAAGCCACTTAATTAGGACTCCAGGATATCTAATTAGATTTCCCATTTACCAAGACACAAATGTACCCCAAACCAGCTGTAAGTCTCGGGAGGAGTAGGGGGGAAAGATTGCAGGAATGTTGCCTTATCCTCCCTCGGCCTGCAGCTGCCCTGTGAAGAGCTGAGACCTGAGTGGTACCACTGATCACTTGCAGGACCATGACATGAGACAAGGTGTCAGGGCCACCAGCTTACTCAGTGAGGAGGCGGAAGCAAACCAGGCAACCAAGCTTCTGAAGCAACAAGGCGTTCACTGCCAGTGTGAGGTGAGATGTTTTCTGGTGAACCAGTTGTATTTTAGGCTAGAAAGACAGTCCACCCACAAAATGCATTTTTAATATATCTTCTGCATTTAATGCCAGAATTTTACCCCATTTCCAGTTGTGCTATGCTTTTACCAGCAGGAGAAGCACTTCTAAGAAAATCACATTGCAGGAACTGCCAAGATGAAACCAAATTCACCTTCTCTCTATACCACACGGTGAGCTCAAGAAAGCTTTTCAAAGGCCAGGTGGAGCTGCCAGTGCTCAAATGATCCTTATGTATTGTAGCACTGGGATCTGTATGTTTGTGTCTATGCTGTGCAGCCACTGCACTCTCAGTAGCCATTTGGTCCTCTCAAGGCCAAATCCTCATTCACATTGTCATGGCACTTGAGTTCACTGGGCATGCTGGGGCAACGGTGCTCCAACCAGGCTGCCATGACAGTTATTAAGGTCCATATAGAACACAGCAACCGTTCAGGTCACGTCCTTGGGCAGTATGGACAAATAGAAAACCTGGAAAATCCTTGGCAGATACAATCCAACTTTACCAAGCTACATGCTTTGACAGAGAGCATCTGAGATACCAGATGGCACTTTAACCCACAGGTCCCATGCAGGGCTGTTTCACAACTGGAACAGGCAGTGCATCCGTGAGCACGCAGAAACACATTTCAGAGCCATCCCTGCTGTCCCAGTATCACAAAATCCCTCTTTCAGTATTCAGAAGTAAGGATAATAGCTACATGGGAAGTCATGAGCTTATCTTCTCTGCACCTCAGACCACCCTATCCACTTGATGGTCAAATGCATGAAGTTTATATCTATGATACATTCTCCTCTCAGTCTCACCTGGTGTCCACCCAACTCCACCATCCAAAGTCCACTACCCAGTACTGACCAGGAGCCAGATGGTTACTCTTATGTGACATGGCTTCTCAGGGCCAAGGAATGGCTTGCATGGTATCCTCTGGATGAAAGCGGGCGGAGAGGGAGGAAGGAAGGTCCAGGCTTGACACTGCCCTAGTATGGAGAATCTCCCACTATTAATTTCACAACCACCACTTTACGCCAGGAACAGGGCCAGCTGAATCCTTGTCTAATCCAATTTGCTGCTGAAGCAAGAGTCACCCATCCTTGTCCAGGGACATCTCCAAAGTGCTCACATAGCAGCCAAGAGAGACTGCTATTAATACAACAGATTATGTCTGTAGGAAGGAGCCAATGGTTCCCTTTATCCTGAAAATAATTTGGATAATGTTCTCTCCTGGATCAGGATGTGCTGAGCACAGGCCTGTATTCAGCACAGGCCTATATCTGAGGAAAGACCACCACAGACCTATACCGAAGCATTTGGAAAGCCAGATCCCACATGACTTCAGCTCTGTGCATATGAAAGCTAAGGACAGACTCACAATGTTAAAAGCAGCACTGTGTCCATGGAGGTTGCTGTGTGTCACCCAGGAAAATGAGCTGCCTGGACAGACGGCCCTTAGACTACTGTGTTAGAGACCAAACTGTAGACTTCATGCTAAGATGGAAGGCAGTATTTTCTGCTCATTGTGGCTTTTATATGATGGCAGGACTCTTAAGGTATCCTCTCCTTTGCTCACAATGCCTGCAAATAGGAAAATAAATTTTATTTTTGTCCTGCAAACTAACAGTAGAATTTTTTCCTGGCATAGGTGAAGTATGTATCATTTTTACAGATGTTTTGCCTCTTGATAAGGTGCTCTGGAGAGCAATCTGAATTGCCACACCACTGATCCCCAAAGGGCTTTATCCTTACACTTCCAGTGCAGTGACCTAAGCCATCTTCCTGGGCGCTTCTGAGTTCAGCTGAGCCCCATCCAGCACTTGTTCCATGAGTGAGGCAGGGTAGGCTCCCAGATCTCTTCACTCTTTTGCTACAAGGTGCTGGTAGATTTGTAGCATAACCCAGTCTTCCCCACACAGACGGGCCAAAAGCAGACAATGTGGGGCAGAACAAGTATTAGACATGCATTTCAAAGGCCCAGGGGGATAGATATTCTCTGTTTATCTATTACGGTGCAGTGTACCATTGAGTGTGTCTGAAGTCACCTTCAGGATATGGATATAAACAAGGTGGTTTTCTACTGAGCTGGTCTTTTTGGGAGCAGCCTAACAGACCAGCATGAACGTAGATGTTAATGCTGCAAATAGCAAAACTTTCAGCATCCCTTAAGCACTACAGCCTGTTAGCAACTCCAGTACCCAACAGACCTTGTAGTTGCTTTATTTTCATGTGATTTAAATTACATGTGTTTAAGTAGATGGCTTTTAATAGTAGCTAATAACATTGAACAGATAAAAAGCATTACGTAAAAGCCCATCAAAGCCCAAAAGGGGGATAGTAAAGAGGGAGTAAACATGTACTAGAAGAACAATTACCATTGTTCTCTGTCTCTTGTGCAGTTTATATTACCCAGAGTAGTCACACAAAGTATGTAGAGCTTTAGCTTTTTCATATTGCGATGTTCGTGTCTCTGCAGATCTTCTGTCTGACCCTGCCCTCCCATCTCCAGTGACATCCTCCACAGAAATTACTTTAGGGATGCTTTCTAGTTTGACTACCCCTGAAAAGGATACCAGAAATCTAAGGCTGGAAAGAATTTTAGAAGTTTTAATATTTCTGGACTGGCAGCTTTCCAAGAGTGTCTGCTGCACACTTGCTGGAGGAGGAGAAAAGAAAAAGCAAAATGGAGAAAAAGAAAACAAGTGTGTTATACAATATTCATACCCCCATCCTACACTGCTGTCTGCAGTACTTCTGCTTGCTTCTCAACAGCAAGCTTGCAAAGCAAGGAAAATGCACATTAAGGAAATCTTGCCCAAATAATAACTTGGATCTGATTTCAAGTTTCAGCTCTCATAGGCATGGAAACTGACAAATACTGATACTACAAACTCAAAGGCATAAACAATCATTTGCAATCTGGAGACATTTGCAATCCACAGGATTGCAACAGGATAGAGGTCTTCAAAGAAAAAATTACATTTCTTTAATTCCAAATCTCTAATATCATTTGCTTTAGTCAGACATTGGTAGTATATCTGCAGTAATACATTTTCTACCAATGACTTTCCTGAAAAGAAAGTGACACAATCCACTTGAAGCAGGCAGAAACAAGGGAGGACATCCTGTCAAGTGAAGGAGTTGCTCTATTCCTTAGCTCCATGAGCTTAAGTACAAAACTGAACACAACACTGAGCTTCTTTGCCCTGAGCTTTTCCATTATTTGTGCAGGAATACTGATGCTTACATATGTCTTTCAGAATTGCTGTAGTCTTCTTAGCATTTGACACACACCATTAAATCTCCCGGTGGGAGGCAAGGTGCTAGTACAAAAATATTACAAATGTTTATTCATGGCATATCAGAAAACATTGATGCTACACATTGTAATATTCTAGAGTTCCACTTAAAACTGTTCTATCATGAACACAGGAAGATTCTCTGGTTTTTGGAACTAGTTAGTGAGGTTTCATCCTCATTTGGATTTAGGTTTCCAATAAACTTGAAAACATACAGAATTTTGCCTCATTTGAGTCTAGGACCTCATAAGGGAAATAGACAACAGAAATTAATTATCATATATCTGTGACTCTCCTCACATTCTAAGTTCAGCTTTTCAAAGCTCTAAGAAACTTCACATGATTGACATTATATTTAAACCAAATGTGGAAGAAATATTTCCTTTTTCTTGTATAACAGGTGAATAACAGAAGAAGATGCAGTCTTGAAGATGCAATGGACTTTCACTATGCAAAAATGTTGATTTCTGTTGTGACATTGCTCTGCAGAGCTAGAACTACAGATTTTGAAATGACAATTTTGTTCTGCCAAGCAATCAGAAATACAATATGGAGCAACATGCAGGCTTTTTAGAGGACACAAAGTACCCCTGTAGGAGCCAAAGTCTCTGCTTTTACAGTCACAGAAATGGAAAATGCTCCCATTGTTACCTGACGTTAGTGTAGAACTGCCACAAGGAATCCATCACTTCTCCTATAGGATATGCAATGCATATAGGAAAGCACCAGGTAGTCTGTAGATTTCAGTGGCTGACAAAACCATGATACAGTGTTGTCCTGGTTTTGTTAAAAACAAGACCAGTTCTTTCAGTGATTTTTCCCTTCAGCTAAGTTCTTCTAAGTACCTTCTAAGTACCTGCATATTTTTTGAGGCTATTCGCCCCAGGACTGATAAGATGAGCAATGGAATGCAGAAGAAGCCCATGTTTAGATTTATTACTATGGTAACCAAGGTTAACTGATAAAGGGACATATTTGCAAGGAAGGACGGACAGAACAGGTGACTGAAACTGACCAACTGAGTATTCCACCCCATACGTGTCCTACATCCTATAAAAGAGGGAGACCACAAGGGTCTCGCTCTCTTCGACCATGGCCAGCATCTGAAGAGGACTCTGCAACCCGTGCCTGTGATCCAAGGCCTGAGACCCTGCATCTCTGAATCCAGTTCCGATTTGCTGTGAAGTCCTGCCCAGGACTTCCAGGTGCCTGCCCCGCAGCTGCTGGAGCAACACCATCTCCCAGCTCTGTCATCACTGCAGGCAGCCAACTCCACGCTGGGGCCCGGACAAAGCTACGCTGCTAACCTGGGATACTCAAGATTGGTTTTGTATATTTTGTATAATTTTGTCTATTTATTAGTAGCATTAGTAAAGCCTTTAAAACCTTTCCAACTTGCAAAGTCTGTCTTCCTTCCTTCTTATCACTTTTTCCTATCTAAGGGGAGGGTGGGTGAGGGGGTAACAGGGAGCATCTGCCACAGTTTATTGTTGCCTTGCAATTAAACCTTGCCAAGTCTGTCACGGTTGAGACAGACAAACGACACAAGTCTGTTTCCATATTCATTCATATGACACACTCTAGACCTGAAACACAGCAATTTGAACCAGATTTGGGGTGGAATCTAACCTTTTGCAGAGCTAAGGTTCATCTCTGGTCAGAACAGATTAGGTGTTTTCAGCACCTCCATAGCCATGTTCATTGCTGAGCCCATAAATCCTCAGCTCACTGTGAAGGGGCCAGTAGCCTCCAGCAGAAGACAATTACAAAGAAGATCAACTGTTCAGTGCCTCAGCCAGTCAACATGGCTGCTACATATGCTTACAAACAACAAGAACTAAGATACCTTAGGAAATGTGTATGTTCATTATTTCTTTACGTGCACCAGTATATCTGATAGAAGCCCAAATGAAATAATACTATTTGTAACATTGCATTATTGGGGATTCTGGTGGACACAAAGCTGAACTTCAGTCAGCAATGTGCCCTTGTGGAAAAGAAAGCCAATGGTATCCTGGTCTGCATGAGGAGGAGTGCTGCCAGCAGGTTTGGGGCAGTAATCCTTCCCCTCTCCTCAGCATAGGTGAGGCTGCACCTGGAGTACTGTGCCTGGTTCTGGACTCTTCAGTGCAAGACAGAGACAGAGCTACTGGAGAGAGTCTTCAAACACTTCCTGTAATTCAAATACAGCAAGTAAAATTATGATCCCAAGTTGCTAAACTCTAGCTCTGGGTAGATAAGTATGAATATCTCAAAAATAGCATCTGTTGGAATACTGCAAGATGCCTAAATTATAGCAGTGCCAGTAAGAATCTGTGAAAGAAAATCAGGAAGCTGTAAAGTTTGAGAAATGGGAAAATGAGAATATGGAAATAAAACTCAAATGATTTTAAAAAAAGACAGATATTTATAAAGTAATGTCCACTCTCACTGTACATAATCTAATGTCTAATTTTATGCCTGAAAGGAGGCTGACACTGGAAAGAAAATCAGGCTCTGTGAAACAAGCACTTCAACTAGTTCTCTCGCATTCTGTACTCACATTTGATCAGGTAGATGCAGGACTGCAGCCCATAATCTAATTGCATCAAATACCGACTTTCATAGTCATTTTAGCACAGTGCATGGCATCTGTTCAGCATTAAATAACCAAAGTAATGAACTGCCTTACACCAGTATAAACAAAGGTTTTGATTCTTCTGTTCAGGTCAGTGCTGGAGGCAAAACAGTTCACTGCCTGACTCCACGACGACTAAGCATAGATCATGGCATAAACCAGGCCAGACAAATACAAAGCTATGTCTATTTTCTACCTACGTTACATAAGTTTTCAGAGGCACTGAAGTCCTCATCTTGCCGTATAGGAAAGAGGAAATCCAACGAAACCACAAACATTTGTGTGCGTGCCTCAAAGTCTGACACAGCACAAACAAATGTAACCATATTTGGTAGCAAACCAGAGTGAAATTCGGAAGCTGAGCACCCTGGGAGTGCATTCCCACAGAGTCCAGACAGTCTGCAGCTACTACAAGTACTATAGGCTAGAGACACTGGTATCTGCTATAGGCTAGAGACACTGCTATCTGCTAAGGGCTCTGTGACACGTATTTCAATAACAACAGTGTATAGTTGGGCTATTCTTGAAGTAGTTTTATACTGTGAACACAGGTCTAGGCCTGTTCCATGCTCTGTCCTGAAAGCCACCAGCACACATCCTAGAAGAAAAAGGAGCCCTAAAGGCAGCCGTGATACCCCAAGACAGGACAACTAAGGAAATTTCATAGGAAAAACTGTCCTAGGAATATTCTTAATGCAGACAAGTCATTGATGCAGGGAAGAAAGAAGTGAACTTTCACAAATCTGCGAAAACTAATTTAGTTCTTTATCTTCATTTTGTCTGTCACGGCACATGCAGAATGGACCAGTCATGATTAAAATTGCAAAAACACCACCCAGTTTTCACATAAACACTCTGCGGAAACTCAGCATATTTGGGCATGGGGGTTCTTCCCTTAACACCACAAGGCTTTCAGCTGGGAAATACTTAAAGCCCACATCTTCAAAAACACACCCCAAACAGTCACTGCAATTTCCAGGATGCCAATATAGGAAATTATTGTCCATGTCTTGCAGAACATCTGATTCTAGTAAGTGTAGCAGTTGTTTTCAGTAAAAGTTTTAATGGTGAAATCATTTCTCACCTAAAAGATTTCAGACCTGAGCATTTCATGAACTGTAGCACCCCAGATACAGTAAAATTTCTTAAAGTTTTCTATATAATATTAAGAGGCATTCACAGAGAGAAAGGCTAGGCAAACTCTGCTATTAAGTAGCTCAGTGTTTCTACGAGTAAATCAAACGTAGTGAAAGTGCTGATTTGTCCAGAGAAACAGACAACACAGAAATCATATGAAAGGGATGCTGCTGGGAACAATTTTGGTTCAAAATTGAGGTCCTATAATATTTTTAAAAATTTTCCTAATACATAAATCTCCTAGACATACTTCTAAGATATTTTTCCCTGCTGTTTTTCTAGGTACCTTTTGTCAACTTACAAACAATAGCAACACAAAAATGAAATTTCTACAGCATAGACAAACCCAGTACTGTTGTATTTCATTCACAGCAGAGGACTTAAAAAAAAAAAAAAAAGGAACATTTAAATGACCTGAACATACACAAGCATGTGGGACCCAAGAAGATGCACCTACAGGTGCTGAGGGAACTGGGTAATGCCCCTGTGAGACTCTCTCAATCATCTCTGAAAGATCACAGCAATTAGAGGGGCAAAGGGTGTTCCTAAGGGCTGAAAGAAAGCTAATGTCACTCCTATCTACAAGAAGAGGAAGGAGGGCCTGGGGAATTACATGCTGATCAGCCCCACCTTTATTCCTGGGAAGGTGATGGACAAAACTGTCCAAACAGATAAAGGACAAGAATGTTATTGGGAGTAGTCAGCACGGAATTATGAAGGGGAAATAATTCCTGAAGAACATGATGGCTTTCTGTGATGAGATGAGTGGCCTGGTGTATGACAGGAGAGCAGAAGTTGTTTTACCTTAACTTTAGCAGGGCTTTCCAGACTATCTCCCACCACACCCCTCTAGACAAACTGACAGTACTGACAAGATAAGAGGACAGTGAGGTGGATCGAAAACTGGCAGAACTGCCAGGCTCAACGCACTGTAATGAGTGTCACAAAATCCAGCTGAAAGCCAGTTGTCAGTAGTGTACCCCAGACACTGACACTGGGGCAAATGCTGTTTAAACTTACCATTAATGATGGGACCAAGTCCACTCTCAGCAAGTTTGGAGGTGATACAAAACTAGGAGGAAGAGTTAATATACCAGATGTGTGCTGCCATTCAGAGGGACTTTTATAAGCTGGAGAAGTGGGCAAACGCAAACCTCACGAAGGTCAACAAAAGGGAAATTCAAAGTCCTGCCTGTCAGCAGGAATAACCACAAGCACCAGTACACAGGGGGCTGGTCAGCTGGAAAGCAGCTCTGCAGAGAAGGATCTTGGGGTCCTAGTGAACAAGTTGAACATGAGTCAGTAAAGAACCTTATGGCAAAGAAAGGCAGCAGCTTCCTGGGCTGCACTAGGAAAAGCTTTCTCACCAGCTCAAGCACGTCATCCCTCCACTCTTCTCAGAACTGGTGAGATACACCTGTAGTGCTTGGTCCAGTTCTGGGTTTCCCAGCACAAGAGAGACATGGAAATATTCGAGTGAGTCCAGTGCAGGGCCGCAAAAGATTTGAGGGGACTGGAGCATCTTTCATAGAAGTTGAGGCTGAGGGAGCTGGGTGTTTGTAGCATGGAGAAGAGAAAGCCTAGGAAAATCTCATACATTTGTAAAAATACTTGACAGGAGGGTGTAAGCATGCTAAAACCAAACTCTTCTCAGCAGTGCCTGGTGACAGGACAAGAAGCAATGAGAACAATCTGAAATATAGAAAATTCCACATAAATGTAAGAAAAAGCTTTTTGTTTTTTATGGTAAGGGTAATCAAACACTGTCACGGGTTGCTCTGAGAGGGTGTGGAGTTTCTACCCTTGGAGATATTCAAATCTCAACTGGACATGGCCTGGGCAACCTGCCCCAGTTGACCCTTTCCTTGTGCTGGAGGGCTGTAGTAGATGATCTCCGGAGGTGCCTTCCAACCTCAATGATTCTGCATTTCTATTCTATGTTTCTTACACCTGTGCAGGATAGGACTCACAGCACTCCCAAAGCAGGTGTCACGAAAAGGGGTTGGGAGCTGAGGAGAAAGAAAGTGGCAGGATAGACACTGCATCACCAGTCTGAAAAGTCCTCACAAAAAGAAATGTCAGGCTGAAGGCTCAGGAGCAGCAAAGATTCTACTAGATCAGAACTCTTCCACATTTCTCTAAGCCAGCTTTAAAGTTACATGGTAAACAAAGACGAAAATACACAGTATTTTTATGCGGTTGAACAGTTCAAAGTTATTTTCACATGTGAATAAATATGGTCTTTTAAACTGCAAAAAGGATCCTGATTTTCTGCTTCCTTGACTGTTAAAGTCATTTTTATCATTCACAATACATATGAAAGTGGATCCAAAAGGCTGCCCAATCCAAGTAGTACTTTTTACACATACTTTTCTCTAAAAAATAAGCCCTTTCCATTTTAAAAGCAAGATCCCCTTTCAGGAATAATGCAACGATACAGAAGATGGCAATTAGTCCTAAGACTTAAACCAGTTCAGATGTATTGTTCTTCCAAGATTATTGTCAGCTTTTGCTTATTAATAATATGATTCTACTTGACACTTTCCTTTTAGTTTTATGCATAACTCAGTACAGGACTAAAAATATGGAAGGACTAAATTTAAAAGAGTATTTGGTAAGAACTGGTGCACAGCGTAGTATAGAGAGGATGCACTTCTGTATCTCTGAATTGTTCTGAAAGCAAAAAAGGAGAGCTCTGGGTCCTCCAGCTGAGATGAAATACTAAAATGCTCATAAAACCACTTCCCATCAATGATAGGTAAGATGCAGAGATGTTTCTAATGTCATGCAGACTTCAGCAGTAAAAGGCAGTTCACACAGATATGAAACAAGCAAAAAAACCCTTAAAGGTAGCAGAATTTTTGAGCAGGCAACAGCCAGATCTTACTTTTTTTTTTCCCTCTGTGTTTCTGTTTCTGAATGAGACCATGTTTTTGAGTGACTTTGCATTAATAAGTCATGCTCACTTCAAGTTATGCTGTAGGTATAATTTTCTTAAGTGCCATCATAGTTCAAGGGGTTCTCCACTGGCTTAACTTCACGCACAGAAATAATCCTCTTTTACATGTGCATAAAATTACTCAATATGTGAACGTTGACAGGACAGTGCGTAAATTAGTAGAAGGCTTCTTATAACAAACCTGACTTCGATTTCTCTCTGCCATTCTACCATGCATTTTGTTGCAGAACAAACTATTACATTTAGAAATCATGCTTATAGCATTTTTCTGGAACTATCTACATTTTATAAAACAAAAACGAGGCATAGTTTGGTAGTTTATTCTAATTATCTGAAACCTCAGCATTCCAGGTGGTTTAGAAAACAGCGAAGGATGAAACTTTTCTGTTGTTAGGATTAATTTGAAAATACATACACACACACAATTGTTTACTGGAGAAAGCTTATTGAGACAGAGCAGATACAGAAACATATTTTGGAAAAAAAAAGGTATTCAAGATACAACCCACATCTCAGTACAGCACACCTATTCAGAATAAAAGAGATCTTTACATGAACTCAGCTCAAGTAACAAAAGCAATATCCACCTCTACAGTACCTGTAACACATTTCTGTAACCCATCATGAAGTCATAATGCCTTTCTGGTATGAACTGAAAATCTCTACTTGATACACCAGGAGAATGTTCTGAGGACCCTACCTCCCACACCTGACATTTGGGCTACAGTTCAATCGCAAACATCCTCCCACTTCTCTTGTCTGTACATGAGCAAGGAATGATTTAACTTCCCCTCACATTCATTGTTTTCCTAAGTCTATCTCACATCAGCTACGACATTACACACACAGTCTTCTTATACCATATTCATAGTACAACAGATAATAAATAGAATTCAGAATATCTGTTCATGCAGTACCCAAGCCATGCCAGAGGCTTATACCTACTTACCTCCCCATAAGTGTCTAGGAGCTTCCCTAGACTTACAGATAACAACTGCAGATCCCCAAGTGCTATCTCAGTTTTTATCTGCAGTCCTGAAGGACTCCGTTACCCAGATATTCATGGATCAGATGGACACATACACATGACTCCTATCTACAGTGCTGTTGGAGGTAGGCATGGTTGGTTGTTTTTCTGTTCTTTTTTTTATTCCTTTGGAGGCTGCTGCTAATTGACTTGCATGATAGAAATTTCCATACAGGTCCCAAAGCTAGAGAATTATCCAGAATATATGGCCAGATTAGTCCTATTTGTGAATTCTGAAAACATTCTCATTCATATTTTTTCATCTTTTTACATGTAAAAACTTAGATTAAGAATACCTTTATTTATAAACCATAACAGTATTTTTTTTCATTTCTTTACCCAAACAAGTTCTATTCACATTCTAATCTATCACTTACCTCAGATGTAATCTGGAAGAGAAGAAATACTGAAATTTTGCAAGATGTGTTAACTAAAAATAAGTGCACTCAAGGTATGACATGTCGTGCCTAAAAGGCAAGAAAATGTAAAACCAGACTGGGTATGCTATACACCAAATTATTTTCTTGCCATTTGCTGTAGTATACACAACATCACCATCAGATGCAAGGAAATATAAATTGGAACAAATATTGCCTCTGGCCTGAGAGATCTCAATGTTCTACATAACCCTTTAAATCACAGACTGAAAGCATTAGAGGCTCAGGTCCATGCATTTTGTTGTTTCGATACTTCTACACAGATAACATCCTGTTCATTAAATGAAAAGCACTTGATAAAGATTAAGCACTAAGTATTGGAGCATCCTGATTAAGGCTTCTGTGATCTTTCCAAATGGTATTCTCAATACTTCTCCTGGATCTAGAATAATTTCCTTGGTCTGCTTCCTATAACAACATGGGGAGATTTCAGCTGAAAAATGTTGCTGTTGCTACAGTGAATTGATCTTTTTCACTGGACAGCAGAATTTGGGCTGGAGAGTCTTTTTTTCACCTAAATACCTATTCAGCAAGCAGATGAGGTAATCCTCATTTCTTCCATATCACTTCAAAAGGATGTCAGCACCTAAAGCAGTCGTGCTGCAAGTGTGTAATCAGTGCCTCAGCACCTTAAAGTAGGTTAAGAATCAGTGGAAGTAGCCAAGGGCAAGGTATGACGAACATCCCTAGAAAATGTTCACATCTATATCCCATATTCCCAAAGGTGCTGAAATGACATGCTCTGAAGAGAAAAAGAGACAACATGATAGCAGTGTCCTCTATCCATTTTAGATATCCAACTGGGAAATTTGTGCAGGGATGGGGCTCATGTGGACAAGCTGAGTGTTAAGGACACAATGCGAGAGTGCTGGATGCATGCTTGGTAGGTGAGCCGGGTCAGCATCAGCACGTGGCATCCCTGCTTTCCTGCACTGCCCCACTCCTGAGGCTGCAGACACACTGAACTGGTGGCACAGCGGCTCACACCTCAGCCTCCAAGCCACAGCCCTGTGCTCAGCAGACTCACAGCAAATGAGATTAAATCCAGTATCCCATAACATACTGTGTTGTGAGTGCAGCACTCCCAGACCTGATTGAGTGTCATTCATCCATCTGTCTTCTAGAGGGGTCAGAGGAGGGTAGTGAGATGTAGTGCCTGTTGCTAATCCACTCCTGGCTGCATGCCTTTATGCAGCACAACCAAAGGCACTTATCTGAAACTCTAACAATGGTTCAAATCGCTATGACTCCAGATAGTGCCAAGAACCACACACACAAATACCTATAAAGACATGAGAGCATCATCAGCATGTACATATCGACATCCTAAAAAGGTTTTGAAAAACAACACCTCCACGTGCACAAAGCTGCTTCACACACATTATTTAGGAAATATCAGAGGATGTCAGCCAGCTGGCTGAGAGTTAGATCATAAAATACATTAATACCAGACAGTCAGAACACACTGCAGTTAGAATAGAACTGGTTACATCTAAAAATGCTGAAAACTAGCAGGACTTGAGATGGGATGAAATAGATACAGAAGGGCAAAACAGAAAAAAAAGACTAAACCTAAAACGACGAGCATAGGTTTTTGTTCACCTTTATGTACTTAAATATAGTAAATCAATTACGGTTATACTCACTTTGAGGTTGAAGTAACATAATGTGGCCTTAATGCAACTGTGAGCCTCAAACCTTTATATCATCATGTTTAATCCCTCAAGAACTGAACACTGATTTTCTCACTCAGGAAAATGATTCTGAAGGTAATTTGGCTTTCCTAGTTTGACCACACACATGCATCAGGCAATGGTGTGTGTTAGAAATCCCTGACAGCTTTTCATTGCAAGGATGCCCCTGGTGATGTCTAATGCTGTTTTTTATTAAATGTCCATTTCTCAGCGTGATTTAGAGAGATATGAGGAAGTATTCACATCCCCATACGAACATCCTAATACACTCAGTCTATGAATGACAAAGAACACCATAGACTGGATTTTTGGCTACAGGGGAGGATGTTTTTGAGACTGAGCCCTTGTTCATTATCCGCCAACTGAATCCACCTTCTGTGAGCTAGATTACTGAACACTGCCCCTTAACAGTCATGTTACTTCAACATATGCTCAAAAGAAGGAATTTTATGTGCCCACATCAAAATCTTCTTTGATGCAGTTCTCTGTCAACTCTGCCTACATACAGGCGGCTGCTGCTGCACAACCATAGCATTTGGAGCTTCTAGTGTAAGATACCATCCAGCTAACATACCTGCATTATTATTTCATTATGCAGAACATCGTCAATGCTATATTAACTTTTGAAGATCATAAATGGGCTCCTTGACACTGGAGCCAAAAAAAAAAAAATCCTAGCCATTACTAAGTGCAGGTACACATCAGAAATTCATTAAAGAAGATGACAACAATTTGAAAGAGTCTGTTTCTATATTTGCAGAGCTGCAAAATACTCTTGGGCACAGGCAAATAAAACTATTACAAACTGCTTCACTGCACCTCTGTAAGAACTAACTACCTCTTTGCCTACTTCAGCCAGCCAGATTTTTGTCTTATCCAGCACAACCAGCCAACATATGCATATGCTGCACTTAACCTCATTCTCTGCCTCCTACCCATACAGCTAAATACAGAGGCCTTGGTTACAGCTGCTGCTGCTGCTGCTGCCGCCTCTACATTCATGAGGAGGATCAAGGTGGATGAGACCACAGTCCTTGGTTACAGCTGCTGCTGCTGCTGCCGCCTCTACATTCATGAGGAGGATCAAGGTGGATGAGACCACAGTCTTTCTCAGGAGCAAGAGTGGCCTTTTGCATCCTTCTCAGTAGCATCAGAAGCAGGAAATCCAGTTTCTGAGCTCTCAGCTGGTCATTTGTCCCAGATACTTGTTTTGAGACAGCTTTTGTTTTTGTTTGGTCTTCATTCTTGATTTGTAATCAGCCCAGAAAGGTCGAAGTGGGATGGAAGAGAGAGCAGAACAACCATGTGCCTGCAGCCTGTCAGGTGAGCAAGGGTACATTGAGTGCCCTGAGTACTGCTTGTGGAGAAGGTCAAAAGAAGGCAATGGCCTTCCCACCCATCCTCTGCCATTCAATGCCTTTGTATTTTCTCCAAACAGCTGCCCTTTTGTGCATGTATTAATGCTATTGACATTCAGCAAGTGTCTGGCACAGGAGACTTAAGTACAAAGTTACTCATGTGCGCAATGCCTGCAGCCCCAGCAGATTCAATGAAGGTATTCAGGCATTTAAGATATTAATGTGACTATTTGTTCGATGAAACCTAAACAGAGATTGGTTTGAAATTTGATGCAGCAGTGCCTCAGCATGTATCTGTCAGATTTAGAGAAAAATTAAAACAGCAGGACTCAGTTAAAAAGTGCCAAAACCTTCACATTCCCAAATTAATATATTTTAAATGCCTCTTTGCTCACAAAACATATGCTTAAAATGTGTATAGATTTCCATTATCTTTGTAAAGCCTTAAAACATATTTTCTCTTTATCAAGCAAAACTCACTTCTTACAATAGCAGTTTGTTTTGCTAGTGTGATGTAATCCCATAGCAGAAAGAATACCTTGTCAAGGCTAACATGCTCATGATCACCTCATTCATAAACTGAAAGGAACATTCTGCTGAAGATCAAGATTCAGACCAGCACAAGGCTACTCCAGCTGTACAGATAATTACATGCTGTGCAAAGTTTGCACACAGTAGCTGTCAGAGGAATTACACCAGCAGGAATGCACATGGGCAGACATTTCTGTTAGGGCTTTCATTACTTGAGCATTCTTTCTACAGAGTGAGTTCTTACTGCAACACTCCTGGCATAACTAAGGAAAAGTTGTTACCTCTTATCCTATTAAATTCTTCTCCAATCTGCTATTATAATGACATTATTATTTTATGCTCCTGTAATACATTTTTCAATTCCAAAACACTTTAGAAGATTAACACAAACTCTGCACGAGGAAAAATCACATGGGGCAAACCCAGAAATGAACACCACCAAAAGCCGGCAAAAATCAAGAAGGAAGAGTACAATTCTTCAAAGAAGTAAGAACAACTGACTTGCTGTTTTACAACTGTGTTGAGATTAATGCAAGTTTTGCAAACAATAAGAAGAAGTTCTAGCCACACAAAAGTCTGTGAACTCCACTGGGGTCAAAATTTTACCCAGCAGTGGTAAACTGGGTGTTTTCCTCATTGCATCAGGCCAATCGCATCCCCCAGTCTGCAGCACTGGTTAAGTAGTGATCCAAACTCATCACCTTCATCTCCTTTTGCAGCACTAAGCTATGCAAGTTTTCAAGCTCCGACATGCAACTATTTCAATTCCTCAGCACTGCCTACATTAGTCAATCTGAGATGGTGTCATCATTATATCAGGCACTACTTCACAATCTTGCAAATTGCTCCAGCCTGCTACAAGAGCCATCTGGAGGGTTCTTTGTAAACTGCACGCCTGTTCATGTGACAGCACATCAAGGAATAAACAAGCGATCATTCTTTGGTGGACTTCTTTTGAATCATTTGAATTGCACTTAGTCTTGTGATAAATAATAACACCAGAACAGTCTAACTACCTAACACTAGTCTTTGAATATTTTAAGCAATTAGTCTTTCTAATTGTAGTAATGAAAACTTTTCACAGGTACATCAGAGTTTCTGCTCTTCTGGGACAGAAGAAAGGCTTTTTACTATGGTATCTGAGTTTTTAAGTCACTATTTCTTTAGAGGTTCTGTAAAACTGCATTTTGTAACTGTAACCTTTTTATAGTTTACAACACAGATCATGCAGATTTCAGCACACTTCACTAATATTGATTGTTGCACGCAAGGGGAAGGACTAAAATTAGGATGCTTTCTGTAGCTCCAGTATTAGAGATCTACGAAGAGACCTGTATTAACTGAGATTTTAAAACCTCACTAACACCAGGCACTGGACCGAATTAAGATCTACCATAACACCTAGAAAGCACACTCTATTCTGGTTTACACTGTATAAAAACAGAGCTCTCTTTCTGAAAGCTTAGCTCCATGCCATGCAGGATCTTCTTGAATGTGGATGTTGCTCCATCCATGATCCAAATAAGCCAGCATCCCTTTTGCAAGAGTACTCTCACAACTGCCAGGTACAGAAGCACATCCTCCCTCCCTCTGCCATTTGGGACCCCTGCTACATCAGCCGCTGACTCTTCTTTGCCCTCTCTCAGAGGGCAAGGTTCTCCCTCCATCCTTTGCAGTCTTTCCTTCCTGTAGTTGCCTGCAAATTTTTCATTAGACTTGAAAATATGACACTTTCTGAACTTCGTAAAGTACCTTTTAGCAAAAAAAAAAAAAAACAGTTATGCTGAGTTTACAGGAAGCAGATGCTAATTTGCAGCTATTTTCAGCAGTAAACTACATTTCCTTTTATTCTTTCAGCATCTTGCATTGAAGATAGATCTGTGAGACAACACATGCTGGCCTGATCAGCTACTTCACTGCAAAACCATAAACACAATTTATTCTCACATATCATAATGATCACAGCTCACTGCTGTATCATTACAAGCGTTAAGTTTAAGAAGCATCAGTTCAAACCTGCTAGTAGCAGCTCTATCACCTGTCAAGTGGCCTTCAAGAGAGCCCCAGAGATATTTTTCATGACAAATCTTAGCAAAGAAAAAGCATTTTACAGTCATTTTGAATAAAGTCTTGAGCGGTATGTCCAGGAGGCCACTGACTTTCCAGACACAGAGAGAATATTATCGCCTTGAAAAATACACTGTTACCATCTGCGGCCATAACTTCCTCCCCTTCTTGAGCCAACGCTATTTTAGACACTCAAACCCCTACTTACTCTCAGCTGCATTTCCCTAGTTCACACTGCTTATGCCCTTTAACATCTGCTTTGGAAGTGTGTGAAGATAACTCATATGAAAGCACTCTTAGAGGAAAATTTAAAGGAAAAGGAGCCTAGATGGGAGGCAGTGAGGAAGTTCTTATGCTGTAAAGTCACCTCCAGCTCAGGAAGCTCCCTGACTTCAAAGTTACACATCTCACCCTGAAGACAGGGCGAGGGATATTTATAACTGGCATGCAGCTCCTGTTAAGTGCATGCTCGCAGGTCTTGGGAGTGGGCTTCTTTATGTTCAGTACAGAGGTTGATTCAGACTCTCCCTGATATGACCACAATTACAGGAATGGATGTCAGAGACTGTTTCCCAGCTCCAGGATAGATGCTGGGACACTTTGCAAGCAAATTAAGGGTAGGGTGTGAACAAGGAGAATGGAAACAGATAGGTCCTGCCTTAGCCCAGTAAGACAGTGGGCACTGTAAAAGGGTGGGGAAGCTGTTGGGATGCCAGTATGAGAAAACTGGGACAGCAAAGTTTGTTGCTGTTCAGACAATGCTGCAAAACTTCTTTCCTTGTTTTTTAATTTCATGATTACATGAAAGTATGATTCTATTTGCCATTTCCTTCAATTTTCACACAGTTTGATAAGAAAAGATAAAGAAACCAAATACAATGGTTTGGTACATCATCGCTGTACAAATTCCTAAATTACATAATCTTTCCCATTTCAGCATTATACCACTGCTAATACAGTTTTTTAAAAATAAGTCTCTCTGGTTGTTTTGGTCAGCTTTTTTAAAGAGGAAACTATGCAAAATGAAAAAAAAATAGAAAAGACAATATTATTCCTGTGGGGTTTTCAAATGACAGTATAAGAGTGATTGTAACATGCAAGTTAGATGTGATGGGTTGTTCTGACCAGGAATATCCATACAAATGGAGACCCTCACAAAGGCTTTCATTGCAAGAAGACTATTCTTGGGCAGACAGCTAAGGGTAGGTTGCTGAGCCTTCCTTATTTGATAATAAAGTGTCAAAATACTTGAAAATATTGTCTGTCAAAAACAAAGGAAAAAAAATAACACAAGGACAAAGACAGGTTTCTTCTTTCTACCCAATGTAAATAGATGAAACTATTGCTACAAATAAAAATATTCTTCTCCTTGAGAATGCATGAGCTGAATAGGAAGACAGATTTGTGTCCTTATTTTGCAACATATTGACATAATGTACAAAATATCATCAAGAAACAGGATGAACTTAACCTTCTAAGAAGGTAAAATGGCAAAAGCTGACTCATGCATTTACAGATGGATCTTTGTGTTTGCAGTGGAAAACCTGATGAGTAAAATTTAGCCCTTATATTTTCTGAGTCACTGCAGTAATCATCAGTAAGTACTAAATTCCAAAATCATCACCAATTGGACTGTGAAGGTGAGACATACCATATAGTGTGACTACTGTAAAGCACAACAAAGAAACTACTGTGATTATAATTATTACAAATAGAGAGTAATCATAAAAATGTATTCTCCGCATCAATATGAGACTTTCTGAGGTGCAAGAATAGACTTGTTTCCCTCTGCTCCATTCATATATAAGTATTCTTCTAAATAATTTTAATTTTATTTTTTAAATAGTGCTTTTTTCCTATAGCTTTTTATTTTATTTCCATTTTATTTTTATGATTTCTTTGTGGAACACTTGTGCTTGTCAAAATTATACATTATGGCTAATATTGTCATACATATTAAAGGGCTGAATTACTTTACAGTGTTCAAGAATCATGCTTTTTAATGTTACCAGTAACACTAAGGCATATTAAAAAAAAATAGTTAATACTTAAAGGTTTAGAAAAGGAAAACATTTAGTGCTGTTCAAAAACTGGATTACACATACTTTTTCATTGGAATAAAGCACTCAACCAGGCAACTTACCAGCCAAGGGAGAAGAGTTGTCAATAGTGTCAATGATGCAATGGAACTTCGCCACTTTAATTCAAAGGGAGGTCAACTAAGCAATTTTTTGCTGAGCTGGAGAGCTGAATATACACTAATTTTGGATTGAACCTTGTATTTTTATGCCACCTAGCAGAAAATCTATCTGCAAGGCTGTCTTCTGTTTCTTAATAGACCCACAGCAGAACAAAAGCCTCAAAGTTGACCAGGACAACATAGATACCACTATTATGTGCTTTCTGTTAATCTCTCTCATTTATTCTCTTTCTGTTATGGGCTTTTTCACCATTTTTCAAAGGGTTCACAGTGCAATTTCCATTATTTTGAGTTTGCATTCTTCCTTCAAAATACATGCCTTTTAACAGCAATGAGCACTTCTACAGCATGACAGAGGCCACAAGTACCTCTATTCTGCAGTACCTTTTCCAAGATACCCCATTATAGACTAGAAAATACCGCAATTTTACTGAAACAAGACTGGCAATACACAGAGAAAAATGTCAGCTTTTAAAGCCTGTATAACTCAGTGGACCATGGCTTTACTTCAAAAAAAAAAAAAAAAGAAAAAAAAGAAAATTTTCAATATCAAAAACACCAGCTTTTTTTAAAAGTCATTCTCAAATCAGTTCAAATTACCATTTACCAATGATGTGTGTGTCACAGAGATTAGATTTCTCATTATCAGTTGTTCATGCTGTGTTCTGACAGTATACAATGCGGCATCTCTTGCTCTTTGGAAAAAAGACAGATTCTAGTTTGATTCTTAGCAGGGATGCCAAACTCATTTTCACATCAGCCTCACGGTTGCCTGCAAAGGGCCAAATGTAATTTTAGGACTGTATAAATGTAAGTACTCCTACATTTATACAGTATGGGGTTTGGATTTTCAGACTACAGCAGTTGCTCTGCTTTTCATTCCCCTGGGAAGTAGGCTGAAAGACACCAAGACTCCAAGGACTGTAGACTTTTTCCAGAAATCATCTTTCACATTCTTGAACTTCAGCCATTCACACACTTTTGCCCTTTCTTAATGTGTTTATCCTTAAATGCATTAGTTATAAAGCCTATGAAAAAATGGGCTTTTAAACTAATTTCCTGTAAACAAATAGGCAATCAGCTCTGTTCAGAAAGAAAATACCTACATCTATTTTCCTACTAACTAAACACTAGGTGAGTTAGTTTAGTTTTCACATGTTATTACAGGTCTTCTGCTAAAAGAAGCTATGAAGTTTCTTAAAGCTCATTAAATATATAATTCTAATTTTGATTTGGAAGGTAGGGTTTTTAAATGACCACTAATGGTCAACAGCCCATTTTTAATGGGCTTTATTAGCAAGGCTACAGAAAAAAAAAAGAAAGGCAAGGAAGAGTAATAAACTACAACCTCATCTCTTTGTCAGAGACATTTTAGCTTAGGGATCTTCAATTTTTTTTTTGTTTTGGAGAAAAGTATTTTGAGGCAAGTCAGTCCTCCTCTGTAGACCTCTAAGTGTTGGCCAAACACTTATTACTAATCTATAAGGAGCTGGTTGACCACATGATTCTAGTTCCTTTCCTTGTTAATAGATGTAAACGCCAAAACAAATAGGTGGAGGCATTTAAGGAAAGGTAGGCCGTAAGATTTATAGTTTTTAGAAAATGACAAAGTAATACATGACTTAAGCATGCCAAGAACATACTAAGTACTAGTCTAACATTGTTCTCTCTGAATAGTTGTCACAGTTGCACAGCACTGTTGTGAGACTGCAAAAAAAGAGATGATGATGCATAAAATAATATGATTCACAGAGTTACCAAAGTTTGCTTAGAAGTACTTTGCAGTCCATATGAAGAGATAACTAATATTAGACAGGATAAATCTAAGTCAAAGCACCACATTTCTTTCTTCCCAGAAGTCTTCATTATTACTACATCAATGTGATTCTTGTCTTAAGCATATTCCACTATAATGTGGAAAGAGGCTAAATTTACAAAGGAGATATTCCAACTTTAATGATAGGGCAATGAACCAGGAAGTTGTGTGACAAATTAATTAATAACCATGTGAATTCTTTTGTCTCATATAAAGACTTTGTGACAAATATAATAAGTCATATTTAACTGTCTCTAGGTGAAATTTCACTTTGGGATTGATACCACTTCAGACTGTAACATAAAACAATGAGGAAATATATTATTTTTCTTTCCATAAGCTTTAAAATACATCAGGAATTTCACAAATTTTATTAATGCTTGCAAATGTGCCCTACAGGTACTTCTCCTGCAATGACATATCTGTATCAAAAGTAGCTGTGGTTTGACATCTGCTTGTATGATCAATCAATGCTATCCACCCAATTATCCTAATAAATCTCACTCTAGAAAATGGTTTCTTAACAAATCCAGAACACATGCACTTGTTTTTCCAACATATATGGAAAACCTATCATGATCAGCAAGAAAAGAAAGTCATATTTCATAACGAAGATTACATTAGAAACCTATATTTCATGGATTTAATTTACATCTATGAAATATTACTTGTTTAGTGCAAAGGAAAATTTAGAGTATCTCAAATCATAAAACAACGTGGTACTCACTCTAAAATATATTTTAAATGCCTTAAGTTATCATTACCCTTTCTATCTCTTGGTATGCTTTCATCTAACTTTTATACTTCTAGAAACAAGAACCTAAAGACAGAGCTCAGGTCTGTGTCTCTTGTGGCAGAGCTTGAAGAAATTACTAAAATTAATAATTAGGTATAGCCAAATACTAAATACTCCTTGAAATATCTGTGTTGTCTATAGTTTCACTGCTCAATACTGAATTGATCCAGTGATCTCAACATTGAAGTAGCATTAAAAAGTAGGCTAAAGACAAAGTTTGCCAGATATCTGTAGATAACTCCAGTAAATTCCAGAAACATTTTCTTCCTATCTGCCAATGCAACGCAGCAATAAAAAAACCTAACATGAAGACAAAAGTACATCATTAGTTACCAGACAAATCTTAGTTTTGCAGTCACTATTACAATATTTCTCTTTAATACAAAACTAGCTGAAAAATATTTACAAACACAAGTACCATGTCACTGATAAAAATTCTAAGAGTCTCAGTAGTCTGTCACTCACACAGGTTTTCTCTGTTGTTGAGCCCATCACAGCTCCTGGATTTATCACATCAGATCCTAAATATTCAGGGCTGGCAGAGGAAGCCCATCCATAAACTTATCTGTCGAAGGCTGCACTGTGTTACAGTCTTTAAGAACAAACCAGAAATTTCTCTACAACTGGTCTCACATAGTGAGCTAAAGAAACCTGCTAGGAAACTCTTTAAGTTCTCTCTCCTTGACCCTTTTGGGATGGTTGCCCAATCTCTTCATTGTTTGTCCTTCCCTTTGGCTCAATACAGACATACCGCAGTTCTCTATGCATTTGAGAGAACAAGTTTTCATGCATGTATTGGCATGGAAAAATTCTTTCATGTCATAATCACATTGGTAAAAGACACGCCAAAATCGAGGGCATCTGAGATGGGATTTTTTTTTCCTGGATGATTTTTCTAGTCACGCTCGTACGGTTTCTCATCTTCTTGAAGGCGCCAAGTTTGATCTTTCTCCTGCCACTCTCATTTCCCACTCATCTGTTCCTCCAGCTGCAGGAACGGTGTCCTTCACTTATTTATACAAAGAGATATGTACCACTTACTCTCAAACCCTCATCTCTCACTCCTCTGCAGTGCCATATGTCTTTCTGGTTCCTAAAGATGGAATACCACAGCCAGAAGGCCTTAGTGAAAACAAAGCAGATTACCAGCCCATGAGAGGTGGTGACAGCCTAGGGATAGGAAGTGAAAGCGTATTTTGGACTGTATTTTGCCCCACAGAAACATGTCCCTCTCACATGAGAAACTGTGGGGGAAGAAGAGCCTCACCCTCCCTGCTTCCAATATCCAGTTACTTTATGAGCACTCCTAGACATAAAACCAGTCTCTGTAAATTCAAACATCAAGAAACCCATCGCACAGGAGGGCACAGATTTGCAAGTCTGCATGTTTCAATCATGCTGCTCACCAATCAGCCGCTAGAACAACACAGTTTGTAGCCTACTCTCCAAATACAAGAAAAAAATCTGGTAAGTTTACCCTGCAACAAACATCATGCTATATATACTGCAGCAGTTCATAAGCTTATTAACAGTGTCGCACACATCCATGCAGCAAGGGCAGAGCAGAAACTGGAGAACACAAGCTTTTGTCTCTTGTAAACCTGACATCCCAGCATACCTCAATGATGTGCTTAACATGTTTTGCAGACAACAACAAGTTGGGTGGGAGTGTTGATCTGCTTGAGGGTAGGAAGGCTCTACAGAGGGATCTGACCAGCTGGATCAATGGGCTGAGGACAATTGTATGAGGTTCAACAGGGCCAAGTGCTGGGTCCTGCACTTGTGTCACAACAACCCCATGCAGTGCTACAGGCTTGGGGAAGAGTGGCTGGAAAGCTGCCCGGCAGAGAGGGATCTGGGGGTGTTGGCCAACAGCCAGCTGAACATGAACCAGCAGTGTGTCCTGGTGGCCAAGAAGGCCAACAGCATCCTGGCTTATACGAGAAATAGTGTGGCCAGCAGGACTAGGGAAGTGATTGTCCCCCTGTACTCAGCTAGTGAGGCCCCACCTCAAATCCTATGTTGACTTTTGGGCCTTTCACTACAAGAGAGACATTGAGGTACTGGAGAGAGTTCAGAGAAGGGCAACGAAGCTGATTGAGGCGTCTGGAGCACAGGTCTGATGAGGAGCGGCTGAGGGAACTGGGGCTGTTTAGCCTGGAGAAAAGGAGGCTGAGGGGATTGGACTAGATGATCTTTTGAGGTCCCTTCCAACCCCTAACATTCTGTGATTCTGTGAGGCTGAGGAGAGACTTTATTGTTCTCTACAACTACCTGAAAGGAGCTTGTAGCACTGAGGGTGTTGATCTCTTCTCCCGAGTATCAAGTGATAAAACGAGAGGAAATGGCCGCAAGTTACACCAAGAGAGGTTTAGGTTGGATATTAGGAAAAATTTCTTCACCAAAATGTTTGTTGATCATTGGAACAGGCTGCCCAGGGAAGTGGTGGAGTCACTGTCCATGGAGGTACTTAAAAGACATGTAGATGTGGCACATAGGGACATGGTTTAGTGGTGGACTTGGTAGTGTTAGGTTAACAGATCTGGTCATCTTAAAGGTCTTTTCCAAACAAAATGATTCTGTTCTATGATTCTGCATGCTCTCACACTACTTGTTTCAGTTCTCACCTTGAGAAGCTAGGTTTTCATTACACCACACAGCAACAGAAGTTCAAATGACCTTCCCAACACATCAGTTCCCTGTAACTTGCTAGTTGTCACCCAGCCCGAGTGGTTGTCTTCTGAGAAGTTCACACTGTTGCTGTTTCAGCACAGCAGGCTCTGCCATATCTAGCCGCTTCCTATTCCAAGTCCTCCTTGGAAAGTCCCATCAAGTAGCATCTTCACTGCACAAAAGTATCTCCCTTCCTTACTGCCCATTGGCTTGTCATCCACCCAGTACTTCAGTAAAACTGGTGCCTGGGCAAGTGTTCGCACCACCCTCAGCAAAACTCTCATCAACCAACCTTTTATGAAAGGTCCCTGAAACAATCCTGTAGACTGGAAAGCTACTTGTAAGCTGTGCTGGCACAGCCATCAAAAGCCCCTCTCACCACTTACGTAGGCCAATGAACAATGTGTTGCTTTCTTAGTGCTTCTCTCTTGTTTCAGAAAGAAGTACTTCCCCATATGCATATGCTCAGTGTCATTTTCCTGGCCATACACAGTGCTTTTTCTACCACTGTCTGCCATCAATTACAACACTCACTTATGGAAATCAAATGATTCTTAGATACACCGCAGGTAACATGTCCAGCATACATACAAAATGTAATCTTCTCCTGTTCCCCTTATTATTATGAAATACAGCAAAATACCAGATGAAGTCAGCACTTGGCTAAAGCTACAGGATCACTTACTGGAGTAGGTACTGCCTGTCCTGATCACTACACAACATTTAAAGAGCTGTACAGCTCTTGTAACAACACTTGCAGCAAGACTGTGATGAGGCAGTGTCTGATGCTCAAGGAGCAGTAAGGGATAAAAAACCTTCTTCCTGGTGTCCATCTGTTTTCTAGATGCCTAAAAGGTTTGAAAATGAACTAGCAGAAGAGAGGCAATCCTTTTCTCACAGTGACAAGAGGCAGAGAACGTGCTGTACGCTTTCTGACATAAGGAAGTGCTGGCTGTGTTTCCTAACACAAGAAGCAACTTCTGATTTGGAGCTCTTCCTGCTGTAACTCTTACCATTTCCAAGTTTCATATATCTGGCAGTGCCTAGAAAAGAAATAAATCCCTTAAAAAACAAGAATCCAAGCAGCTCTATAATATATTAACAGCTTGAGAAGACAGGCAGATTTTGACCAAAACCCCATAGGAGAACACCCACAGGGCCTTTAGAAGTTCTGATGCAGATCAAACAAGTTGCTGAGCAATACAGAAGCAGGACAAATGTAAGTATAAAAAGAAATCAGTAGGAAAGTTGGTGCTGTAACACAGGATGCATACAAACTTCTGTCTGTTACTAAGAAAAAGAACTACCAAATATTTTTCATTTACACCTCAGGGGCTGAGATTCATCTATGGATTCACAGGGACACTCATCCTCACTAACAAGGAAGATCTGGCTGAAGCGGTTGAGGGCTGCCTTGGTTGCAGCGACCATGAGTGGAGTTCAAAATCTCATGTGGCAGGAAATGAATGCCTAGCAAAATCGCGACCCTGGACTTCAGCAGGGCTAACTTTGACCTTTTCAAGCAATTGCTAGGATAAATCCCGTGGGCAAGGGTACTCGAAGGTAAACGGGCCCAAGACAGTTGGTTAGCATTCAGGGACTGTTTCTACCAAGATCAGTGCATCCCGACATGTAGGAAGTCAAGGAAGGGAGCCAGGAGACCTGCGTGGTTAAACAAGGAACTGCTGGGCAAGCTCAAGTGGAAGAGGAGAGTTTACAAATCATGGAAGGAGGGGCCGGCCACTTGGGAAGAATATAAGGCTGTTGTCAGAGGATGTAGGGAGGCAACTAGGAAAGCTAAGGCCTCCTTAGAATTAAACCTGGCGAGAGGGGCCAAGGACAACAGAAAGAGCTTCTTCAAATACATGGCAGATAAAACTAACACCAGAGGCAATGTAGGCCCACTGATGAATGGAGTGGGTGCCCTGGTGACAGAAGATACAGAGAAGGCAGAGTTACTGAATGTCTTCTTTGTCTACTCTGCCGGAGGCTGTCCTGAGGAGCCCCGTACCCCTGAGGCCCCAGAGGAAGGCAGGGCAATGGAGGAGTTTGCCTTAGTTGATGAGGACTGGGTTAGGGAGCAAATAAGCAATCTGGACATACATAAATCCATGGGTCCAGATGGGATACACCCACAGGCGCTGAGGGAGCTGGCTGAGGTCATTGCTGGACCACTCTCCATCATCTTTGCTAAGTTGTGGGAAACGGGAGAGGTGCCTGAGGACTGGAGGAAAGTAAATGTCACTCCGGTCTTCAAAAAGGACAAGAAGGAGGAACCAGGTAACTATAGACCGGTCAGCCTCACCTCTATCCCTGGAAAGGTGATGGAACAACTTATCCTTGGTGCCATCTCATGGCATTTCAAGGATAAGAGGGTCATCAGGGGCAGTCAGCATTGCTTCACCAAGGGGAAGTCATGCTTAACCAACCTCATAGCCTTTTATGAGGACATAACCAGGTGGACAGATAATGGCAAAGCAGTGGATGTGGTCTATCTTGATTTCATAAAGCATATGACACAGTCTCCCATAGCATCCTCGCAGCTAAACTGAGGAAGTGTGGTCTGGACGATCATGTAGTGAGGTGGACTGTGAATTGGCTGAAGGAAAGAAGCCAGAGAGTCATGGTCAATGGCGCAGAGTCTGGTTGGAGGCCTGTATCTAATGGAGTCCCTCAAGGGTCAGTACTGGGACCAGTATTATTCAATATATTCATCAACGACTTGGATGAGGGAATTGAGTGCACTATCAGCAAGTGATGACACCAGACTGGGAGGAGTGGCTGACACGCCAGAAGGCTGTGCTGCCATCCAGCAAGACCTGGACAGGCTGGAGAGTTGGGCGGGGAAAAATTTAATGAAATATAACAAGGGCAAGTGTAGAGTCTTGCATCTGGGCAAGAACAACGCCAAGTTCCAGTATAAATTGGGGAACGACTTGTTGGAGAGCAGTGTAGGGGAAGGAGGCCTGGGGGTCCTGGTGGACAGCAGGATGACCATGAGCCAGCACTGTGCCCTTGCGGCCAAGAAGGCCAATTGCATCCTGGGGTGTATTAGAAGGGCGGTGGTTAGTAGGTCGAGAGAGGTTCTCCTACCCTTCTACTCTGCCCTGGTGAGACCTCATCTGGAATATTGTGTCCAGTTCTGGGCCCCTCAGTTCAAGAAGGACAGGGAACTGCTGGAGAGAGTCCAGCGCAGGGCAACAAAGATGATTAAGGGAGTGGAGCATCTCCCTTATGAGGAAAGGCTGAGGGAGCTGGGTCTCTTTAGCTTGGAGAAGAGGAGACTGAGGGGTGACCTCATTAATGTTTATAAATATATAAAGGGTGGGTGTCACGAGGATGGAGCCAGGCTTTTCTCAGTGACAACCAACAGTAAGACAAGGGGTAATGGGTTCAAGCTGGAACACAAGAGGTTCCACTTAAATTTGAGAAGAAACTTATTCACAGTGAGGGTGACAGAACACTGGAACAGGCTGCCCAGGGCAGTTGTGGAGTCTCCTTCTCTGGAGACATTCAAAACCTGCCTGGACACCTTCCTGTGTAACCTGTGTTCCTGCTCCGGCAGGGGGATTGGACTAGATGATCTTTTGAGGTCCCTTCCAATCCCTAACATTCTGTGATTCTGTGTGACTTCGGAACTTGCAGCCTCATCCCAAGCTTCACAGACAGTAGTAGGTAACTAACTGCCACTAAAAAGTGAGATGAGCAAATATGAAATAGCACTTCTAAATAATTTCATGTTTTGTTTAATGTTATTTTTAAAGACATTTTGTTTTATTATCTCAGTTGGTATTCACATCAACAACTGGGTTTTGGTTTAATCCATCACTTCTGAACAAACAAAATCAAAGCTCTCCTAACTTAACATAAAATCACTCCACAATTGAGGTTATCACAAAGGGACTTAGCTCACTAACATCAAAGTTAATGAAAGTTTTGCTCTCAAAGCCACTGGATGCACATATAATTATACGCTAGTAACACTGTATTCACCATTACATAAGGGATTCTTTCAGTAGGGAGAATTTCCTGCTTTGCAAATTGTAAGCCTAAAAATTCAGTATACACAGACCAGAGGACAGACTAAATGCGACTGCAAAATATGTTAGAAGATATTTCATCTTGGGCTACAAAAAAAATACCCAGTATCAATGAGATCAAAGAAAGCCTAAATAAATGTCGTCCTTCATATGACATTATGTCTACAGAGTGGTGTCAAAATGTAGAGCCCTCTGACAGAGTATTTTTTTACCTACTATACATACTTTTGTGGTATACCTACATATCTCAGAAAGGACAACTGGTCTATTTCACAGAGATCTCTCAGCACACTTGAAACAGTATTGTTCTTTACTATTTTGCATTTACAGCCAATCCCAGAGACAGACATAAGTGTCTAATGCACAAGCATGCTAGCAACTTACTCCTTCCACATGCCCAAACAAAAGAGAATTGCATTTCCAATAGAGACAAAGCCATCTTCAGAAGACCATATTGCACAGCATTTCCTAAAGCTCTTTAAAGGACTTCAGATCTACAGGAAGACGTAATCAACCCAATCGTAAAGCAAACTCTACAGTTTATGGGTCTCTCATACTTTATATCAAGCTCCAGCAGGAGATGTTATGACTGTTTTCTCCAGTAGAATCACCTTTCCTTGGAAGACAAGGAGAGGGGAAGGGCAGCCTCCCTTGGACTAGATAAACATGCACCTCTTAAACTCAGTAAAGCTTTAGCTAATTACAAAGTTTTAAAGTGTACAGCTGCCTGTTTACAATTGGAATATGTTTTAAGATTATTAAAAAGCAAGTCCCTTTGTAGCAGGCCAACATTTTTGCAGTTGCAAAAAGAAACACACAAAACCGAGAAAATGAAACTGATCCATAGCCAGCTATAAATAGATTTATTTATGTGTGTATAATTGTGTTTGAGATATTTAGACCCCTGCCTGAAAACAAAACATTTGTCTTTAAACCTCCAAAGATGATTCGTTTTGGAATGAGAACACTGGAAAAGATCAGCTTAAACCCATGTTGTGCAAGAACATTAACTCTAGACATTGGAAATGTTCATGGACTTGGGAGCTTTCAGGAATCCTTTCACTAGATTTAGTGCTTCCAGATGCATAGATTTTCTCATGACCCTTTTTTACAGTTTCCTCTTCCACTAAGACTAAGAATTTCTACATCAATGAACATACATGGGGATTTATAAAACACAGAACACAGGCTCCACTCCAAAGACCTAACATTTAACAAAACAAAATTGAACACAGGATTATAGCACCTACTTTATGTGTGTTTGATCCTACTAAATAAATGCATTCGCACAAACTGAAAAAAGTGAAATTAGAAAAAGCAGCAGCTTATCTTATTGCTTTTTCTGTTTCCACACCACCCACACAACAACAGAAGAAATCTCCAGCACACAGAGCTGACCTAAAGCCTATTTCAGTAGCAAACATAGGACCGCACCACCACCCCTGCAGGAGGGAAGCACAGTTTAGCAGCTTGTGTGCACACTATGCCTTCTTTCTGTGACAACAGTTTGTAGGGATAAGGATTTGCAGCAAGAAGGTCCTGATGCACTGGCAATTTTTTATTTCAGCAGCAGCAGTTTGTAGCACTGCAACATGTTAAAACCTGCAGTGGCTGCATGCGAAGTGGCCTCGCTTCTGCTTAACAGTCACCCCAGGATTTGGTGCCTCTAAGGCACATTTTGCATTTTCTAACCAGTTATGGTTATCTTTCAGCTGCAGACTGCAACTTTATAAACTCACAGTTGGAAGGTCTAAAAGCAAATGAGTCAATGGAAAAACTGTGACTTATCGCAAGCAGTAAAATGGATGGACAAGGCATATAAGGCCAAACTCAAAATGACAAGTTCAGATATAGTTTAGGTACCAGTGGCAATGTCCATAGGGACAGTAAGATCTGGGAATTTTACAAAATCTTTCAATTGAGCATTTAACATCTTTCATTTATGGGAGGAAAACTAATCTCAAACAAAAGTAATAGGCTTCAAGACCTCTCCTAAAGCTGCTTCAAAAGTTTGACTATTGCATTTAAATGCTTGCAAAGTCGTACTTAGTTGTTGCTTCAGCCTTTTGCAATTCTTGAATGTAAAATCCGATGTGATCAGAAGTGGTGACATGTTAATTTATAGTCTTTTATTTGTTTCATAACCTCTCCCAAAGTCAAGATACAAAGACAGAAGTTTATTGCCTCACTCCACCAGTGAGGAGGAAAAAGGCAAGACTGTTTAAAAAGGGCTAATATTTGTATTTTTACTGAAATTTATTATTCGTACTCTGGTAGTATCAAGAAACACCAACCAGAACCAGAGGTCCTCTTGCTAGACCTTTAGGTTAAAACTACAAGGGCAGCAAGATCCAGATGTCTACCTCAAATCCACTAGATCAGTAGTACTGGCATTCACAAAGCCCATGTTGAGCTGCCTTCTGCTGCTTAACTGAATCCCCCATCTACAGCGTCAATCTCACTTCACTTGTGACATCAGCAATACACACATTTTAAATTGTTCATGGTTTCCTTCACTACCCTGGGTAATCCATTGTTACACAAGAAGAATGCACATCGTGTCTCTTCTTCTTCTTGAAAGAAAAGAGACCATCCAGTTTGTCACAGACACATGGATTTGCATCCATGAATCCCAAACAGAAGACATTATCTCTCTCTGTCCTGTGGTTAAACCTTTCCGGGCACTTCCTCCCAACAGATTCAAGCAGCAGATTGAATCAATGTATTGATGTCCAAAAAGCTCATTGCTTAGGCTATTAATTTTACCTATATATGATATAAAAGTGACATAAAAGAAACTGGTCAGTAGACATCTATGAGCTGCATATTACAACACCTAAACTTCACTTGCACATCTAGCCTATAAATTTGAATTAACACACTTTGGCTTACAGAATTTAATGTCTATTTAGGGATACTGTAGATCTTCGTAACTACACATATTAAGCAAGGCATTTATCTCCCCACCCCTCCCTTCCTCTTATTTTTTAAGTGGTGATTTTTTTCTGAACTTACGTTGTCTCTCTCTCTGTATTAGAGGTGTCAGTTTGTTGCTCAGTAGTATTTTAAAAAAATAAAATAGAATATTACTTCCTAATTTCTAGTTGAGAACACCCCAAAAACACTGTGTCAATGTACAATTTCATCATGAGTCCATATCATGAATACTGTGTGCAGTTCAAACAAGAGGGAACATTTGAACAACAACTTCAAAAAAAGTCAAAGATGAACAAAGACAAAGAATTGCTTCTGTACAAGAAGAAAGTAAAAATCTCATGGGAATGAGAGGCCAGTAAAATAATGAGTTACCATAAAAAGGTGAATATTCCCTATTCCACATAATGCAGAACCCTAAGGGCATCAAATTCAACTACAAAGTGTCAGGTTTTTAAAGGTTAATTATTAGAGGCCTTTTACCACCTACCTAACAGACTTACAGTAAACTGAGGAATTCACTGCTGCAAAATGTTGTGGATAACAAAGGCATATTAAAATCCAAAAAGAAATTGGACAAATCCACTGGTAAAAAAAAAGTTTAAATAAAGTAAAAAAGCCCCAAACCATACTACTTCTGGACCAGGTCTTTCAGCCTCAGACTGCTGGAAAAGCGTATTGAGGAAGTATCATCACACTCCTCCCTGCCTTTCTTAACTTCTTCATAAGAGTTGGCCACTTTCAGGAACAGAGTAAATGGGCAGATGAGTAACAGCTTACGCCAATACTGGCAACTATAAATGCATCTTGAAATGTTTTACAGTCTCCTTAGCTGAAGAAGTGGCACTAGAAAAGATAAATCTCAAGGAGGATGGAAGACAGACGACCTTATACGCTGCGTTCTTAGATTCATTCCGGATTGCTAGACAGCTTGTTTAGAAAAGGTTAATTAATGCAGTTTCCAAAAAAGCTGGGCAAGACTGTTTGATAGAAGACACCCTGAAGAGCTGCTGAATTTATTATTTAGATATTTATATTGTTATTATTTATATATTTATAGGAGTGAGCAGCAGAAAACTGCTGATGAGATCACAAATTGTCTATTGAAAATAAAGCAAGGCACATGCAGTCTGGTTCATATTTAAGTCAGATGCTTCAGAGCACTGAGGTCAAGTTGGTTTTATTCACATCCTTTCATAAAAATAAAGACTTGTGTACATATACAAAACTGTACTTGTGAAGCATCCTTTCAGAAAAACAGCCACAACATACAAAGGTCAGAGCAGTTAATTTTTTCCGTCACTGTTCTTTTCTGGTTTATTACTGCTAGACTCCATACAGGATTAGATTCCGTCCTCTGCAAGACTGTATTAGTTGGTTTTTTCAAGCATCTGGAATTTACACTTATTTGTTGCAACATCTGCAGAAGTTAAGTCTTATTAACTAGCTATGGTCATTGAATTATTGAGTGTCATAGCATTAAGCAGCAGTTGAAACAGCTTTGTAAGTGCTATCATGCCAATTAACATCAGAACCTGGTAATGACAGCATGTACTTGTTTTACTACCCAAAATTTCTGGATAAGGAGACATCAGTGCAGAGCAGATTATCTCTGTGCTCTGTCCCATGAAATAAGCATGTCCAGAAGCCAGAATGAAGAATTAGGGCAGAAGAACTGCACATCCAGCAACTCTCACCTTCTGTGAGGAAGTACAGCAAGCACAAGCATGTTTCCAGAATTATGCTATTTCACAAATACTTTAATTTCATTTCACTCCTTCCCAGTCCCTAAAATCTTTGGTTTCTGTATTTCCCTCTGTATTTGACTGATATGGACAACTATGAAAGACACCCTGATCATTCCAAACAACTCAGGGCACATGAGCTAATTCTGAAATTGCTCCATGTGTCAAATTAAAATTAGAATTTTTCTTTTGTGTAATATACTTTATAAAAAGGTTTGTCTTCATTCAGAGATTGTTCTCAACGAGCTATAAAAATATTAAGAATCAAGCTTGATTTAACACCTTTCTTTCATATTGAACTTTAACTTTATTATTGCAACTGGCAGCTGAGACACTTTTCCCTTATTTGTGGTTTGACCCCATCATAATCAGGCAAACTAGTGATCTAGAACAAATTCTGACAGGCAAGACATAACCTCCAGACATACGGTATATTACAATATTGCTCCCTGAGGCAAACAAGGAAAAAAGCTATATGTTCTTACATACTGCCAAAATGTTAGCAAAAAATGTTCACATGGACTGAGCTAACCAAAGAAATCTGCGTAGTGTTAGCAATATAGATCTACTCAGAAGTTCCTTGAGATCTTTCTTGGAAAATAAAACTTTCTTCTTTTTTAAGCATAAGGGTTTCTGAGGTAAAATCACTCTGACATTTAAAACCTCAATCCAGTAAAGCATGTGTTTCATCTTAAGTGCAGTTCATCTAAAGGCCACCCTCGACGTAGGAAGTACACACTTGGTTGGATCAGGACCTCCACACCAACTACCACAAGGCACAGCCAGCTGAAACCTCACTGCAGTTGTCCTCACCAGAACACAGAGTTCACTACATTTTCCAAGCCTCAGAAAGAAAAAGAAGAATTTAAGAACTTTCTTCTTGAATAAGAGAAGTAAAAGAGACTGGGCTTGAGAAAAATCCAAGTCAGATAACCAAAGCTATTTGACTGAAAAGGCAATTAAATAAGCTATAGAATTACCCAGCTGCATTACCTATGACTGGTCTTGCATAAAAGTATTTTGCAAGGGATTAAGGCTTCAATCTAACCTGAACACTAGCACTACTTTTCCAGTAGTCACCTAGTCAGATAGTGACTGAGTTTCCAGGAAACAAACAGGTATTAATTAAAGCAATAAGTACAGATAGATGGATAACAACACCGTCTTGTGCTGCACACTGCACAAATACACGAAGTTAGACAGCCCCTGCTACCACGGAGCTAAGAACCTCAATGCAATCTACAAAAAGGATGGTGCAAATGACTCGAAATCACATAGAAAACAAAAGGAGAGTATTAGGTTAATTCTAGTTTACCCAGCCACATGCCCTGTCCCATCAGACAACACTGCCTCTGTCCTGGCTCTTTTCAGATCAAAGTTTTCACTTTCCTAAGAATGAAACCAAGGAACCAGGAACTTGATGTCATTTTCCTCCCTCCCCTTCTGCTATTACCCAAAAGACAACTCATTCAATGACAAAGTCACGAGTATACAAACTGAAAAAAGAGTATGTGAGGAATATGTGGTTTATGAATAGCTTGACAATCCACAGTGCATCTGGCATTATGAAAACCTTATGGATTCAAAATAGTAAAATCTGTCCATGAACAACTAGAGAACAGAAGAAAAATGAGAGGCTAGAATTTGCGATCTGCACTTTGCTTTACCAGTAACATGTCCTTTAGTGGGTGTTAATGCTCATTTCATATTCCAGTGTTTCCAGGTTTTGCAGAAATACGAAATTACACAGGCTTATATGACATGTATTATTTATTTTCTACGCCTCAGGCAAAGGTAGTAGTACGGTGCCACGACAGCCTCAGGAATTCTAAATCCTGGAAGCTATGGTCCTGCACTCCCCTCTTGGCTCATCCTCTAACCTCCTTTTCTGCACTGGCTCTATGTGGTAACCCAATGCAAGAAGCAAACCTGGGAAAAAAATATATATTTTAGTGGTGGCAGCAGTACAATTTTTTAGCCTTGTCATCTCCCAGTTCATCATGCAATGGAACCAGTATGGGTACTGGCACAAGAAGAGGGACCAGAAAGCACAAAGAAGGCCAGGTGACAAACATGACAGTCCAGATGTGGACAGGCTTAAACTGCTCTGAACTTGTACTTGCAGCTGTATCAGCACAACTGAAGAGGTGACTGGCATGGGGCACATGAACTGCTGGTTTTAGCCAACAAATCCCATAGCTTCACCTCTAGAGGTCCTGTGATTTTCCCAAAGTAACAGAGAAAATCAGCCAAAGTCAGAACGGACATCTCAGTGCCTAGACAGTAGCGCATTACACCTTTTTTTAGAAACAAAAACAAATAAACAAATAAAATAAAATAACAAACAAACGTATTTAATGCATTCATCACTGATACTCCAGATACTAAGTTACACACTGCACAGGTAAGTGGACTATGGATATGACAGATTCACAAAGAAATTAGTGTTAATGGAACACAAACACTGCCGTCTTGGAAAATACCTGGAAGAAATATCTATGACTGCAGGACTGAAAATTAGGAAACAAGTAGAATGTTTCCAAAAACTGCAGTATTACAAACTGAATTCTGAAGTGTGTCCCATTGAGTTTTCCAAATCTCATCTAATTCGCTATCACGTGAAGATGCCCAACAACTTTCTTGAGCTTTCTTAGAAGATTTGACTGGACAATGTTTTAGCTCCCTGTTAAAGAATATTTGTCTACAGGAACATTTAAAACACAAGCTGCAGTTTCATTCTCTTCGATGGGATGAACAGTATCCTGAGTAAGGCTAGAGTGACAGATTTTTGGCCTCCAGTAACAAAAAGCACAGAAGGCCCTATTATTCTACCACTCTTTCTGCAGAAAGTCAACCTTACAATGTCATTTTCTTTGTTGTAACAGTATGTCATAGTAAGCATGAACATCACTCCTTGCCTGAATTCCTCACATTTCTGACTGATGTTTCTCAAAAATAAGTCACACCTCTACCTTTGACAGATGTGGATCTCCACAGATGTAGAAGAGTAATACAAGAAGTGATTCCTTAAGTGATTGTGTTCTCAGTGAGTATTCATTTCTGCATGTGTGAAAAAGCTGCTGGATATCAAAGACACACCTTAAAATCTCATTAATTTGAGTAGAACTGGGTTAATGTTAAGAAGAATCACCCCTCAATACAATTATCTAATAGCCCTTACTTTCTTCTGCATGATTCTCTTGCTTACAAGACTCTGATTTACATTTTGTGTTACGTAATTGGATACCATGCAACTTTTCATGAAACAGCAAATTTTCCTAAATTGGACAGAAGCGGAACATTTACAAAAATTTTTTTTTTTTTTTAAATTCTAAACACTCACTTAGAACTCAGCTTATGTATAACTACAGGAGACACATTCAAATCATAGTAACATATTCTCTTATTTATGCCCATTTTAGGGCGTTCTATGTTAAGAGGATTTCAGGCAATTTGTCACCATATCTTGGAACACTACATAGCATAAAACGAAGAGCGACAGTGCCCAAAAAAAGAAATTACTTTTGGATTTGGTCTCCTAATAGAGAGCAAAAAGACTCTCTACACAGGAGCTAAACAGAGGTATGAAAAATATAATGAAGTTAAACTCTTATATTTATAGAAATCATAATGCACTGAAAGGAAGATCTGACAGTTCTGAGAGGTGACTCAAAATTTAGCCCTGTGGCAAGATGCTTATATAACCCAATTAAATTCTACCTATCCTAAGCACTTGTTCCTATTTTACAAATACTCAGTTTAAAGCCACAAACTAATTATAGAACTCAGTTTGTTATCACTTGTCTGGAAAGGATGCAAAATTTTCCTTAGAGGAATGATAGGATGGGAACTGAAATTACCTTCTGTCAGGGGAGTCTGTTTCTATTTCTGGTGCTGAGATAAAGATACTCAGCCTTTACAAAGGGACAATAGTTCAGAGCTAGCAAAACAATAGTCAGGGCATCGAACATATTTTGCACAATAAACACAATTCTTTCTTATATTGTAAGCCAGGTGGACTGCTTCTACGGCTTAACCAACAGAAAGAAACAATAGCAAAAAAATAGTTGGAAAGTCCAATATATATTGTTCACAGCACCAGATCACAAAAAACAAGGCAGTTCATTACAGTGGATTCAGTACAGACAGACACTGTGGTCTGTGCAGCATGTATGGTGGGAACTATTCGAGGCTCACAGCACACACCAATCAAATACCATGTTAGAGGGATGAATATAGGTTTTGTGTAACTGTGAATTCCAGTCGCAGGATAGTAGGAATATAGCTCAAAGACTGATAAACAAATGTTAGTCTCATTCCCGTAACAATGAAGCTTGTCTAATTATTTTGTTTATTTCCACCTTGTGGATTGCACTATGTATGAGCAATCAGGAATCAGCTTGCTTCCTGTGTATTAGTTTATTTTCAGGAAATACTATGAACAAATTGCCGTATCAGAAACCTACAATAAACCTAAGCTTCCATGTTTTATTCATCACACTTGCCTAGCACTTTCACCTGTGTCTCCAGGAAAGCACCAGTCATGGTTATCACACAGACTGTAAATTAGGAATATTTCCCCAAATGACGGCATTCTTTCATTTCTGCCAGAATAACGAGGGGATAAATTCCTCCCCAGATTAGAAAACACAGTTGCCATTAGTCTTATTGGGAGAAGCCCAGCCACAGTCTCCTCACTACCACTGGGCTTCATTTACAGAAACTTGTTACCAGAAGGTTGCATACAAAAGAAGGGGCAATAGCACAGGCAGATGCAGGGTGGCTCTAGGAACTGAGCAGCTTCTCTGTTAGGCATGATGCAGAATGAGCTGCCCAACAGCAACAAATACCCTGGAAAAGGATGTTAAAATTACTAGAGAGCATTTTGCAACCTTCTGATTCTCTGCTGTTCTCCAGGGACTAACAAGGACTGCTTTTGATATACCTTCCCAACTCCCAACCCCACCTCTGGCTCACCCCAAATATTGCTAGATGGGATCCCCCCATGAACTGCCTTACAAGGGCATCTGACAGTTTGACAGGGTCCTTCATGTTGCCATGAGCCTTCCAATCAGCACATACAAGCCCAGAGGAATTTACTCTTTGTTTCCACACTTTTTAGCAAGTACATCCCTGAATAGATGGTCAAAAATAATTCACCTATATCAAACAGACTGGCAAACTTTATCACTGACACTACCTTGCCAGTGGTGGCAGACAGGTCAAGAACTGACACGTTCATTAACTATTCACTCTTATGATCAGGTATATTGGGAAGCAGTGTAGAGAAGCCCACACTAATATACTTCTTTACATATAGATAACCAAAACCTTCCAGTAGGCTCAGCATTCTGGTCAGCATCTTTGAAATACCCCAAGGTAATTCCAATAACTCAAACATAAATTAGCAGAGAAGCACTTAGTATTAAATCACACACCTAGCTTTCATACTGGTAATTAATACTTTGGTGAACATAGAATCACAGAATCACAGAATGTTAGGAATTGGAAGGGACCTCAAAAGATCATCTAGTCCAATCCCCCTGCCAGAGCAGAAACACTTAGGTGAGGTTACACAGGAAGGCGTCCAGGCGGGTTTTGAATGTCTCCAGAGAAGAATCCACAACCGCCCTGGGCAGCCTGTTCCAGTGTTCCGTCACCCTCACTGAGAAGTTGTTTCTTCTCAAATTTAAGTAGAACCTCTTGTATTCCAGCTTGAACCCATTACCCTTGTCTTGCTGTTGGTTGTCACTGAGAAGAGCCTGGCTCCATCCTCATTACACCCACCCTTTATATATTTATGAACATTAATGAGGTCACCCCTCAGTCTCCTCTTCTCCAAGCTAAAGAGCCCCAGCTCCCTCAGCCTTTCCTCATAAGGGAGATGCTCCACTCCCTTAATCATCTTTGTGGCCCTGCGCTGGACTCTCTCCAGCAGTTCCCTGTCCTTCTTGAACTGAGGGGCCCAGAACTGGACACAATATTCCAGATGAGGTCTCACCAGGGCAGAGTAGAGGGGAAGGAGAACCTCTCTCGACCACCCCCCTTCTAACACACCCCAGGATGCCATTGGCCTTCTTGGCCACAAGGGCACAGTGCTGGCTCATGGTCATCCCGCTGTCCATCAGGACCCCCAGGTCCCTTTCCCCTACACTGCTCTCCAACAGTTCGTTCCTCAACCTATATTGGAACCTGGGGTTGTTCTGCCCAGATGTAAGACTCTACATTTTCCCTTATTATATTTCATTAAATTTTTCCCCGCTCAACTCCCCAGCCTGTCCAGATCTCGCTGGATGGCAGCACAGCCCTCTGGCGTGTCAGCCACTCCTCCCAGCTTGGTGTCATCAGCAAACTTGCTGATAGTGCACTCAATTCCCTCATCCAAGTCGTTGATGAATATATTGAATAATACTGGTCCCAGTACTGACCCTTGAGGGACTCCACTAGATACAGGCCTCCAACCAGACTCTGCCCCATTGATACATCAATGCCCACATTAGAAGCAGCATTCAATGCTCACATTAGAAGTGGCATAAAAATAATTAGAAAATAATCCACAGCTTGTGTGTGTCCTATTTACAACAGCTATCTGCTGTTTTCTGGAAAAAGCAGCAATAACTGTAATATGTAAAAAGCTCTTAACCCTGCTAATAGTGTCTTTATGGCAAGTGCTCCAACTTAGATGGAAGACAGCTTGCACTTAATAGCGAGATAAAGCTCTTATTAAAGTAATTGTCTCCTTTCTGATCTCAAGTAGTGCTCTGCTTATTTCCCTGCCAGGATCCAGTGTTAAATAGGGTGCTGGTTATTTTCATTTATTAGCAGAGCTGGGTTCTGAATATCTTACAAAGAATTCCTGTAAGCTCAAATTGCTTCTAAGTGCACTTTTTTTGACACTCCTACAAATGTAGTCTCATGAAAGCCAGCAACAGGATATGAAGGAGGAATGAATCCTGTTTTCCCACAGAGGCACTCTGCTGTATCTGAATAAAAAACCTATGAATCAGCTAACAGCTTAGTATCAAAACTACCTCAAGTGTGGATGAGAAAAAGTATTTCATATTAAAACAAACTGAATGCAAAGACTATCCAAAAGCTGCCTAGTGAACAACTGATGCGTGAACTTCTCAGTCAGTGATAAAAGGTCACCAAAAATACCTCCACTATAAAATAATTTTAGTCAACCAGGCTACTCCAAAACCCATTTCCTATAAGAGAGTAAGGCTTGGTACAGGGCAAGCTCCTGTATGATTCAGAGCATAACTAAAAGAATGGCAAGCGGTAGCAGCAGTGTGGCTTGGGTCCACATCACTGGGGAAAAACAAAGGGAGTCCAGTATCTTAATGAACACTTGAAACCACTGTAGCACAAAGAAAGTCGGGGCTTTTCAAAAATGACACAGAAATGAGCCATAATGTGGAAACTCACACATTCTGGAAAGATGCAAAATAGAGCTGTGGTTTTCTGACTGATTTTTTCATGGGAGTTTGAACAGTCCTTCAGGTCAGCATACAGCTACTGGCTCTCATGACTCCCCTTTCCTGAATTGCCAGGCATCCCAAGGCTGCTTTGTACTTCCCTACGGGTCCAGTGCCTTCATAATCTTTTTAGAGGTTCTAGGTAAATGAAAAGTGACTGTTTCCAAATCAATTTTCCATTTTCAGTCTCTTATCCATATCTCTTCTCTTGGAAAACATAAAAATAACAACGCTGCACCTGAACACTAATTTTCCATATTATAGTGGTCGAAAGTGTCAGAGCTAAACCAGTGGGTTTTTTCATTCTGTAGCTTTCATTTAACCAACCTGAAGTAGAAATCTAAATAAGAAAATAAAACATTTTATATTTGCAATTCATTAAAAAGCTTATTCCAAAATACATTCTTTATTCATGGTCACACATATTACTTAAAATACATTCACTTACTGCTACTGTTATTGCAAACATGAGTTTATGCTGTTCCAGCTAGAGCAATCACAGCCCAGATGTATTGAGCAAAATGGTGGGAATAGTACCCTGTTAACATTTTTGCTAATTCCGACTCCTACTCCGTCATGTTTACTTTTCACATATATTAATTCAAGGATTAAACTCTGCTCCCAGAAATGCTCATAAAAGGCAAACCTTTGGTGTATGGGTGAGATAAAATCAAGCAAGCATATAACTTAAACTGTGAAAAAACTGCACTTATCTACTGAAGCCCAGTCACCAGCTTGATTATTCCAACCAGAAAAAGCAAGCACAATACTGCACCTTTTCAGCTGGCCAGTCACAAAGCAGAGGTAGGAAATTTGAGTTGCTCCCAGCAGGTAACACAGAATCATAGAATGGGCTGCACTGGAAGGGACGTTAAAAGATCATCTAGTCCAACTCCCCTGCCATGGGCAGGGACATCTTTCCCTAGAACAGGTTGCCCAAAATGCTATCCAATCTGAGCTTGAACAATTCTAGGGATGGGGTACCCACCTCTTTGGGTAACCTGTTCCAGTGTATCACCACTTTCATTGTAAAAAATGCTTTCCTTATGTCCAATCTAAATCTGCCCTCTTTCGGTTTCAGAAAGTCTTTCTCCATCTTTCTTGTAAGTTGCCTCCTTTACATATTGAAAGGCCACAATAAAGTCTCCCCAGAGATTTGTCTTCTCCAGGCTGAAAAACCCCAACTCTCTCAGCCTGTCCTTACAGGAGAGGTGCTCCAACCCTCTGATCACGTTCATGGCCCACATCTGGACTTGCTCCAACAGGTCCATGTTCTTCTTAATTTGGGGGCCCCAGAGCTGGATGCAGTACTCCAGGTGGGGTCTCACAAGAGCAGAGTAATAAGGGGAGAATCACTTTCCCTTGACTTGCTGGCCACGCTTCCTTTGATGCAGCACAAGATACGGCTGGACTTCTGGGCTGTGAGTGCACATTGCCAGATCAATAATTTTTCATCTACCAATATCTCCAAGTTTTTCTCTCCAGGGCTACTCTCAATCCATTCACCACCCAGCCTCTACTGATACCGGTGATTGTCCCGACCCAGGTGTAGGACCTTGCACCTAGCCTTGTTGAACTTCACAAGGTTCACATTGGCCCTCTTCTCCAGCCTACGATGGTCCCTCTAGATGGCATCCCTTCTCTCCAGCATTTCAACTGCAACACTCAGCTTAGTGTTATCTACAAACTTGCTGAGGGTGCACTCAACCCCATTTCCTATGTTATTAATAAAGATATTGAACTGTACTGGATCTAATAAAGATCCCCTGAGGGATATGACATTTTACTGGTCTCCATTTGGTCACTGAGCCATTGAATTAGTGACTACCTCTGCCATTTCCCTCAGGACCCTGAGACGCATCTCATTGGGTCCTAATAGACTTGTATATGCTCAGTTTCCTCAGATAGTCTTGAACTTGATCTTCCTTCACAGTAAGTGAGACTTCATTTTGCCAGTACCCACCTTGACATACAGGGACTTGAGGGCCATGGGAAGAGCAATCGCCAGTGAAAATTCAGGAAAAGTAGTTGTTGAGTACCTCAGCCTTCTTCATGTGAGTTGTCATGAGATCTCCCGTCTCCTTTATCAGGGGGGTGGGGAGAGGAGTGGAGAGTTCACTATTTCTTTTGTCTTCCTGTTCTAATATACCTGTAGAAGCCCTTGCTATTCTTTAAAGCCTTTGCCAAATTTAGCTCCAGCTCTGCCTGAGCTTTCTTGATCCTATCTCTATATGCCCTGGACATGCATTCCTGTGTCCACTACTCAGCCATGCTGGTGTCCTGCCTTTCTTGACTAATTACTTGCACATGGGACTCAAGAGTTCTTGTGCCCCAAGAAAAAAAATCATTAAATAGAATCATGGAATCATTCTGTTTGGAAGAGACCCTCAAGAGCCCAACTGTTAACCTAACACTGTCACTAAACCAGGTCCCTAAGAACCTCATCTACATATCTTTTAAACACCTCCAGGGATGGTGACTCAACCACTTCCCTGGGCAGCCTCACATCCCTTTCCATAAAGAATTTTTTCCTAATGTCCAATCTAAACCTCCCCTGGTGCAACTTGAGGCCATTTCCTCTCATTCTATCACTCGCTGTCTGGGAGAAAAGACCAACCAACCTCCTTTCAGGTAGTTGTAGAGAGCGATAAGGCCTGCCCCTCAGCCTCCTTTTCTCCAGGCTAAACAGCCCCAGTTCCCTCAACCGGTCCTCATCAGACTTATGCTCCAGACCTCTCACCAGCTTCGTTGCCCTTCTCTGAACTTTCTCGAGTACCTCAATGTCCTTCTTATGATGAGGGGCCCAGAACTGAACACAGTATCTCAGATATAGCCTCACCAGTGCCGAGTACAGGGGGACAATCACTTCTCTAGTCCTGCTGGCCACACTATTTCTGATATAAGCCAGGATGCTCTTGGCCTTTTTGGTCACCTGGGCATGCTGCTGGCTCATGTTCAAGTCCTTTTCTACCAGGCAGCTTTTCAGCCACTCTTCCTCAAGCCCATAGTATTGCATGGGATTGTTGTGACTCAAGTGCAGAACCCAGCACTTGGTCTTGTTGAACCTCATCCAATTTCTCGCAGCCCAATGATCCAGCTGGTTCAGATCCCTCTGTATGGCCTTCCTGCCCTCAAGCAGATCAACACTACCGCACAACTTGGTGTCGTCTGCACCCACTTACTGAGGGTGTACTCAATCCTCTACTCCAGATCATTGAAAAAGATATTAAAAAGAACTAGAACAGAAGAGAAACAGGTGCTAGCTCTCTTTTTCTTTATCCCTGATGGCAGTTTTTCAGGGGGTCCCAGCCACTAGTTCCTTAAACAACTGAAAGTTCACTTTCCTAAGGTCTTGACTATACTTTTCCCCTGGCCCATATACCTCAAGATCATGAATTCCACCAGGGCATGATCACTGCAGCTAGGGCTCCTACCAGCCTAGACCCCTTCAGTAAGTTTCTCTGCACTGGTAAGCAACAAATCCAGTAATGCATCTCGTCTGCTTGGGCTTTCTATCACCTGGATTAGGTTGTTAATGCAAGTAATCATATAGCAGAACAAACAGTTCTACAGCTTTTACAGCAATCATGAAGAAAGCTTCCAAGAACAAAAGCTGGTTTGTTTCCCTCTCGTAGCAGCTGTTTTAACCAATATCACAGAGGCACCCCAAAATAAATTTAGGCAGACAACAAGGTCCAAACCAAACTTTATTCTGGCTGGAAAAGTACCACCGATAAACCAATTAGAAACGTGGTTTATACAATTAGTTAGCACTCCAATAACACAAAATACAGGTTCGGCTATTAGGTTAGGAGATTATTTGGGGTGCAGTGAAATAAGAATAATGAGGATCTACAGCGTGCATACACGCACTCACAAGAAAACAAACCAGAGCCCTCTCTGCCCCGTTTCGCCCATAAGAGATAAACACTAGCCTATTGCGGCCAGGACTTTACACTTGTCTGTCCCAGATGAGGAATTTACACTCGCCTACCAGGCGAGGACTTATTAAAGCATGTATTCAGTAATTTCTCACTCACACACACACGGAGGTGAGGCGCTCCCCATCCCGGGAGGTTACCTCAGACGGCTTCTCCGTGTAACGGGAGGGACTCCGGCAGCACGGCAGACCCGCAGCTCCGAGGAGACCACACAAAGGGAGTCGCCGGCGGGAACCCCATTTATAGTCTGCTCAGATCTGGCTGTGGGCATTCCAGAAGCTTCTGGGCTTCTCTACACCCCGCCCCCCGAGTGTGGGCATTCCAGAAGCTTCTCGGCTTCTCTGCGCTGCGGGCGCTCTCGGCCCCTCCTCTGCTGACGACCCTGCCCAGCGACTCTGGGTCTCCACAAAGAGCCGTTAACTGCCCATTGAAGGCCCCAGTTCTGAGAGGGGATGGGCAGCTACCAGAGCAACTGCCACATCAGTGCTCGGGGGGGGGGGGGGGGGGCGGGGGGGGAAGTGCAACTGCCACAATCAAATAGGCAACTGCCACAATCAAATACTAAAATGTCCCTACAACTCTTTTTTATTAACTATGCTACTGTGTAGACACAGGACATTTTTGAAGCAGCTGGGCAAAATTTTAAGATCTTACTTTGAGGCCCAAACATAATTAAGATTTCAGCTTTAACTCCTACTGCATCAAACATGTACAAGTAGGAAATACAAGTACACTCAGACATGTGCTTCACCAGCAGCAACTTCTAATGTTTTACAAGGATTGCAACAGCTAACTGGAAAATATTTTTCCTGAGGTGCTGTTACACCTCAAAATTAAAAGCCTTTTAGTCTCACCTATTTCCCAAGTCTTCCTTGCTTGTCACCTACCACTTCTTGCACTGCACCTTGCACTTGCACCTGCACTACAGAGAATGGAAAACCTTGTCCAGTGAATTAAGGTATTTAAAGCAATGTGTTTTCTTTCAAACTGTTAGGAGCTCTGTCGAGTGTAGGACCCATGTATAAAGCAAGGCCTGAAGACCTCTGCAACTTGAAAAAGTTGCAAGGAGTCAGTAGATTCCTACAGCGAGGGAGAGGAAGCCACAGAAGTCATTCCTGATATCAGGCAGACAAACTGTGCATATCAGGTTTCACTACATTGTTTGGGGTTTTTTTTTTTTGCTATTGTTGTTCCTGTTCGTTTTTTCTCCCAATAACAAAATCCTTAAGACAATGTACATCTTGAAAGAAGTATTCCTGAAGTATTTTCAATCAAATATTAAATTTCTTTATTTGCATCTTGAGTATTCCCGAGGTATTTTGAAGTAGGTATTGAGATTCAGAAAATATATCCTTCTCTACTTCATTTTTACCTTTTCAAATCACCGACATCTTAAAGGTGGAAATGAGATGCATATTGTGTTGAAAGTCACATCCAGTTTGTGATTCCTTGAACAAGTCTTATGTTGTGGCTTTTGCTGTTTTAACAGCAGCAATGTTCAGACACACACATATGCAGCAACTAGGAAAAAGCACAAAAGAAAACAGAATATATTTTTCTTATAGACTGAGAAGGGTATTTTCAGATATTGAAGCAGTGTAGCCTGAAATACAAGTCTTCAATTAGTTTTCATTACTTACTGCTACAACTTTCAACTTCAGAATTATGACGCATTTCTTTACTATGCTTTCTACTCAAAGATAGGTCTGCAGCTAGCCTAAAGATAGCATTTCTGCATTATTTTTTTCCCTTTATCTGGAATAATTTATTTAGCACCACATATAGTCATGATGCTCTGCCAAACAAACAGGCCTCTCTGCTTAGAAGATCAGACAGCTCAAGGACCTCATCTTGTGAGCTGCCCCATACTTGCATATCTCAATGCAAACATGAAACTTACTAAGAAAAACAGACTGACAGCTCCAGAACTTCATTGTCCAGCAACAAGCAGGTAGGTAGTAAGTGATCATCACTAATGGTCACAATAAATCTCCTGCTACCCCACTGGGTCAGATAGCATCTGACAGTATTGAGGCAGATGCTTTTCCCATTTGCAGAAGTCACAGCCCAGCCCATACACCACATAGGTCAGCAATCAATCTCAGATAGTTAGGTGTGGTGTAACTTTATGAAAAAAGAGACAGAATATGGTCCTTTTTACTCTAAGCCATAGTCTCCCAGGACAACAGGACTTCTTAAGGGATAGTCTCTGCTCATTTGAGAGTTACTAATCCCTAGTAATATGGCAAAATAACAGTCAAACTTGAATCTTATCTGATTCTAGAATCATTCATAATCCTGCTTCAGACCACAAGATTTATTTGTTTTCACTTTCTCATTTTCTCTCAAAATCAAAACTGCTTTCACACAGCAGCTTTCTTAAGCTTGCTTTTTTCTTGTTCGATCTCTATAGCCCAAGACCTTTGCATACAATCATCGCTACTTAGCAGATACAGTGAGTGAAATTATTTCTTCTCTCAGTTAATTGCAGTGTTGGCCATGAAATACACAGGATTGATTCCTGCTTCGTTAAGGTTTTGAGGCATGCATGGCACCACCAGTAGCCTAAATCAAAACATATGGAAGGACCTAGTGAATTAGACATAAGAAGCCCACTTGAGGGGGAAAGGGAAAATAAAAAAAGACCAGTGAGATTCAGAATACCCTTGGCAACATGTGGCATTCAGTCTCTAATTGTACACGTTAATGCTCCTCCTGACTGAAATGCAGCCCTCCATCTAAAGAGTGATTTCAAAAAATTTGATCAATGTTAAGCAACTATCAGCATCATTCAGTAGGGGGTTTTATAATATTGTGCATAAATCCAAAGCATTTCTGAAAGAAAGACTACTTTGTTATATAATCACAGTTAAGAACAAAAATACAGTTAAGTGGTTGTTAAGTCTACTTCTAGTTATTACTCAGAGATTTTTTTATGGTCCTTTCCCCCTGAATGTTCTGAATAGAGTTCTAGAAATGTAATGACACACTGCAATAATCCAGTACTGGTCTGAATAATGAGACAGCAACAGCAGAATTTCTACAGGAAAGTGCTGTGTAACCAGCTATGTTTTATGTGCGTGCAGTGACAGTTTATTGGATATGAAGGTAAGTTTTTACACATTCCACCTCCAAAATGTGAAACTAAGATAATTTTTATACCACTTGCATTGGTAATTCTTGGAAAGACCCTCCATAAGATATCAGATTCATATAAACATGAGTGTATGTGACAAATTCTCAAGGACAATAAATGCATGATGCACAAGGGCACCAGCAAGATTTTTTTGTGAACTATCACACAGCAGCTCTTAAGATTGTATCATGCACTAATTAAAAGCTAAAACTCTGGAACAGGCTATCTAACCACATCAACCATGCTGAACTGATGTATGCTGTTCTGCAAACAATAAATTTTGTGCATCATAGAAGAAGCCAGTTAAAAGTTGAATCACTTGTTTTTACAAGTCTTTATATTAGCATTCACATTTTGTTACGATGAAGTGAAAAGCCCTCACACGGCAGGCCCCTGTTGAAACGCCAGAGGCTGAATTTAACAATAGCCTGACGCTGCCCTCACGTGGCCCGACCTAGGAAGCACATGTAGGAAAATTTGCTCAGAAATTCTATCTGCCTTTTGAATGAATTATTCTCTCATTGAAAAGCCAGAATGCCAACTTGTAACAAAGAGACAATGATATTTCACTCTGGATACCTGGGTGTGGCATTTTTCAGTCTACCCACTTGCCAAAGTACACATTATTTCAATTACAGAGCACACACTAGAATGAGGATGTCTTTCATTGGGAATCAATGTGGTTTTCACTACCACAAGAATTTTATATTTTAATATGCCCTGGTGTGGCTGGACAGGCCATAAGGAATTTTTAGAAGTGCTCAGAGAGTTCCAACTCAAACCTGTGTAAATGACAAGGGCAAAATTTTGTTAAGGGCATTTGAAAAATGCTTCAATAAAACATACATAAAATTATACTTACTGTAATCTTCTAACATCTGGACTAGAAGTCAAGTTCAGTAAGCCATATTTGTTTAATCTCCTGTCTTTCAGTCTTGATTTCCCATCATCCTGTTATCTGTCTTAAAATTCACCTTCTTCCTTTTCATTACACTACATAAATCTTAGATTTGTGATTATGCCCCGTCTTTCTTATTCTATTTGGTTCAGTTATACATTGTTCCATTTACAATGTATTCATTTTTTATAATGTATTAATTTTTTTACCTCATTTTGCCATATTACCTTTGAAACATGTCAGATGCAGTTCATTTCATAAGTCTTAGCAGCTCAAGATAAGCAACTAATAAAATATCCTTGTGAAAGACTGATGAAAAGTTATTTTGTTTTTAAATCTATCACAGTATTTTTCAAAATGGGAACTCCAAGAAAGTTCAGGCTGACCATAATGAGTAAGAAAAATGTAGTGCTAGCCAGCAATAACTTACTTTGTTTGGGGCAGGAAAAGAGGTAGAATTTTAATGGCTGGCCAAAAGTGACAAGATTAGTGAGGGAAGAGCCGCAAGTCAATCCCCTTCAGGGCAGTGAAGAATGTCTGAAACACCTGCACCCACCAACTACTGCAATCTTTCAATTCCTTAATCCAGATACACTACGTGGTCTGCTGAATTAGAAGTTCAAAAGACAGAAAAATCCAGAAAACACACAAAATATTAATTTATCCTGTTTGATTACATCACAAGAGCAACTAAACAAATTAATGGTGTGCTGCAAAGATTTACAGTTTACAGTATTGGCAAGTATATTCACATCAGGTATACACCTTTGTTTCCACTTTTTCCTAAACATAAGCAAAGCAGGAGTGAGCTTTCCTAAATATTCTAGATACAAGAAAACATAAGAGGACTAAGATTCAACCTGAAGTTTGGGGGTTGGAGTTTGATTACAATACTAACAGAACAGCTTTTTGTTTGGCTGTTACCAGTCCCAGACAGCTTATCATTAATACAACATCAATTAATATGCTTTGTATCTTTTCACAGTCAAATTATGTACTGATACTTCTTCATGCATATTTTATAAAAGTTTATTATAAAAGCATTGTAAAACAAAAGTACATAAGAATCTACCTTTTTAATCACATGTAGACATTCACTCATCATTTTTTCCCATTAAAAAATTACCATTTTGGTAAGTCATCATATTGGAATGTAGGCAGCCACACAAGAAGACAAGAACATCAGGCAGAACGTCTTAAACTCAAACACACTAATCTGGCCAAAAGTTTTTATTTCAAAATCTGCTTCTCCTGTAAAAAATTTTGACCTGAATTGGCAGCAGAAATGTTGTGGCTCTCTTTGGTGCGGGCAATCTGGTAGGCAGCGCAGAACTGGCCTCTTGCTATCCAAACAGCAATCCACTGGGATTGCTGTGCAGCAGACAAAGGTCCAGGCACCACTGTATAAAGGCAAACATGAACTCATTTACATTACATTTTGCTTTCTTTTTTAAGCCAAGTAACACATGTACATATTATGCATCTATTTTAAATCAAGCAAGCATTTGAGATGGGCACCAGCTCACGCAACTCTCAAAATATTTTATAAAATGAAAATTTTAGGTAGACCGCCAGTTGCACTGTTTTAGGTTTGGGTTTTTTTTTTTTTTTCAGTCACTATCACTAATTATCTGACTTTATCAACATTATAAGTGTGAGTATAGTTTCATATATCATGGTCTATCAGCTGAGAAAATGAGAGCATGCTCATTTCCAGGTAACAAGGTTGAAAATCGCACTATTGTCTGAGCTTACACAGGGATTAACAGTGACTGATTGACATCCCAAGATAGTTGCAGCCCATCAGGGGATGGAAAGGGGACAGTGGACATTATCCACATTCTCTTACCATTTATGTCCTGTAAGCAAGAAACAATCATGCAATTTCAAGACAGAAAATGCAGTCTGTTCATAACAGCTCTGATTCTCTTTTATTCCATTTCTTTTCTTTTGGTGTTTGCAAGAACTGTATTCCACATTCTCATTAATAAAGGGTTTTTCAAAAAGACGGACCCAATTTCAAAGCAGTATATTTCACAATCGCAACACGTTACAATTACACAAAAACTTACAAATGGTTTAATGAATAACGAAGTTTCAGTAACCTTTTTATAAATGTTCTATATTCCATCCACCTGCTGTACAGGCAACATCAAGACGATAGTTGAATTTGTTCTAAATGCTTCTCCAAGTGTCTTCTTCCACTGAGGTCACAGCTGCCGTGATTCTGGTTTTTAGCTCATCCAGATTAGTCTGTAATGGTGGCACAAAAATATGGTCTTTGATGTACCCCCACAAGAAAAAGTCAAAGGATGTAATGTCTGAGAGTCTTGGAGGCCATCTTTTTGAAACATCCTGTAGTTTCCAGCCACTGATTTCTACTTAATTGTGGCTAACAATGAGCAGCTTAACATGGCTTTTCTCCCACTCTCAAAACAAAAGGAGTAAGATGTCATAAACTCTATACAAACATAAAGTCTTATCTATGCAAATTTATACTTTCAAAACTACAGGACTTCAAGTACAAATGACTCTTCTCTCTCATATGCTTTTTATTTCAGTTCTGCAATTTTGCCTTTTGCTTTTTTGCCTTGTGGCTCTCTTTTTGTTTCCATCACTTTATTGTAAATCTTTTTTTAACACGTTTATGCTGCTGTTAGTGGAACCATAGAAGAATGTTGGAAGGGACCTTCTCCCTCTCTCCAGCACTAGAGACTGTGTACTCCACTTCACTGCTCAGGTGAGAGCCAACTTTGAAATCAGGTCCACATTGCTCAGGGCCTTGTCTAGTCAAGCATTGAGCATCTCCAAGGATGAAGATACCACACCCTCTCAGAACAACCAGCTCCAGCATTTGACCCTCCTCACCGTGAACAACTTTTTCCTAATATCTATTCAGAATTTCTCCTCCTGCAACATTAGCCCATTGCTTCTCATCCTTTCCCTCTGCACCTCCAGGAACCTGTCTTCTCTACTATCACCCATTAGATCACTGAAAATACAAACTGGAAAGCACCGTCCACGCCATCCCTTCTTCAAGACAAAACAACCCAGTTTTTCAGAGTCTCTCTGTATATCATAGAATCATAGAATCATATAATAGTTTGGGTTGCAAGGGACCCTCAAAAGTCATCTAGTGCAACCTCCCTGCAATGAGCAGGGACGTCTTCAACTAGATCAGGTTGCTCAAAGCCCCGTCCAGACTGGCCTTGAAAGTCTCCAGGGATGGGGCACCTACCAACCCTATGGGCAAACTGCCAGTGTTTCACCAGCCTCATTGAAAAAAATTTCTTCCTCATGTCTAGCCTGAATCTCACCTTCTAGTTTAAAATCATTACCCCTTGCATTGCTGTAACGTGCCCTTCTAAAAAGTCTGTCCTCATCTTTCTTACAGGTTCCTTTTAAGTACTGAAAGTCTGCAATAAGGTGTCCCCAGAGCCTTCTCTTCTCCAGGCTGAACAACCCCAACTCTCTCAGCCTTTCCTCACATGACATGTGCCCCATCTCTCTGATCATCTTGGTGGCCTTCTCTGGACCCTCTCCAACAGCTCCATGTCTTTCCTGTACCGAGGGCTCCAGAGCTGAACACGGGACTCCAGGTGTGGTCTCACCAGAGCAGAGGGACAGAATCACCTCCCTTGACCTGCTGGCCACGATTCTTTCAATGCAGCCCAAGATATAATAGGCCTTCTGGGCTGCTGTCCTGGTTTTGTTTAAAACAAGACCAGTTTCTCTTTCAGTGAATTTTCCTTTCAGCTAAGTTCTTTTGAGTAACTACACTTTTCTGAATTTAGCTGCATGTTTTTTCAGACATTGTTCACTCTGGAGCTGATAACAGTAGCAATGGTATATAGAAGAGTCTCAGGTTTCGACTTATTGCTATGGCAGCCAAGGTTACTGATAAATTTTGCACATCCTAAGTGAGAGGGGCTTATTTGCAAGGAGGGGCTGACAGAACAAGTGACTGAAACTGACGAACTAAGTATTAAATCCCGTACACATCATACACCCTATGAAAGTGGGAGATCACCAGGGTCTCGCTCTCTTCGACGATGGCCGGCATCTGAAGAGGACCCTGCTTGTCGTGCCTGCGATCTGAGACTGGTTCCAGACCCTGCATCCCTGAATCCAGTTCCGGTTTACTGCGGAGTCCAGCCCAGGACTTCCGGGTGCCTGCCCTTCAGCCGCTGGAGCAACGCCAGCCCCACTGCGGGCAGCCCCGGGAAATTAAAGAGTGCTTTTGTATAGTTTCTATTATTTTCTCTATTTATTGTTAGCATTAGTAAAGCATTTTTAATTTTTTCCAACTTGTAAGTCTCTCTCCCTTTTCCTTCTATTACCTTTCCTAGTGGGGAGGGTGGGGGGTTGACAGAGAGGGTCTGCCACGATTTATTGTCACCCTGCAGTAAAAGGTGACAGCTGCAAGTGCACATTGCCAGCTCATGTCCAATCTTTCAGGCACCAGTACCCCCAAATCCTTCTCTGCAGGGCTGCTCTCAATGCCTCCATTCCCGCGCCTGTACTGATACTGGGGGTTGCCCAAACCCAGCTGCAGAACCTTGCACTTGGCCTTGTTGAACCTCATGAGGTTCACATGGGCTCACTTGTCGAGCTTGTCCAGGTCCCTCTGGGTGGCATCCTGTCCCTCAGGCATGTCAACCGCACCACTCAGCTTGATATCATCCACAAACTTGGTGAGGGTGCACTTGATCCCAATGTCTATGTCATTGATGAAGATGTTAAACAGTACTGGTCCCAGTATGGACCCTTGAGTCACATCACTTGTTACCGTTGTCCATCCAGACATTGTGCCATTGACCACCACTCTCTGGGTGCAACCATCCAGCCAGTTCCTCATCCAGCGAACAGTCTACCCATCAAATCCATATCTCTCCAATCTAGAGAGAGGAGGATGTTGTATGCGACCACATCGAATACTTTATAGAAGTCCAGACAGACAACATCAGTAGCCCTTCCTTTGTCCACTCATGTTGTTACTCTGTTGTAGAAGGCCATTAGGTTGGTCAGGCAGGACTTGCCCTTGGTGAAGCCATGCTGGCTGTCTTGAATCACCTCCCCGTCTTCCATGTGCCTTAGCATAGCTTCCCAGAGGATCTGTTCCATGATCTTCCCAGGCACAGATGTGAGGCTGACAGGCTGGTAGTTCCCGGGGTCCTCCTTTCTACTCTTTTTAAAAATGAGTGCAATGTTTCCCTTTTTCCAGTCACCAGGAATTTCACGTGACTGTCATGACTTCTCAAATGTCATGGAGGGTGGCTTGGCAACTACATCAGCCAGTTCCCTCAGGACTCTGGGATGCAGAGAATCATGGGCTCCAGCCTCCATCTCAGTGGCCCACCACTAGCCTCCCTCCAGCATGTCTGCATCTTCCTTGTACTGGTGAGCCCGAAACTGCAGAGAGCATTCCAGATGCTATCTTACAAATAACGAATTGAGGAGGTTAATGAATTCCCCCAGTTAAGATGCTTCTAATGCTGCCCAGAGTGGGCTTGGCCTTCATTGCTACAAGGGCATGCTGATGATTTTCGTTCAACTTGCTGTCTGCCAAAATTCCTAGACTCTGCTTTGCATGGCAGCTCTCTAGCCATCAACTCCCAGTGTACCTGTTGCATGTCCCTTCCAAGTGTAGGAAGTCTGAATCTGACTTTGTTCAAAAGGTCTCCATCAGTCCACCTTTCCAATCTGTTGAAGTAGCTCTGAATATGAGCCCTGACCTCCAGTTTATCAGCCATTCCCCTCTCCAATTTGGTGTCATCCGTGGTCTTCCTAAGGGTGTACTCATCCTATTTTGTGGATGGCTGATGAAGACATTAAATGTTAACATCAGTATGATAAAGCCTTGAAGAAGGCCATGCCTAACCAGCCACTATCTGAACTCCTACTCTTTGAGCCCACCAGTCCAGTCAGTTTTCCACTCACCTGGTAATCTGCCAAACCAGTGCATGTTTCTCCACTTTGGATACAAAGAGGCTGTGTCAGAAGTTTTGCTCTTACCACAGTCACACTGCTAATCATATCCTTGTACGAGGCAATCAGGTTGGTCAGGTACAACTTGCCTAGGTACATCTGTGCCTGCTATTCCCAATCACCTTCTGCTGATGTGCCTGGAAATGGCTTCCAGGAAGAACGGCTCCATTATATTCCTGGAGACTTCAATTACACTGCCTGGCTTGAAGTTCCCCAAATCCACCTCATCATTCTTCAGGATAGCTGTTGTGGGAGTCTATTACAGGCCACCAGATCAGAGTGAGGATGTTGATGAGGCCTTCTACAGGCAGCTGAGCGTGGCCTCACAGTCACAGGCTCTGGTTGTTATGGGGGATTTTAACTACCCTGATGTTTGCTGGAAGGACTACTCAGCCAGCCAGCCTCAGTCTAGGAGGTTCCTCCAGTGCATTGACGATAACTTTCTGATGCAACTGGTGGAGGAGCCAACTAGGAGAGGTGCGCTCCTGGATCTCGTCCTCGCTAACAAGGAGGGTCTGGTTGAAGCAGTAAAGGTGGAGGGCTGCCTTGGTTGCAGCGACCATGAGATGGTGGAGTTCAAAATCTCATGTGGCGGGAGCAGAATACCGAGCAGAATTGCAACCCTGGACTTCAGCAGGGCCAACTTTGGCCTGTTCAAACAATTGCTGCAGGAAATCCTGTGGGCAAGGCTGCTTGAAGGTAAAGGTGCCCAAGATAGTTGGTTAACATTCAGGGACTGCTTCTACCAAGCTCAAGATCAGTGCATCCCAACGCACAGAAGTCAAGGAAGGGAGCCAGGAGACCTGCGTGGTTAAACAGGGAACTGCTGGGCAAACTCGAGTGGAAGAGGAGAGTTTACAAATCATGGAAGGAGGGGCTGGCCACTTGGGAAGAATATAAGGCTGTTGTCAGAGGATGTAGGGAGGCAACTAGGAAAGCTAAGGCCTCCTTAGAGTTAAACCTGGCGAGAGGGGTCAAGGACAACAGAAAGAGCTTCTTCAAATACATGGCAGATAAAACTAACACCAGAGGCAATGTAGGCCCACTGATGAATGGGGTGGGTGCCCTGGTGACAGAAGATACAGAGAAGGCAGAATTACTGAATGCCTTCTTTGTCTCTGTCTACTCTGCCGGAGGCTGTCCTGAGGAGCCCCGTACCCCTGAGGCCCCAGAGGAAGGCAGGGCAATGGAGGAGATTGTCTTAGTTGATGAGGACTGGGTTAGGGACCAGTTAAGCAATATGGACATCCATAAATCCATGGGTCCAGATGGGATGCACGCACGGGTGCTGAGGGAGCTGGCTGAAGTCATTGCTGGACCACTCTCCATCATCTTTGCCAAGTCTTGGGAAACGGGAGAGGTGCCTGAGGACTGGAGGAAAGCAAATGTCACTCCGGTCTTCAAAAAGGGCAAGAAGGAGGACCCGGGCAACTATAGACCGGTCAGCCTCACCTCCATCCCTGGGAAAGTGATGGAACACCTTCTCCTTGGTGCCATCTTAAGACATATCAAGGATAAGAGGGTCATCAGGGACAGTCAACATGGCTTCACCAAGGGGAAGTCATGTTTGACCAACCTCATAGCCTTTTATGAAGACGTAACAAGGTGGATTGACGATGGCAGAGCAGTGGATGTGGTCTACCTTGACTTCAGCAAAGCATTTGACACCGTCTCCCACAGCATCCTCACAGCAAAACTGAGGAAGTGTGGACTGGATGATCGGGTAGTGAGGTGGACTGTGAACTGGCTGAAGGAGAGAAGCCAGAGAGTCATGGTCAATGGGGCGGAGTCTGGTTGGAGGCCTGTATCTAGTGGAGTGCCTCAAGGGTCAGTTCTGCGACCAAGACTATTCAATATATTCATCAACGACTTGGATGAGGGAATTGAGTGTACTATCAGCAAGTTTGCTGATGACACCTAGCTGGGAGGAGTGGCTGACACACCAGAGGGCTGTGCTGCCATCCAGCGAGATCTGGACATGCTGGAGAGTTGGGCGGGGAAAAATTTAATGAAATATAACAAGGGCAAGTGTAGAGTCTTGCATCTGGGCAGGAACAACCCCAGGTACCAGTATAAGCTGGGGAATGACCTGTTGGAGGGCAGTGTAGGGGAAAGGGACCTGGGGCCCCTGGTGGACAGCAGGATGACCATGAGCCAGCACTGTGCCCTTGTGGCCAAGAAGGCCAATGGCATCCTGGGGTGTATTAGAATGGGGGTGGTTAGTAGGTCGAGAGAGGTACTCCTTCCCCTCTCCTCTGCCCTGGTGAGACCTCATCTGGAATACTGTGTCCAGTTCTGGGCCCCTCAGTTCAAGAAGGACAGGGAACTGCTGGAGAGAGTCCAGCGCAGGGCCACAAAGATGATTAAGGGAGTGGCGCATCTCCCTTATGAGGAAAGGCTGAGGGAGCTGGGTCTCTTTAGCTTGGAGAAGAAGAGACTGAGGGGTGACCTCATCAATGTTTGTAAATATATAAAGGGTGGGTGTCACGAGGATGGAGCCAGGCTCTTCTCGGTGACAACCAACAGTAAGACAAGGGGTAATGGGTTCAAGCTGGAACACAAGAGGTTCCACTTAAATTTGAGAAGAAACTTCTTCTCAGTGAGGGTGACGGAACACTGGAACAGGCTGCCCAGGGGGGTTGTGGATTCTCCTTCTCTGGAGACATTCAAAACCCGCCTGGACGCCTTCCTGTGTAACCTCACCTAAGTGTTCCTGCTCTGGCAGGGGGATTGGACTAGATGATCTTTCGAGGTCCCTTCCAATCCCTAACATTCTGTGATTCTGTGATTCTTCACCCAGGCACCATGTCTTTTCAAATATCACACAGAGAGGCTTCACAATGACATTCCCTCAGTAGCACTGGATGCATCTCACTCAATGCCACGAACTTCTGTGTATGTCTAGGTTGCTTAAGAAGTCCCTAATTCGATCTTCTTTTACTATGGCCCAAACTTGGCCTCTAGCCATCTAGATCTAGGAGACCTGACAGCAGACCTTGCCAGTACACAAAGAGCAAAAAAAGATGTTGAGTAACTCAGGATTTTCTATTTCCCTTGTCATGAGGCCTACCACCCATTTCTTCAGCAGGTCTACATGTTCCGTAGTCCACTCCTGCTGCTCAGGCAGCTGTAACAGTCCTTCTCATCCACCAAAAATTTCAATTCCAGCTGAGCTTGCCTCTTCTACTCCATCTTAACAATGTTTATTTCTTTCATGTAGCCCATCCCCACTTCCACCTATGCACAAGTGCCTTCTGCACTTGAATTCAATCACAGCTCTCCATTCAGCCATGTGGACCTCCTGCCACATCACCTCAGCGTGTGAACTTCAAAACATGCAATTCCTATGCCTGAAGTAGGCTACTATTGACAATCAAAAAGCTGTCTTGGGACTCTTTACTCTCCACAGCTGCCTCCCATGGGATCCCATCTACAAGCTCACTCACGAAGCTTAAGTCCATTCTTTGAAGATGAGGGTCATTGTTCCGCTACACACTTTCTCTTTCCCTGCAGTAATACATGGGTTGAACTCAGGAAATCACTTTCGTAACACATCAGTGAAGTGCTACTACTAATCATAAATACAGTCTAAACCAAAACCTCTTACAAAGGTAAATGTACCACATGAAGGTCTCAAACAGTTTCATAATTTTTTATTCCTCTGCAACGGATAGCACATCTTCCTAATTATGCAGATGGTTTCTGTAATGCACGTGGCCTCTCATTCAACTTTGAACGACAGTAAAGATGATACAGGTAGGTATCTCATCCATGTCCAAAAACGCAGACAAAACAATACCCTTGCCCTGCAAGTGCTTAAATGTGCAAGGAACCAAGCTGTTTTACATGCTTATCCCTAGAAAGCTCCGTGTTTACCCAAATTTTTACAAAGAGGGTGGGGGTGGTAAGACTGTTTACAGCATACCTCACACACACACACACACACATACAGACGCCACAAACCCCCCTTCCCCCCACTCCCACCAAGATCAGGACAGTTATAAAACACAGTCAGAAATACTTGTTGTTATTCTATTTAAGAAAAGCTGTCTGAGGGAAAATTCCAATTATTACAAAATGTCTACCCTTGCATTCTATATTTTGCATTTAAAGTAGTCAGCATATCATATCCCATATGTCTTTACTACAGGACAGAGAACTTGAGTTTAAAACACAGGAATATAATTCTACCTTCTTGTGTTCCCAGCATCCTCTGTAAAACAATCACATCAGCCTGACCCTCATGCTGGTGTTTAACAACTCTTCTGAGACCAGGAGGACAGGTTTTCCACAATTCTCTTAGCTAAGCTTCATTGTATATAAATAAGCGTCCTAACCACTGAACTACAATCACCATGCATCTTGTTTGGCCACAGAGCTGAAATTCCCTTCTGTTTGCACAGAAATAACAGAAGAAGGCCCCAGGCTAGCTTGCGATTTAATGACAATCGGAGTCTCCAGGGAGACCAAGATGCAATCCAGAGAGGTGCCTCAGAGCAAAAAGTGAACTGTACCATGCCTTCCACTTACTTCACATCTTTCGATTCAAAACTTGAATGTTTCTGTCTCACAGCTGGAAAAGCAAATGCATGTTGTTTGCTCTACTGTGAATAAAAGCGGAAGCAATTTTGTGGACACTGCTGCGTTGTTAAACGATAAAAAAACCACAATACTAAGAACTGAATTAGGTTTTTCTAATTACAAAAAAAGGTAGTGATGAGCTTCTGAATTACATCAAGAATAAACCCAAGTGTTCTCACTAAATTGAGATCCAGACACAATTCACTGGGTAAAGTTTCTCGACTAAAAATTAAATCATGTTAAACTCTTTTGCAGAAATTATTGTAAAGAAAAAAGAATGAGCACTATCAATAAGAAGCAGAGTCACTTGCAACCTAACAACTGATTTTGTTCCAATCAACAGACTACATACAGAAAGGAAGACCTATTTAAGAACTGTAACGTTACGTTTGTCACCACAGCTTATCGGAACCTCCTCTCTGTGCATGAGTACAGAGATGTTATACACAAGTGGATGAGCTCTGATACAAATCAAGGTGCTGAGCCTCCCTTGGCTTGCACTGGGTTATTTGACAGAGACAGACCCCTAACACGGAGCTGAATCAAAGAGGAGCAACTACTCTCTGAAGCCACACATCTTCACCTCCGGATTTCTATACCTGTGGACTGAGCAAAGGACCCAGAGAGAACAACACTGGAAATACACAAGTTCCCAGTGCCATGCAAGAAAGCAGAAGGGGCCTTTCATGAGAATATCCCTCTTCCTGCCCTAACACAACATAAACAGGCACAGATTTTCACTGCAGCATCACCCCATTCAATCACTACATTCAGTTTAGTTTCCCTCTTTTTTCCTCACCTCTCCCTTTCCTTTTCCACACAGACATTTTCCTTCCTGAAATGAAGCTTCTGGAAGTGTTATTCCGCTCATACCACACACAGCATAGTCTAGTTCTTACTATAACAATAAAACAGAGGCACACAGATAAATAGCATTATCTTAACTCTGCAAGGGTAAGTGACCTTTTAAGAGACTAAAACACTGTGGCTCCAACTAGCTGCTTCAGCAAGTCCTAGTTGCTACCTCCTTGCTCATGTAAAACAGCATTTAAAGACTGCCTGCTCTTGGAGAAGGAAAAAAAAAAAAAGTATCTGTAGCACAAATGTACATTTTACAAAAGAACGGACAAAATTGTTCCTGTTTTGCAAGAGGATACAACTCCAAGGACCCTGAGAGCTTTAAACATAAGCCACAAGCAAGGCACAACACTCTCGCCTCTTCCCCACTATGAGATAGTAGAGTGGGGCTTTTCCACATCTAGTTTCCATTTTTCGACCAACATATACAATTAATGCGATGTTTTATCAAGTTTCTAGAGAATTCACTATCTTCTTCACAGTAACAGACTTTTTACATTGACAAAATTTGACAGAAGCACGGCTACCACTACAACAAAATAAAAACACCTAACTGTTTTGGAATATAGTTATTCTCAACTGTAAGTCTTCTCCAGTACTGAAACCCCAGTTGTAAAATACTAATTAGTACTTGACCTTCAAGCAAACCAGCAGTACAAATCCTTCCTGACAAAGGGGCAAAGAACTAGAGATCCAGCCTCACTTATTGTCCCTTTACCCTTCACATCTTCGGGGTATTTTCTCCTGTAAGGCTGTGTTTTAACTAAGACCAAGTTAACCAAGCTCAAACCTACTCAGTAATATCTTTATAGGTGTTGCTGGGTTTCCAACACACAGAACATCCAAGAGGATAATGCTCATGTTTTTTTACCCTTTGCGAGCAGGATTGTCAGTTCTTTTTCACTTTTACGGCAAGTTGAAAAGAGGTAATCTCTGTCTTCTGAATCTCTAGATGCCTTTTCTTCTCAGAAAAAAAAACAAAAACAAAAAACAAAAAACAAACAAACAAACAAACAAAAAACCAAACCACAAACATTATTCTCTTGACGCTTCCCTCCAGGTATTTTCCAAGTTTCCTACCTCTGAAGGGTCATGTTTCTACCTTAGTCACTGAAGCAGTGACATCTCCTTAAACCAACACCCTCCTTCAACTTCTGCACAGAAGACTCTGCATTTTAGACTTAAGATCCAAGGTTTTTTCCCATCTGGCAGCCCTGTAACTAGCACAAGTGTCAACTGTAAGCACATTACAGTCAAGTAAAGCCTGTATCTCCTCAACTCCTTCATGACTGGTATAGAGCATATACGTGGTGGCCAGCCCTGGTGGACAGCTCTGCCCAAGAGTATTAGCCCAGGTTTTGATTTTTTCCCAGTTTCTTCAAGCTGAGCTATGAATTCACTAGAGTACACTATTACAGTTTGTCAAAAGGACAGAAATTCATAACTGGAAATAACAATAAAACAAATTACATTCTGCCAAGTTCATTACAGACATTCCCTGTCTGTTAAAAACTAAAGGAAATAGCCATGACTGTTCTTTCTCCAATAACTAGGAGAAGAAATAGACAGAATGAAGAGAGAGCCCTGTATTTAAATCCATAGTAAATACAGCCGTTATCAGATAAAAGATTAACACGGTGCTCTTGAAATCCAATTTGGTCAACATAGATGAGTTCCAACACACAAGAAAATAACAAACAAAAAGGAGAAAATAAGACAACTGTAGCCAAAGTCAAGATGGCTTGTCCAAATCTGCAAGTTACTGTCATGAGATATTCAAGAACTGCATGGGTACATGTGGTCAGATTGGCTCAACAAGTCAGGACAGCTCAATACCTAAATGAATGCAAAGTTTCATACGTAGGAGGTTGTAGTTCAAACTCAGTGATTGACATTTTGGTAACTGGCATAAATGTCATACACATAGTTTATCTCTCAAACACTCATCAGAGGGTTACTTAGGTCTCTGTGTAATTTTAAGTGCCAGAACCAGAAGACTAAGTATAGCTACTGGCTTTAAAGGAATTTTCATGTAGCTCCACAGCAACCCGTAGTTAATGTGGACTCTTCAAAGTCTTACATTGCTCTTTCAATCACATTCGTTATGAATTCCTGAAGCTAGCAACCTTTTGCCTGCTTTAATTCTTAACACAGAACCATAGAATGTCCTGAGTTAGAAGGGACCCACAAGGATCATAGAGTCCAGCTCCTGTCCCTGCACAGTTCACATCATGTGTCTCAGATACAGGTGTGTTGTCCAGTCTCTTCTTGAACACTGTCAGGCTTGGGGCTGCAACTGCCTCCCTGGGGAGCCTGTTCCAGTGCTCCAGCACCCTCTGGGGGAAGAACCTTGTCCTGATGTCCAACCTAAACCTCCCCTGGCACATTTTCCTGCCATTCCCTCGGGTTCTGTCATTGGTCACCAGAGAGAAGAGATCAGCGCCTGCCCCTCCTCCTCCCCTTGTGAGGAAGCTGGAGCCGCCATGAGGTCTCCCCTCTGGCTCCTCTTCTCCAGGCTGAACAAATCCAGTGATTTTGGCCGCTCCTCATACCGCTTCCTCTCCAAACCCTTCACCAGCTGTGTAGCCCTCTCTGGGCACTTTCCAGCAGCCTAATGACCTTTTTATCCTGTGGCGCCCGGAACTGCACAAAGTGCTCCAGGTGAGGCCACACCAGCACAGAGAAGAGAGTAGAGTAACCTAAATCCAGCACTAAACCATGTCCCTAAGAGCCTCTTCTACACATCCTTTAAACACCTCCAGGGATGGTGACTCCACCACTTCCCTAGGCAGCCTGTTCCAGTGCTTTACAACCCTTTCCATGAAGAAATGTTTCCTAATGTCCAACCTATCTCTTACTTAGTATTCCATCCAGTGCTGTGTCCAAGTCATTTATGAAGACATTAAAAAGCACTGGCCCTAAGATGGATCCCTGCAGAACCCTGCTAGTGACTAGTCGTGAGCCCAACATAACCCTATTTACTAGAATCCTTTGAGCCCAGCCTGTCAGCCAATTGCTCACCCACTGCACTTTGTGTTTATCCAGCTGTATGCTGGACATCTTGTCCAGGAGGATACTGTGAGACAGTATCAAAGGCTTTACTGAAATCCAAAAAGATCATATTGACAGGCTTCCCTTGGTCAGTTGGGTGGGTAACCTCGTAATAGAAAGCAATTGAGTTTATTAAGCAGGACTTTCCCCTTATGGACCCATGCTGGCTGGGACCAATGATTGTGCTGTCATTCAGGTGTTTTTTCAATAACTCCCAGAACAATCTTATCCATAATTTCGCGAGGAACAGAAGTGAGATTGACAGGCCTGTAGCTGCCGGTGTCATCCCTGTTGCCCTTGTTGAAGACTGCGACATTTGCCAGCTTCCAGTCAACTGGGACCTCATGCAGTAGACACAAACAAAACCTAAACACACAGGGTTTGAACAGAGACACGCTCTTGTTAGTGTAAACATTACTTCAAGCAGGACGAAGAGACCAAATAAAACTTGACATATTCCACTTTCTTCAATGTTCAAGTACTCTATGTTGCTCTGTAAGATGGAGACACATCCTTTAAACTGGTCAGTCTACTCTGCATTTTTCAGCTGTACGGAGGACAATGAAATATTTTCAGACCAAGCTCACCCTCTGTGATCCCCTCATAAAACCTGAGTCTTTCTCCTTCTCAGTCCACGATCTTCCAAGTTTCATATACTTTCTGTGTAAGGTCTGCCTCTTTTTCATACCTTGATCACCATCCCTGTGGATATCACTTTCACTAGAAATACACTAGAAAGCAAGGCAATACAGTAAGGGTCAATCTGTAAAGCTAATGTGAGCATCTAACACTCATAAAACATACATTTCAGTATTTTGGGTTTTGTTCTTTCATCAAGCTCTAGTTTGGACACACAGACCAAATGCTTACTTGTGGCTGGAGCATATTTGGTCTGTCCTGGCATGCATCTTCCACTTCATTCAAGACCGGTCCAAAACCACAAATTAAAACACAGCCAAATTCACTTTGAAAGAACAGTTCCAATCCAAACTAAAATACTGAAGCAGACCCACTTCTTGATTACTGTTTTTAAATCCTTAAAAATGGAATATAGAAAGAAATATGTGATCTGTAAGCTTTCTCTACCAGACATAAATTCCACCAGAGACCACTAAAATTTACAGTAACAATCCATTCTTCCTGAATTTATAAGCCATATCTAGCTTCTCCAAAACCCTCCCTATGGTTTCCCAACACACTCCCCCCTCTATTCCTAAATCTGAAAAGCAGGAACACTTTCCAGTTACCTCAGAGAGTTTACAAAGACATAGCAATAGATGCTTCCTACCTCAATTGTTATGTGTACACAAACACTAAAACAATTCAATTTCAGACTTGAGATCACCTTCTATCTACTTTAGGTAAGTAATTTCTGCTTTCTGCCCATGAGGATTAAATAAAACTCTTGGGTTGCCTAGAGGCTTTTGTCATGTAACTACCTTTGATTACTTGGAGAAATAACAGACACCAAGACATCTCCAGCAGGTGTCTCAGTTCTGTCAGTAACGTACACTAGAAGGGCTACGTATGATAACTCTACTTTCCCATGTCCATCTCTCTGGTTTTTGATATCTAAGATGAAGTTTGATGTCTCCCTGTGATACAGTTAACATATCTCATTCATAACTGGCAGGACAGAGCAGCTGTACATGAGATTAACCAGCCACGGAAGTAACAGACTGCCACTCAAGCAGAAAGAAATGGATGGCAGGGATGCTGAAGTCTACCTTTCAGCAACCAACTAGCAGGTGCTTTTCAGAGCTACAAGAGGGCAACTAATACCCAGTTCTCCCATTTCCTGAAGGTTCAGTAATCTCCTAGCAGCCACAAATTAGGGAAAATAAAGTTTTCCTCTAATTATATTTTTCCTATATTGGGTTCACCCTTGACTGACAGGTGTCTTCAGCTCAGTACTACTCCACATCATTTGAGTGCCAATCTTTGGTTTTCAAGGCACTGCAGAACACACTCCTCTGAAACTGAAGCACAACTAAACTGGTTATCAAGTTCATGGCTACCATTGCAACAATTCCACGGTTCTGCCCTCACTTGGAAGTCTTCTTACCTTCCCGAAACACGTATATCCAGAGGTCAGATACCACGTAAAGCAAAAAAAGCCTTACTGGGCTACTTTCATATATAGTTCAGCAGTGATGCAATTAACCTCACCAGTCATGCTTTAATTCACAAATGGCAATGTTGGTATACACAGGAGAACAGATATTAGAGAAGTGAAAGTAGTACACACATCACATGCCCTTTTCTACATTTGGGTGCGAATGGTTAATCTCAATATCCTTAAGTGACTTGAACTAACTTGTTCCAATAGGAAGTTTCCCAGCCATAAATCTTTACTGTAGCCCCACTGTATCTGCAGTGATACCTCATTCTTGCGATACACACTCAGCTGTCTGCTCTGGAATGCTGTAGTTCTACAGGCTGGGTGTTTTATTCTTCACTTCTGTGCAGGACATCCAGAAGAAAGGCTCTCAGGCTACCACTGCAGGACCACCTGTTTATTCCTAACTCAACTGCAGACCAGCAGCCTTCAGAAGCACTAGCTGATTTTGCAGTTGAAGTCATGTCTTAGGGTAAAACCTCTGAAGATTCAGAACCTCCAGAAGTACTTACAGAATACTTTCAACTTAAATGAATTCCAATGTCTTCAGTAAATGTACAAGTTTTTATCCGAAAAAAAATCACAACTCACAGGCTTTACCTGTCAACCTCTTACATGCCCACATTTCTTTCTCTAACACCCTTGGTGTTAAAATTGTACTCTGGAGAAGTGGTGCTCACATATACCCCGTTTTTTCTTACGGCATCCGGCTAAAAGCTTACAAGTATCTTCCATCACAAAAACCAGTTAGCTGGGACTCCTCAATTGAACAGAAAGAACAGTTATTTTTACACTAGCAGACACATCTGTAACCTTAACTTCAGGAAAATTCATTGTCTTGAAGATTCAATTACAATGTTGCATGAACAACTGTAAGCAACATTAAGAAGCTACTATTCACTGCAGGACAAGTCGACCCAATAATATCTGGAATCTTAAATGTATACGTACATGATGCTGCTTATGTGCCAAGATGAAATTCCTTGAGCATCTTACAAGGCCCTATATACACAGTTGGATATTTTCAAGTCCTCAATTCCATCAAAATCACAATGTAGAAGTAAATAACCAGTGTGATAAGGAACTATCACAGCTGCCATTAAGACTATTGTTTTACCTCTTCTTATCAGAAAGATGGGGCCTTATAAAGCAGCCATTAACAGAGTTTCCAATACATTGCAACATACTGACGCTGCCCTCACACAGCATGTTTGGAATTTCACATACAACACTTTTTAAAAAAAGTTTTAGCAGCAGCCTACAGTGGTTTTACAAATATTTACGTACCCCATTCAAAGAGCTGAGAAGTTTCCTTCCCAAAAGGCAGGAAAGATTGCTAAGTAGTTGCATCTTCACATTTCAAATGCTTCATAAGATTGTTAACAGTAGACTGAAATACACTACATATATAAACACTGGAGAATGCCATTTTAACTAGCAGAACTGTTTCCATCAGTAAGGCACACCAGACAGAGACGATTCCCACATGCTAAATCTTTATTGTGCGAATGTTGTTCAGAGCGTTTATTACCCTCCATAGACACACATTCAAAAAAATACATTAACAGTGGCTAGTTGATGGGCAACATATTAAATCTATTTGGTGGTGATTTGTACGCATGCAGTTAATTCCTGTGGTGTAAAAATGTTAGCCAGGTGGCCAGCCCAACTGACGACCACCCAGAACATGGAGATGTACGTGATAGACAGACTGCCCACCCTCAGGCCCTTCATTCACAACCATCCGGTATCCATTGGTCAGGCCCAGGTTAGCAGCACACTTCTTGCCAACAATCATTAAATGCCCAAGAAGCTGGAGGAAGAAAAAAAAAAAAAAAAAGGAAAAAAAAAAAAGAACAAACAGGACACACACAAAAAGGGGAGAGGGCAGGAAGAGAAGGAAGAGCAGAGAACCATTCAGATAAGCCAGTAAGCTAATCCTTAGAAATTCAGCCACTGCTTTTCAAATTATTTTCTGCCTACAACTGACACTCCCCAAGAAAAGCTATAAGACTGACTATGCTTAATACAGGGGAATAAAAAGAGCTATATATTTTTTTTCAAGCTAGACAGTAACAGACTGCAAAAGTGTCTCAGAATCTAAATTAATCTCATAGTTAAACCCCCCATTACTTCTTCATGTAACGTATATAATTCTGGTGAAAATTTTCTTTCATCATATTAAGGTTTACAAAATTTTTCAACTTGATGTTTATAGTTACAAATGAAAACTTCACCACCTCTCAGCCAATTTTCCCTTTCTTCATCTCTGACCTGCCAAAAACCCCAAGCCCATATTCAAATAAGTACTACTGCTTGAAAACCATGAAAAAAAGACATCAAGACTGTAGTCCAAAACACCAATGCATTTTGCACTGCAAATACATACCCAGAGATAAATTTTGCTTTCTATCACTGCTTTTACTGGAAGACTTTAACTTTATTCCCCTTCTAAGCTAGACAAAAAGGATCACAGTATCAGAAAACTACTTTGCCTCTTTGAAATGTCAAGGGGAAAAGAGGAAGAGTCTAACAAATTATGAAGTAATTAGAGGTACAGGTTGGTGTACAGAAAGTTTCTAGAGTACTTACAGATTCATCAGAATCTTCTGCTTCAGATAACCTGACAATTGGCTTCTTAGGAATCACTAGGAAATGTGTTGGAGCTTGGGGTGAAATATCATGGAACGCAAGGCACTGGAGAAAGAGCAAAGAGTTCAAACATCATTTGCTTCAGAGAAAGACAAGAGTTTAAGTAAATTAATACTCCCCACTAAATACATACTTAATCAGATTATCAGATACCTTGAGCAAACGGCCAACCACAGAATCAGGAGCTGCTACTGCAACCACCACCATCTGCAGATGCCCATGCTGAGCATGCACTCTGCCACTGCCAACCAAGGGACATCTCTGACTTACCTATCACATTTAACAACAAAACATCTAGTAGTTACTGGTTGAGTTATGCCACAAAGAGTGCATACTTATAAACACATATTTTACATTATTCAAAATACGTATTTGCTAGATGCTTTCAGTTATTCGTGAATCAATAAAGTGAATTTTCTATGCAACTGCACTGCTTTTTAATTCTCCCAAGAGGAACTGTGCCCTTTGCTGAGAGTAAAGGTGGTGAAAAGCCTAAAATTTACTTATATTAACAATGTCTTCTTGTATACCTCAAATCTGTCCTATTTTAAGCTATATTTAAAAAGATAATGCCCAGTTTTAAATCTCTGATTAAATGCTTTTTTCTTACAAACAGAGAAGGGCAGTAAGCAAAGCATGTATGAATAAAACTAATTTGCACCTACTTAGATAAATTTTCTTTGAGTTGATCATTTTGTAAGCAGTTTTTCTACTCTATGTGGTCCACATAGAGGCAGAATGCAAATGGCCAAACTAGGACAAATAATTTAATGAGCAGAAGACCGGTAGCAAATAATTTACTATGGGACAGAGAATAGAAGTAGTATTGAATAGAAACACAGTCAGAGGAAGCTCATGAGTACATACATGGTAAACCAACTTTCATTTCTGCAAGTTTAGATTCAACTGAAAAAAAACAGTGATAAGGCTTAATTACACAGACTTTGTACTTTTTGCCTGCATGTGAATTAATGATTAAAACCCTTCCTTACATTTCTTCTTGTAACATTTCCAGCAATCTCTAAAAACAACTCCAGAGAGTCAACAAAATGAATGAAAGATCATTCACTATGGCCACCTAAACTCTAAAAGCAGTTCTAAATTTCTGTGTAGTTTAAGGTGAAAATCAACTGAGATGCTGCAGGTAATTACTCCAGAAAATATTCTGCATTAGCAGCAGCCAGAGCAGATGATATGCTCTCAAGCCACTCATCCAGGTCAATGGCTTGATTCTCAATCAAGCTCAGTGCTCGGGTTACACTGCTGTAGCCACTACAGCCGAGGAAAAACCTGATGTAGCTTTCATCTGGGTAAAGAATGCACACTCTCACATAAACACAGAGCAGTAACATAGGCATGATTTTTGGAAAGCATGAAAATTTCCAATGGTCTTCAGAGTAGATGGCAGCTGCAACATTTCTGTATCTATCAAGAAAACACTGTTAAAAGCCATGCCTAATTTTCAAGCACACAAATCAGACAAACAGCATCTTTTGTGAGTCTGTATTCTATACTGTAGATAATCCCTTATCTCAAAAGCAAAAGTCCCTGCTAGTGTTCAGTATTTCAATTTTCAAAAAAAGGGGCTTATACTGGATACTAGTTTAGTTTATGTCTTGGAGATAACAGCTGCACTTTTTCATAACCTAGCCATTTCACTCAGCTCCTAGCATGCTGCCATGCACCAGCATCACTGAATGCCACCAGTACCCACCTCACCACAGAAACCTATTTCTGCACCCTGCAGGATGACTAGTTACAGACTTCTGTGAAGAGCAGAAGAAGCTGTCATTCTCTATAGTTCTTTAATAATCCCTCTCAGAGACTCACAACCAAAGCCTAGCAGGCCCAGGTGTATAAACTCCCTAATGCTACTGGGTAGCATATCAAGATGTGTATTCCTGACGCGCAGAAGCAGCTGGTTATGCTGCACTATCCAGGCACATAAACCCGGAGTCCACAAGGAGACTGCCCGTCAGGGGGTTAATCTAAAGTTTCACCGCGACTCTCCTAAACCGAGTGTGAGAAACCCCGTCAGCAAAACCCGCAAGTCCTGCGGTGTCGTAAGGCCGCGACACGACGAACGCCAGCGGCCTCCTCCACACACAGGCCGGCGACGCAGCGGGGCTGAGGCCGAGGCAGCGCCGGCAGCCCTGCAACCGCCCCGGTGCCCGCCGGGCCGCGCACCCGAGCAGCCCGACGCGGGAAGGCACGGAGAGGCCGCGTCTGTCCCGCCCGCCCCGCCGCGCTCCCATCTCAACGGCACCCCCGAGGCGGGCGGCTGCGCACCGCCCGCACCTGCTCGTCCTCATAGATGATGTTGGCAGGGATCTCCTTGCGGATGATCTTCCCGAAGATGGTGTCGCCCCCGGGCCGCGCGGCCTGCGCCTTGCTGATCTCGTCAGCCATGGCGGCCGCCCGTCGCTCCGCGCTTCCCCTCAGCCGCCACGCCCCCTGCAGCGCTCATTGGGCGGAGCGGCTGCGGCAGGCCGTGCCCAACTCGCGATTGGTAGTTTCGCCTGTCTTTTTCGCTTGTCCCCGCCCACTCGGCTGGCCCATCCTCGCTGATCCCGAGTAGAGGCGCGGAGGGATCTGAGTTGAAGGCGGCTGTTGGACGCTGCGCGGAGGCATCAAGGGTGTGGGCGTACTAGACTTCCATGAGAGGCAATGGAGTCCCAGGACACGCAGTTGCAGCGAAATATTGTTAATTGCGGCATCAAATCCAACTCAGATATCTGTGTGACTTCTTGGGGCTGCACCCTGCAGCCAAAGGACTGCTTCTCGTGGAGCTGCCTGTAGCTTTTCCGTACAAGTTCGCAGGAGAAACACAAACAGCTGTGAATCTGCCCCTGGAGGCCCCACTTGCCTTGGGAGCGTGTCCAGGTGAAAACTCTGTGGTCTCTGGCACACAGCACAAAGCAAACTGCATTAGTGTCTCAAGACCTTTTGGCCCATCAAGATGGGGCTCGGGCTGAGCCAAGTAGGAGGCTTCATTTATAAACATGGGCACTGCCCCGAAACGTGGAGGGTACAGTGGTAAAATAGGATTTAGGGTGAGATATTGGGTGCTGCTAATGCCAGGATGGCTCCTGCAGAGGTGAAATTTCAGGCAGTTCAATGTGTCAGCCATTCTGCACGTAAGCCATTTCCTGCCTATAAAATCAATTATGACCTGGCTGTAACTCACAGAGGGCAGCACAATATCAAACGGCTGCACATCTAGCCGTAAATGCGCTTTTTTAAATATGTACGACACCAGTCACAAAATAGGAGAAATGAAAAAGCAGGAAAAAAGCAAAAACCAGAAGAGTAACAAAAAAGCTTCCTTTTCTAACCTTCACGGTTAAAATAGATTCAATCTGATTTCCCTCAAGCTTTGTCTATGGAGATTTTAGTATAGACTTATTCATTTGCCTTCCAACGAAAGTCTTGCAGGAAAGAAAATTCTGGATGGAGGCAGGGAGTAAATACTGTTGGGTGGTTTAAACCTAAAATGGTTCCATATATGCTTACCCGAACTTGTTATAAAGAGAGCAGAATTTTTCATACATATCTAGTAATAACTCTGAAATTATGTATTTCGAGATACCCTAAACAAAGCCCTGATGAAGCTCATGAAACACTGGAAGGATATTCTCTTCCTCACTTGATGGTACTGTATGTATTTTGACATATATATGTTCTACAGATAGTATTGGAGTATGATGGCTAAAACAATAGAATTGGTGCTTCAGGGGCAAATTTATTTGCTTTCTATTGTTGTCTAAACATGGTTATTAAGCAAATATATGAATAATTTTATTGCCATATTTTCTCAGGAATTAACAGACAGACTCTGGAACAGCTTAACATATAAATCTTTATCCAAGTTTCATCTGTACATGTTAGTGTACATTAAGTAGTTCCATGGGCTGCTGTGGAGTCAGTCTAGAAAGCATATTTCTATGTTAAGAGAAGACATAAAGAGACAATTTAAGAAGTTTCTCTGAAAAAGCAAAAGCATTTTTTCACACAGTTGACGTCAACATATATTTTTGTCTCTCTATGTAAATGTCAAATTTTATATTGTTTTGAATACACAAAGTCCTTTTCAGAGGATTTAATTTATTCATTCACAGCTGCAATAATTATTCCTGCAAATAGATATATGAGTAAGGATCATTTGTCCTGCTAATGTATCGAGTTTCTTTATGAGGTACATAGTCCAAAATAATGACATTTAGGAAATTTGAAATATAGACAATATTTAGTAATAGTTTAGTGTTCCTTCACTTCAATTAGCTTTGAATGTAATTTCAATTAAACAATGAAATAGACTGTATATTGAAGCTAGAGGTCTAGCGAAGCAGTAGAGTTGAGGACATTTAAAATCTTTCTGCTTCCTGTAGCTAATGCTGGGTGAAGTGCTACTGAAGCACAAGCTTATTGGGTTTTCTGAAGGACAGCAATGGAGTCTGAAAGTACCAGACACAGCCCTGGGATGGCTGGGCCGAGGCTGGGCTGGTCAGTCAGGCTGTGGGCAAGGCAAGCAGCTGCATGCCTAGAAACCAGAGACATCCTCAAATATCGTCAATAAGCGTAGAAACAAGGAGCTGTAACAGCAACTTTTCATCTGAAAAGGTGAAGAAATAGTCTGGGAAAAGGGAAAACAGTCTGGCAAAAAAAATAAAACTGATCTGAAAGATCAGCAAACATCATCATCTATTGACTGTTCCAGGTGGAAAACAGAAATTAACAGCACTCATTGGCTGTTCACAGTGGTGCTGTCCTACATCTTCTTATGTCTCCATGATATGACTTAATTTTTTTCCAAAATGGAGCTTCTCTCTCTGAGAACATCCTGTGCTGCACATACTTCTCCTTTCCCACACAGGCTGAACTCCCTGCAGAAACTTTCTATGTGATCTTGGACTCCCACCATGGACACCTGCTTGACTCCAGACTCCCTGCTGAGACTCTGGGGTCAGTTTGGTCTGCCCTCCCTGCTCTGGGATGGTGTGTCGTCCACTCTTTCTGAAATTGTCTTCATACTGGTATTATGTATCCACACAAGTAATCTGTCATAACATATCTGCTATTAAATTGTTGATAAATTGCTTAACTCACGGGAAGTTTGTAGTAACCTGCAATGGAAAATACCTATTTGGTTGCTGCTATAATGTTGCTGTACAACTGATTGCTGCTATTATTGATTGCTGACAGTAATTCATAATAGCTTGAGATATATCTATATTTGCTTTGTTAATCATAGGTACCCTTGCTAGTGGTGATTTTTGTGTTAATCTGTAATAAAGTAGAGAAATTTAGAGGATGGAGCTTCCATGTCCCCACATACAACAGAATCTTGCAAACACACGGTGCTGATCGCTGAACCCCCACAGGCTAGGCCATGGTGGGGCTGGAGACCGGCCCCCCTGTGGTGTCACAGGCCCTGGGGGCCGGCATGGGGTCCTGGGCAGCAGGCTGGTCCGGCCCCTGAGGGTTCTTACTGTACTCATGGCCCTGGCACCTGCCATCTCGTGTCAAAACCTGTAACTACTGGGCAGAGAAGAACCTAAGGAAGTTCAACAAGGGCACATGTAGGGTCCTGCATCTGGGGAGGAATAACCCCAGGCACTAGTACAGGTGAGGGGTGGGCCTGCTGGAAAGCAGCACTGCAGAGAAGAACTTGGAGTTCTGTTTGACAACAGGTTGACCATGAGTCCACAATGTGCCCTTGTGGCCAAGAAGGCCAATGGTATCCTGGGGTGCATTAGGAGAAGTGTGACCAGCAGGTCAAGGGAGGTTATCTTCCCCCTCTGCTCTGCCCTGGTGAGGCCTCATCTGGAGAACTGTGTCGAGTTCTGGGCTCCCCAGTTTAAGAAGGACAAGGAATTTCTGGAAGGAGTCCAGCAGAAGGCTACGAAGATGATCAGGGGTCTGGAGCATCTTTCTTATGAGGAGAGACTGAGAGAGCTGAGTCTTTTCAGCCTGGAGAAGAGAAGGCTCAGAGGGGATCTCAGCAATGTCTATAAATATCTCAGGAGCGGGTGTCAAGAGGATGGGTGGGACCAGACTCCTGTCAGTGGTGACCAACAGAATGAGGGGCAATGGACACAGACTGAAGCACAGGAGGTTCCATCTGAATATGAGGAAAAACTTTGAGGGTGCCAGAGAGGTTGTGGGGTCTCCTCTGGAGACATTCAAGACCCGCCTGGACATATTCCTGTGTGATCTGCTCTAGGTGAACCTGCTTTAGCAGGGCGGCTGGACTAGATGATCTTTTGAGGTCCCTTCCAACCCCAACCATTCTGTGATTCTTCTTTAGGTCACCTAAAGAACCATGCCTGGGTTTTTTCCAGTGTTAGGCGGGATTTCCAACTTCAGCTGGCATAAAAACAGGGTAATTGTTTCAATTTTGTAGTTGTTCTTCAGCCCCCATCAGAATATTCTCTCCAATAGAAAAGATGTTCAAGCAAGATATCAAACGGTCCCATCAGTTCTGATAAATAATCGTTGGTTATCTCAGTATCAGCTTTTTTTAAAAAAAAAAAAAAAAAAGTAATTAAAATTGAATCGAGCGCTTCTGGGAAGTAACGGCCAGCGGTGCAAAATAACGTGTTGGCCACAAGCTGATGGCTTTCCGCTCACGCGTTTGAAACTATGAGATTTTCTTCAGAGGGAAGCAGGTACAAACACGTTATTTATTCTGTGCCAGGCAGGGCCACCAGCGAAGGCAGCAGGGGTTCGGTTGGCCGCCCCGGAGCGGCCGCGGGGGGGGCACAGAGTGCCCGGAACACGGGCGGCGGCGAGTTGCGCCTGGCGGGGCAGTGTTGGCGGCGGCACCGGGAGCGTGGCGGCGGCGGCGCAGGGGGGCGTGGAACGTGTTTAATTCGTCAGTTCCGCCTCCAGCACTTCGCCGCTCCCCCGGGCCGGAAGAGAACGGCGGTCGCCATGGCGAGCCGCGGGCAGGTGAGCGTGGTGCGCATGCGCGGCGGGGAGAGGCGGGGGGCTGCCCCGGCGCGGCGCCGTCCTGGCCGCGTCTCCCGAGGCTGCCGGGGGAGAGCGGGGCCTCCGCGGTGTTCGGGGGTCGCCTCGAGTGAATTGGATCCGGGGAGGGCCCGCGCGGGGCCGGCCCCGTTTGAGGCGGCCGTGGTCGTGGCTGCCGGCCCCCTCCTCCCTCCTCCGTCCTCGCAGCGGCCGCGGGGCCGACCCTGCCCGCCCCGTCCGGCCTGCGTTCCGCAGCGTGCCACAGGCGGGTGGTTGCCGCCGTGTTCCTCCTGCGCTGCCTGGTGGCCGCCGTGCTTGGAGCTGGTGGTAGCGCACGCAGCGCCGAGCTGTGTTCCCTCAAATTTACAACACTAGCGTGTAAATAATAACTAGACCCATTATATACTCAGGGGAGTTTCCCCTTGTGTGTCACTGGAGGGTAGGAACATTTTTCCTAGCAGTTCTTGGCATTTATTCTGAGCATCAACAGGCAGAGGCTTTCAGGCCAAGAAGGACATGAAACTTGGTAATCGAACATGGAGTTTTGCAGGCAAAGTCTGTCATGGAAAAAGGAAACACGCTGAGAGACTACAAGTAGGAGTTAATGTACATAAAGAGAATGAATTGTGATGAGAAGATGGAGAAAAGCAAAGATAGAGGACTTTAAATTTAAACCTTTCATCATTGCAATATAGAGTACTTGGGAGGGGAGTTGAGCCCCTGTTTCAGAGGTGTTATAAAGCTTAGTATTAGGGATACTAATACACTGATGTATTAAGGGAATTCTATGTTTCTTCAGGTGACTGTAGAGCTCAAGGGAGCCTGCATTAATATATCTTGTTTCAAAGTCATCTAATCTGATGTGATGGAGAACTTCCCAGGAGGGGTCTGCAGAAATTTGCAAATAGCAGAGGAAGACACCGGAAAATTGTTGACCAAAGAGTTCAGAATAACCATAGAACACTCCTGCACGTTTCACAACACGTCTTTCACCCAAAACCATTCGTAATACTAATTTTACTGTTTGCAAAGATGGAGAAAATACTATGGGGTAGAAATATTTCAGGATGTCCTGTCGAAATAATTTAGTCAAATCCCTTAAAATACATCTACAGAACAAGAAATTTATTTGCTGGCTTTTAATTCTGTTGGTTTACTTTCCACAGATACAGCCATCTGGGGAATGCTGCAATTAGAGGCAACATTATTCTGTTCAGTTGCTAATTATTAAAGACACAGAAGCTGAAAATGAATTAGCAGAGTCCGTGTTCTCTTTTATATGTCTCTGCTCAGGTTGACTTAACTGATTGTCAAGTGACATACTAATTCTTGTAAAAGTGACAAAAGTTTTTTACTTAAATGTTCCCAAGACTCTCGAGCAATTGATAACGCACTGGTTCGTCCTCTTTCCATAAACATTTGTAATGCAGTATCATATACCCAGGAGGCTAAATCATAAATTACAGTGGAAACAATGACATTGTTTAATCCACATGGTAAAGTGAGATTTGAATTTGTTCATGTTTGTAAGTTGTCCCTCAATAGCACTAAAGTTGTGGTAGTGTTATGTTAAAGAAGCAGCGGTAGACTGGAAGGTTGCCTCTTCTTACTGTTTTATGTCTTCTTCCTCAAAACTGTCTTTTTGTGTGTGTACACTTCTTGATTAATTATCTCGATGTGTAGCCAAGTGACCAGCTGAGCGGAGGGTGAGAACTTAGCTTGAAAATGTAAAAGTGTGTTGACATCTGTTGGAAGTAATAGCTTTCAGAGAAGCTTGCAGTTCTGCTCTCTGTCATTGGCAGATTTAAAGCAGAGGCAACATTTTTTTCAAGGCCCTGCTGAGATGTTTTTATTGGCTTTTTACCTTTAGGGGATAGTGTTTTGCATCTCCTGCTCACAAATACAGAGCATGCTGATAAAGAAGATGGTTATTCCTCAGTTACAGCCCTGTGTTTCCTCTGCATCCTTCTAAGACATTTTTGGAATATTAATTATGAGAAAACAATTTAAGATTGTCCTAAGCTACCCAAAATTGTGCCTTCTAAAGATCTAAAAACACACTAGAAAGTACTAGAAATAATTTCAAAAGGTATCTTGTCTCGTTGTCAAGTTTAGTTTCATTTTTTTCTGTGCTTGTCACAGATTCTTTTCAGTCTGTGACAAACATCAACAAGTTCTGATAAGGACTTAGGGACTTCTGTAATTTCATTACAGTCTGTGTGTATAAATAGCCAAAACAGCATGACTGTGAGTTGTGATTCTTGGAGGTTTTACTTTACATACATACTGAGGTGCGTTATCGCTACATTCTAAATCCTAATTTTTAGTGTGGGAAGGACTTTGGTTTAAGTTGGTTTTGCCACATAGCCTGTAGAAGATTATACCTAGATATTTTACAGAAACATGAAAAATAATTGTTGAATTAGTTAATACACAGTTGGAGATCTTTTTTAAATTCACTTTCCTTACATTGGCTTGCAAATGTGAGAATACTTCAGCCATTTATATTTCTACCTTTTTTTTGTAATCTGAGAATATCAAGTGATCTACCCTTGATAGTCCCTTCAAGTGACTTGACTTTTAGAGTTATTCCAATTCTGTTACATGTTTTTGTTATTGGCACAGTAAATATGGTTGCATCAATGTATTTTCAGGATTATATTCCTGTCATGCCAAGTGATTATTTAGGGGTGTGGTGCTAGTACTCTCTAGCATCTTGGATTAATTTGAAGCCTGTAGAACTATCTAGGGTTTTGATTCCTTCACATCTGCTTTGGCTTTAAGTTATTTGATCAGAAACAGAGGTAAAATATCTTAGATACCGATTCCATATCAAGTTCTGTACTAAATGGAAAGAACCTGAAAAATCAACCAGAACACTCTACAACATGTTCATTTTGACCAAGAATTCTGCTAGCAAACAAGCTAATTCTAATATGTTGTATTGACAGGTTTTGAAGCTTTTTAAATTACTACACAGAACCCGGCAAGAAGTTTTTAAAAATGATACCAGAGCCCTTGAAGGTGAGAGAGATTTTTTTTGTGTGGTGGATGCTTACTATGTTTCTGTGGAACCTTCTTCTCTAAATACAGAGAAAGAGAATTCTTAACATAGTTATCCTTTAAATTATTGCCTTCCACATTTTATGTGTAATCATTGGGAAAACTTGTGTGTCCATAACCAGACATCTGTTAATTTGAAACAAAAACCTTGTTGTGAGACTCAAGCTATATTTCTTAAGGAAAACATCTTTTTGGAACCTTGGTGATCTTCCTGGTTCCCCCTCACCACCCCCCCCCCCCTTTTTTTTTTTCACTTCCTCTCTTCAGCCTAGCCAAACCATTTTTAAATGTACCAAGCATGTGAGTTGATTTTATGTATGGTTGCTCCTCAGGGGATAAATATTGATTTTTTTAGTAAACCGGCTTGTAGTAGTGACTTCTGTATGTTAGTTATTTTTAAGATCAGAATGCTAGATAGGCAATCATGTTCCTATAAAAGTCAACTTAAATTACGACATCACCTGAATTCCATAGAAATCTTATATTAACGTACTTGAGGCAAAGTGTACCAGGAAGGTTCTATAAAGGACTTAGAATTCTGAGCTGTGATGCAGTGACAATGACAAGATAGATTTTGTTGTTGTTGTTTGCACTTTAGGTTTTTTTGTTTAACTTACTTAGCTGCAAGACAAAAGATAAATGAAGAATTCAGGAATAACCAATATGAGACATCTGAAGAGAAGATAAATGAGGTAATTCCTGTTTTCATTGCTTTTTCCACTTTGCATAAAAATACTTATATATGAGATATTTACTTAAAGGATCTCTAAACCAATCTGAGCACTTACTGAGACATTATGAGAGCCAGATGAGTTTGAAGAGGCTTTTACATGGATCTTAGTTTATAGATATATTGATATGTCCATTGGTATTAATAGTATGTTATAGAATTTTGCACATTCAAAAATACATAATGAGAAAGTGTCTTCTGGTAGTTCAATATGCTTATTTTGAAGCTTATAATAAAATTATGGGGGAAAATGGTCTATATTGCTATTTTTATGTAAATATTTTTTATACTTGGCTCATAATGTCTGTCTGAGCTGTGTTCACTTAAGTTTACTTGGTCTTTGTTGGATAGAAAAGCACAAAAAGTACAGAAAAATTAAATAGTCTGCTCAGTTACTGGCAGACATGAGAATTACTTTGATTTCTGATCACAAATGAGGCAACATCTTTCTTTGGAAGCAAAAAAAAAGCCAAATGATCATGACTATTGTAATATTGAGGTATCAATTATACTACTGGGATTTTTGCTTTTTCTTTTCTCATGGTGCATTAAAAGGAGTAAAACATTCTGTTAACTCACTATGTAAGTTACCTTTGCTCAGTTGTTATCTTAACACTTTTTACTGAGTCAATTTTCTAAAACTTACTGAGGCCTGAAATGAAACATCTGTATTTTAGATATTTTTAGTTCTTAACATCCATACAGAGTGAAAAATTCAGGCCTTGTCATTCAGCCTTATTAACTGATTCTATTTATGTTGTCACTGGGCACTAGTTGGAAGAAAGTACCTCCATCTGTCCTTTGCAGAAGTAAATCTAAAACTTTGCATCATACCAGCTACTGGACAGTAACATAAATAGTTCTGAGCATTTAGGTAGGACTTTCTAGCATTTCTACTTCTTCTCAGGCCCCTATAGTAATACTTGTGTCTTTGTGTTCCCAGTGTCTGAGCCATTAAATTCTATGTTCTTTTTGTTGTAGATGTACAGAACAAATACTTGCTGTAATTTTTAAAGCTATCTTTGTTAGGAATGACAACCTGCAAAATACATGTATGTAACTTTTTAGCATGGGTTAATAGATATTGCAGAGGGATCTAGACAGAGAAATGAGCAATCACCAGCTGCATGAAGGTCAACAAGGGCAAGTCCTGGATTTTGCACCTGGGACATGACAACCCTGGCTGTACATACTGACTGGAGGATGAGATGCTGGAAAGCAGCTCTGCAGAGAGAGATCTGGGAGTTCTGGTCGATTGTAAGTTGAACATGAGCCAACAGTGTCCCTGTCAGGCAAGAGGGCCACCCGTGTCCTGGGGTGCATCCAGCACAGCATTGCCAGCCGGGCAGGGAGGTGATTGTCCCGCTCTGCTCTGCACTGGTGCGGCCTCACCTGGAGCTCTGTGTGCAGTTCTGGGCGCCACAGGATAAAAGAAGATATAAAGCTACTGGAGAGTGTCCAGAAGAGGGCTACAAAGCTGGTGAAGGGTTTAGAGGGGAAGCCGTATGAGGAGCAACTAAAGTCACTTGGTTTGTTCAGCCTGGAGAAGAGGAGACTGAGGGGAGACCTCATGGGGCTCCAGCTTCCTCACAAGGGGAGGAGGAGTGGCAGGTGCTGATCTCTTCTCTCTGGTGACCAATGACAGAACCCGAGGGAATGTCAGGAAGGTGTGCCAGGGGAGGTTTAGGCTGAACATTAGAAAAAGGTTCTTCCCCCAGAGGGTGGTGGAGCACTGGAACAGGCTCCCCAGGGAGGTGTCACGGCCCCAAGCCTGACAGTGTTCAAGAAGAGACTGGACAAGGCCCTCAGACACATGGTGTGAACTGTGGGGTTGTCCTGTGCAGGGACAGGAGTTGGACTTGATGATTCTTATGAGTCCCTTCCAACTCAGGACATTCTATGATATCTGTATTAAATGTGTCAGTGGAAGAAATTCTAGACTTTCATCACAAGTACAGAATCCTAGAACATCATAGAACCTGTCATATTTATTGTGTATACCTATATATATACACTGAATAGACTCAGAGGCAGATGAACTGAATCAAATTATAAACAGGACTGTGGGAATTTGTACACTTGCATAAACACAGGGGTGTTAGTGTTCTGCTTTGGGCAGCCACTAAAAGAATGAATATTGACCAACCAAATGTGCACTTTTTTTGTGAGAAGTGTCCTCTAATATGACATCAAATATTTAGTTATGTAGTGACGTCAGCAGGTAGGAGTAACTGTCTGCAGTATCAGAATGTGAGATGTGGCAGCTGAATCTATTGCAGCGTTTTAGTTCTGATCAGGAGTGCACTTCCAAAGTTATCTCGGTTATCGCCACTCCCTGCGATTTGACTTGTTTGTGAAGTAGTCTCAGAGCAAATGGCAGAATTCCCTTAAAATGAATCTGAAGTGGAAGGTGTGTGCCAGGAGCACGCAGCCTAGCTGCTAATAGACATTCAGTAGGGTAACTGGTCCAAACCCTTGGAAAGGGAGAGGAGAAATTCAGTGTAGATGTCAAGTCTTGAGCTCTAACTGTTGCAAAGATCCACTTCTGTTGGTACACACTAGTTCCTAGTGTAAGTGTGTCTCACTTGTGCATTTCTATTTACTTCTGACACAGAAATAAAAAAAAAAAAAACCCTATTTGGTTTCTCTTAATCGCTCAGCAAAACTAGCAAGAGTGGTTCTGCTTCCTCTCTGAATGAGGGAAAGAATCTTAGGCCTTTTGCCGAATATTAATGCCTTTGCAAGTGTTTAGGTAGAGCCTTGTTCCTGTACTGCTTTTCTGTGAAACTTCAGTATTCTTAATTCTTTTCACGTTTTGCCCTTAGTTCTGCCTCTGAATTTAATGAGCAGGAATCTTGAAAGAACAAGATTTGCCTTTCACTAGAGGTAGTCAAATGTATTGAGGCATTCACCAATGTCTGTGGTCATTGGAAACTAGTTACTTGTTTTGATAGTTGGATTCTACCTTATTGATTTGCAGTTTTCATTGGGTATATAGATTTTATACTGCTCTGTGTTATTGAGCAGAAGTTTACTTCTTCTCATGCTGTATGTCAAGGTAGCTTATGTATCAACCTATAAGTTATTCCAGGATCCCCAAAGTAAAAGCTATGTATAGATAGTGCACAACTAACTGAGTAATAGAACTGACCGGTTTTATTATTTGAATAGCTGTCTAGTATGGAAAATATCTTCAGGAATAATTGCATATAATTTAAATTATTCTGTTGTTTTTTGTTGTTGTGTGTTTGTTTTTCCTTTTACTAGCTTCTGAAAGTAGCTTCAGATGTTGAAGTGATTCTCAGAACTTCTGTTATTCAGGCAGTTCACACAGATTCCGACAAAATATGTGAGTAAAGCTGCATGCTAAAAATATGGTTTAAACTGTTATAGTTCACTAAACAAATATAAAACTTGAAAACTGTGTAAAGGAACAGAGAGGACGAAAGTCTGTCTATCCGTTATTTCTCTGCCCAAACCCTTAATTTAAGTCTGTTGACTAATGGCTTTACCTGGGACAAGTGGAGGTTTCAAAGGTACAAAGTTTCTACACAAATATTTTGAAATACAGAGGCTGCTAGAAAACATGCAGTGTGTGCATTTAATGTGCACTAATTTAATGTGCACTAATTAATGTTCTCTGAGGGAAAAAAGTTGTAACTTGGTAGCTTAACTATTAGGAGCAATAGCAATTATGTAGCAAGTCAGCACCCATTGTCTAAATGTCCTAGCTGCAATACCTGTAGGTGCTTGCTCTACCAAGTAGGAAGAAGCTGCCTGTGGAGAATTAGCAAATGCAGTATTTATTTGTGCTGTCCATGGCACAGATTTTTGTTTGGGGATTGTGTTCTTTTCCAAAACCTTACTCTGCCAATTTAAGTTTCAGATAATGCCTTGGAAGATTCATGACACAACTATGGCCTTGATGAAAAGCCTATCAAATTGTGAAATTTTAGTTCCTGATTTAGAAGTTCTTTTATCTTACAGTCAAACACAAGAGAATTAGTAGGTTCAGCATACAACTGTGTGGTAGAGAATAGGAAAAACTTTCAGCTGTGTACATTTTTTCATTTCTCTTTAGTGGTGTCTGTAAATTTTTGTAACTGTTTTCAGGTTTAGATTTGATAAGGCATTTAACTTTAGAACAGCCATTTGGATTGAGGCCAAAGATAAGTCTAGACCAGTGTTGAGTCTTCCACAGTGATCCTAGGCAGATGACAGTAGAAGCATAGAAACAGAGGAAGTGAGCTTTTGCATTTTCCAGCTGTTTACACCTGGCATCACTTCCTGAGCCAGGGATAGCTTCTGTTTTAGTTATCCTCAGTGGATTTCTCTCTCATGAACCTGTTCCTGTCAACTTACATGTATTTCTTAACTTATTCAGGATGGATCATTAAAAGCTGTTGTTTTCCAAATTTGTTAAACAGCACAGATACTAACAAAAATACTTGCAGAACTTCACTTCAGACATCCTTCCATTGGGGTACCTGTTCATTAATTGTTCACTTTCCACAGTTTGACCAGGGACTTATCCATTCAAGACCTTCTGTCATGATAAGGCTATTGTTTTATTGAAAGCATTCACTGAGGGACTTCCGGGAATCCAAGCATGTTGGGGCAGACCCCCAAGAGGTCTCCAGAGAACTCCAGCAGGGGGACTGTAATGCAGAACAGCCCTTACAAAAGCCACATGAATTCATGTTCAGATACTGATTTATATTCTAGTACTGTGTGAGTATGTAGGACTGGGGTTAGGACAGCCAGAGCCCACCTGGACTTTATCTTGGCAAGGAATGTAAAGGACCGCAAGAACAGCTTCTACAGATATATCAGTAGCAGAAGGAACAGGAGGGAAAATATGGACCCACAGCTGAATAGGGCAGGGGACCTGGTAATAAAGGACGTGGAAGAGGCCGAGGTGCTTGGTACCTTCTTCACCTCAGTCTTTATTGCTAAGGTTTGCCTTCAGGAGTTGTGGGCCTTGGATCATTGGGAATGTCTGGAGCGAGGATGACTTACTTTTGGTAGAGGAGGAAAAGACTGGGGAACATTTGAACAGATGGGCCTTAGACAAATCCACAGGACCTGATGTGATGCACGCATGGGTGGTGAAGGATCTGGCTGTTGTCATTGTAAGGCCACTTTTGATCATCTTTGGAAGGTCATGGTGATTAGAGGAGTTGCCTGAGGACTGCAAGAAAGCGAACATCACTCCTCTTTTTAATAAGGACAAGAGAGAAGATCTGGGAAACTGGTCAGCCTCACCTTGATTTCTGGGAAGGTGGCTGAGCCACTCCTGGAAGCTGTTTCCAAATGTTCTAAGAACAGCATGGGGACTGGGACTTGTCAGCAAGGATTTACAAAGGGGCCATCTTCTCTGACCACTCTGATACCCTTTTACAGTGAAATGACTTGACTTAGCGGACAAGGAGAGAGTAGTGGTGTTTGTCCATTTTGACTGTAGCAGACCTTTAATATTGTCTCCTTTAAAATTGCCATAAACAAAAAGTGATACAATTGCCACCACCTAATTTTACAGACTTCTTAGAGACATGATGGCAGTGAGGTTTGTGCAGAAGGAGGAGGTCTTCCAGAGTCTGATACTAGCCAGGAAAATTTTGTCCTGCAGCAAAAAATGTGGAGTATATCTGTACACAGGGTGTATTTGACCTGCTTATGAATGCAAAAGATGTCATTATCCAGTCTCTTTCCAATTCTTTTGTTGTTGTTGTTTTGTCTTGGGGGTTTGTTTGGTTTGGTTTTTTGTTTGTTTGTTTTTCTGTATCTGTTTTGGATAGGTATACACTTTGCTTCTCTGTAACTGATCTTACTGCAGTAAGAACAAAGCAATAATCTTGAAACAGCCATTTCAGTTTGAGAGCTGTGTGTTTTATGTGTGTTTGGAATATATATTGAAGTCAGAAATATTTTGTCTTGATAATGTAGCGAATCACCATTCAAAGATCAGGAATGCTTAGAAAAGAAATCCAGAGCATCATGATAGAATTTCACAGAATAAGATTTAACAGTATAAAAAATGTATAGAATGGATAGATATTCTTTCTTGTCCTGGTAAATTTAAAATGTAAAGAGTATTCAGTGAAGTTGGAATTTACAGATAAAGCTAATACCAAAAAAGTACTTTTTTAGTTTACAGAATGAATAATTCTTAAAGGTCCTGGCAATGAAAAATCTTTGTAAATTGGTCAGTTACAGAACATTATTTCTATGTGCCATTCTTTGAGCAGGCTTCTAGTGTGTTTGCATCTTTCCTAAGAATCCAACTTTGATTATTCGTATACTACTCTGAATTAGGCAGTCCTGATATAGCTCTTTATATATAATTAATGTCACAGGTAGCACAGAGTAAGCCATTAGAAAATCTCTGGAACTAGAAGTTCAGAATTTTTAGGGAGTTGAGGTAATTGTCACCATATTTTGATAGTAGTTTATGCTGAATAGCATGGTCAGTGCACTGTGTAAAAATTTTTTCTATAAATGGGTGTGGTTTCCACTACTGCTTCACTTTGTTGAATATCTCACGGTACTGTTCCCATCCTTTCTTGTTTGTAAAGAAACATTGTCCGAGGTTAAAATGAGGAAAAAATTCGGAAGTGGGGCTTCAGCTTCCAGTTGAATCTATTGCTAGCTGGTGATGTGGTTTAACCCCAGCCAGCAGCTACGCCCCACAGAGCCACTCGCTCACTCCTCACAGTAGGATGGGGGAGCAAAAGAGCAAGCAAACTCATGGGTTGAGTTAAAACCAGTTTAACAGGTGAAGCAAAAGCCATGAACACAGAGAAGCAAAGTAAGAAATTCATTAACTACTTCCCATGGGCAGGCAGCTGTTTAGCCATCCCCAGGAAAGCCAGGCTCCATCACACCAAATGGTTACTTGGGAAGACAAACACCATCACTGCAAATGCCTCCCGCTTCCTCCTTCTTCTTCCAGCTTTTACGGCTGAGCACAATGCCATGTGGTATGCAATATCCCTTTGGTCACTCAAGGTCAGCTGTCCTGACTATTCCCCCTCCAAACATCTTGTGCATGTATATGATGAAAATACCAAGTGGATCTGCTTTTTGGCTCCTAGGAGCCAATTTCTCGCAGGAAGTTTGTTGTAGGGAGTGCCTCTTTAGGTATATAAGGTATATGAGTCTGCTCAGAACATTGAAGGGGTATTCAATTCCAGTACAGCTTTGATTGAAGAAGTTTTAGCTCATCAAAATCAACCTTTTTGATCCTTAATCTTTATGCTCTATACTAACTTTTATAGTGCCAATAGAATTACATTGCTTTTATGGTATCATCTTGTATTAAATGAGAGGCTCGGGACAGATTTATTAACAAAAACAAAAAAAGTAGAAGTGTAGCCCTAAGGTGGCTGCTAGAGTTGCTGTTTGTTGGCAAATAAAAATAAGCAACCTCAGTTGAAAAGTTTATGTTTCATAGTGCTTCATCTTAGGTGCTACATGTTCATTTTGGAAACTTTGTAGTGAGGATTTATTTTGCTGTAATAGAAAGTATATTGGCCTATTTGGGAAAAAAAGACAATGTAGTAAAATACTTACTAATTTAAATGCAGCCCAAATATATTATTTCCTTGCTTATTCACAAGCCATCATGCTGCCCCTACCCTCCAAATAAAGATTGAAGTGATCAGTTACTATGTTGTGTGAAAGAAAGTAGGAGGACACCAAAACACCACAAAGCTAGGTAAAATGTTTGAGAAATCTAGTGCTGCCGCTAGTCTCTTTTAAGTTAGTTCCTGTCAGAATATTTTGATTCTTAACTTTTTGTATTATAGATAAAATATACAATTTAGCTACACCTGGTGTTTTTTCTTCCTTTTAATTTCAGTCCTGTATCTCTAAAATAACTATTTAATAACTGAAAATAAAAAGCCAAAGACTTGTCTTAGACAGTGAGAGTAAATGTTGCTAAGGAGAACATTTTTCCTAATCAAGTGAAATTATTCTCTGTTGTCATAGAAGCAGTGCACAGGGCAATGTTATCCTTCAAAAATAGTTTGAGGTGCAGTGCAGTATAGTCATGTTGGGATTCACTGGCAAATCTTTAAAAATTAAAGAAAAAAAGAAATTAGGCTGAGGTTTTCTTACTGAAGAGAAGACAATTTCAATTAGGAGCTTGTTAGTCATATTAGACAATTTTTCTGATTTGTTTTTTTCATGTTTCAGTCTGTTACTCAGTAGTATACAAATGTCTCTTCTCTACATTTTGCTTTCAGATTAAGCTGATACAAGTAGAGCTTACATTTTCGTGATATACCACACGTGCAGTGTGTTTGATGATTTTGATTCAGTGTGTTGGCAATGTATGTTCAAAAATTAGCTTTGAAAAAGAAGGTTAAAAATTCTTCTTTCACTCTTCATTTGTTTGGACTTTTGCTTTTCTGTACTTCATATCCAATTCTGTTTTTCTTTGGTATTGCTGTTTCATGTACCTATTCTCTTAGAAACCTATTAAGTGTGTGAGTATCAGTACGCAGATGCAAAAGGAACATGCCTTCAAGGCAATCAGTTTTCTTTCTTACAAGATATGGGGTATGAATGCACGTTGGACAGAATAATGGAATCACAGGATCATTTTGGTTGGAAAAGAACTTTTAGGTCATCAAGTCTAACCATTAACCTAACACTGCTAAGGCCAGTCTTACTCGTTACGCACACATGCACACAAACACACACAGTTTTACAGGCTTACTGTACCTTTCACAGTTGTCTGACCTAGTCAAAGTACAGCATTATGATTTCAGGTGTTTGTGCTTTAGTTTTTGCTGCTGGAGCAAATCCGACAGGACAGAGCTCCTCCTTACCTTCATGAAGAAAGGACAAGCTGATTTCTGAAGAGCTAGATGGCAAGAACTTAGAGTCAGGAAGAGATTAAAATGGTGTATGATTAGCAAACCATAACGCACAGCACTTCTGTGGTGATATAATGGCCATAATTTTCATTTGATGCTTTATTTTCCTGTTGGCCTTTAAAACAGGTAAGACAAAATTAGTATTACAGATCAGATTCCAGGTTATAGGGAGAGAGGGCTAAGTCAAATTTAGTGTTAATTTTTGGAACTCTTTAAGTAAAGATAATGTGACTTGGGCATAATGAAATTGCCATTCTCTCACTTGCTAAAAGTTACTGCAACACTTTACTATTTTTTTGTGCATTCTTAATGCTATTTGCTTTTAAAAGGAGAAGGGGGAAGGCATTATCCTGACCAACAGAAGGTAAAAATCTTAGTATGATTTTGTCTTGAATAGATACCGTGATGTGTGTACACTTACCAAGAGTTCAGATTCTCAGTAACCTGATTTTTTTGTAGTAACTCAATTTTTTTGTATGTAAATGTAAAAACAAGTTTAGAATTTTAAATAATATTTTCCAAAAGATAATATTCTTATAGGCTTTTTTTTTTTATTGCAGTGCTCATACCCAGGAAAGATCTTCTACAAGACAATACTCCTTACTTGGATAAACCATCAAAAAAGCATGAATCCCCAGAAGGTTAAAATCCTGTAAGGAGATCTCTGGAAATCAATAGGGGATACCTGTGTTAAAGCTAAATTTTAAAAACAGTTAAGTGTTGTTACCAGGAAAACTGAGACCGAAACCAAGACACCAATGTTATTGTGTCCTGTGATATCATCATGCACTTCTATGGAAGATTGTAATACTTGCACAGAAACTCACAGTTCTTTTAAAAATATGCTGGTGAATTGTGTTACTTCAGCCAGGAATGTTTTTAATTATGACAGTTGTCAGATATTGTTTCCTAGCAACCCAGAGTTTTTCAAAACCAAATACAAGTTAAATGCCATTCTTAATCCTGGTAATATTTATTTGTCAGTTTATTGTCAATCATATGCTGCTTTGAAGTAACGTGGCACTTTCCACCAAAAGCATGATTTCTGAAGCTGTCATTAATTGTGCACTAGTATACTGTGATGTTTCAGAGAGCTCTTAAGGCTTATCTGAATAAATTATTGAGATTTTACAGATAGGAAAGTGTGTGTAGTGTTTTTCTTCTCCCCCATACCTTTGAACAAGCAGGAGTGGCAGGAGTTGGATTCTTAGATGATGGCAGAACAAGATACCCCAGCCACAACCTAACATAAGCATGTTGGTTTAGATCACATGGCTTATTAATTCAAGGGTTTTGTTTTATCTTATGATTATAGAGTGACTTACTGAGGCATTTTCCAAATAAAACAGGCTTGTTGCTTAGTTGCAAGTGATCTGACTTGCCTAGAGTGAATTTATGGTGAATTTATTTACTAAGCCCTTATCACTTCTGTTTTTGTAAAGGATACGTAATTGCTTCTTGCAGAATTCATCACAATGATCTGTTCATAGAATTTTCTCTGTGTGACATTGGTAGCAGGCGCTATACTAGGATCTGAATAGCTCATACAGGAGTGAGGTAGCCCAGTACAACCTCTCAGCAGTGTTTCAGGTCCCAGCAATCCATATGCATATCCATATGGTTTCTGAAATGGCTTTACTGATTGAGAAAAACAGAAAACTACTGCCTGCCTCCGGTCTCTTCCTCACACAGCATGTCAATGCAACAAGAACTCTTTTCTTTAAAGCTAGTTCCTCTAGCTGCCACGGGCAGGACAGCCAACAGCGACTAAGTTGTCAGGAATCCCCTTTCAATTGCACTGATAGCTCCCTGCATTGTAGCTAGAAGGCAACAGGCAAATGATGAGAGATGGAATGAAATGAGTGCAGTTTCTGCTGTTTGTGTAAACATCTTGGTCTGTAGGGGATGTGCTGTTCTAGGCATCTTGTATTGTTTACTTCCCTAAGGACAACATATATTCTATGTTTGGTTTCCCATCCCTCTGCAGCCTGCCTATTTTTTTTTTTTTTTCATAAGGAGCATAAGAGAGTGGTATGCAAGGGAGAAAAAATAGAAGGTAGTTGCAGCTGTAAGGAGAAAATGAAACAGAACATTACCTCAAGCGAAGTGACTAATTTTTAAGCAAAAATAATTAAATGGGTGTCTCTCAAGAATGGCAAATTATACAACCATTAAGGTATATATCCCGTGGCACGCTGGATTTGGTGGAAATTAATCTCTCAGACCCATTGCTTTAGGCTATGAGGCAGTGTACTAGTGGTTTTATCCTTCAGATTGATGTCATAGAACTGATGCCTGGTAGGTCTTCACTCTTTTGGTAGCAGTGCAGGATAGTATTGACTGTTAACATGCAAAATATGTACCAAAAGACTTAGTGATGTCAACAGTAGATGGCGGTCTTTGTATGATGCTTGAGGAAACTGCAAGTGAAGAAACTATTTTCATGTGACTGTTGCTTTGGTATTGTTTTGCTGTCTTGTGTTTCAGCTTTTTACTTTTAACGAGAATTAACACATGAATAGAAAGATAGTGTGGAAATATCAATTTACAAGATCAGGTGTGGGATTCGACAGGCATTTGTGTGCTTCATCTTACCTACGTCTTGAATATTCATGATAAAAATACAGAATGTGCCACCTGAATAACATACACAACTGCTGAAAATAAAAAAGTTGGTAGAATTTAATGGCCTTCAGAACAATTCCCTTACACTCCTGTGCAGTATCTTTATGGTCCTTGTGCATTCCTGGGCAGCAAAGACAGACTGAGTTTTGCTGTGCTGAGATGGGGAAAATCAAGTCAATATGCAAAAGATTACTAATGTAAGAGATTGATGGCCGTATTTATTGCTCTGGTTTTGATATGAACTGAAATAGGAATCCGGGAGTATCCAGACCAGGATAAATACAAGTCAAAATAAGGAATTGAGCCTAAAAGTATGACAGAATTGGTCACTGTCTGGGCCCATCAGGTGTTTGCTTTCTGAAAATTTACCTTTCCGACCTTGAAAGATGCACAAACCTGCTTAATGAGCAGCTGGTAATTAAAGACTTCTCTGTGCTCGTTGGTGGTGGTAACTGTTCCTCTTCCCCTTATTCCATGCTTATTTGTTGGTTCGCAGTCCAGTACCCAGTCATCTCCCCAGCTTCTGTTTCCATTTCATTTCACTCTGGGTGTGAATCTATTCTTGATACTGCTGGCTTTGCATTCATATGTATCTTTATTTTCCTTAATTAATATCAATAATAGTGTTGAAAGGACAGGAAGTATTGTTGCATTCCCTCTGCAAAGTTTGAAGTGTTAGCTGAAACTGTTTAAAACATTACAGGGGCTTTCACATAATGACTTGGGAGGGGAAAAGGTTGATTCCTTACCACAGAAACTGTAGTTTAATAGGCTCACAATAAGATGATTCAGTCACATTAAACTTTTTCAAGTTTACTAGAACTGCAGAACTTTAGAGCAGACATACATGCCTTCTTTCCAAAGTATGCATCATCAGTCTTAAAAGATTAGCCTTAAAGGTAATAGTTCTTTAAACTGTAGTTTAACTATGTTTTATATCAAAAAAATCTGTAGAGATCCTTTGCAGGCAGGCAGCAAATTCTGATTAAACAGGCTCACTGCTTGTTGAGATCTGCCACAGTTCAGCTGCCGTAGCCAAGAGGTCAGTATGGTCTAAGCACTGCGCGCTACAGTCCAGAGATGCCTTCCTGACCTGTACAGATACATCAGAGGTGCTGCTTAGCAGGACCTGGTATTGTAAAGCTGAGATTCAGGTCTGCTTCAGGTAGTCACATGCTTACACAATTTGGCAGAACAGATGTCAGCTAAATGATTACACGTAAGAAAATTCTAAGCACTTCAGCTTTTGACATCACCTACCATGGGTGCGTCTGTTAGAGTCTTCTGCCCCAATGTTCTCCTTCGTGAACTGTTGACTTGTGTACACTGTAGCTTTAATGAAAGCATTAAATACAACCAAGGAGTATTTCCTGTTTAAATACTAAGTTTTGCTTTTGTTCTAACCAACTTTCTCTCACCTTTATTTAACAGTTTAAAATACAAGTTTTCTTCAGGTTTTTTTCTGGAAGGAGTAGCTCAGGATAGGGATCAAGCATGGTATTAGTACGTTTGGTATATAGCCTGATGTTCATAAAACACAAGTGATAGATTAAATCTATGAATTGATTTTGTTTGCATGGATAGGATTTGTGTTGAAGTCTTTATGGTCTTCAGGTGAAACAACATGGCTTTTCTAATTTAGTAGTACCAAATTCAATTCTCTGGTCCTGCACTTCTTAGTAAAGGAAGCATTTGGTTGCTATTTTAATAGGGAATGCTGTTGTATGCCACAAAGTCCCTCCACAAAGAGTTATCTGGAAGTAGGATGAAGAGTTTAATCTGGAAAAGTGGCCTGTGCCTTCCCCAGGTGCTGAGTTCTCAGGCAGTTTTTCAGGTAATATGGGATCAAGAAACCCGTGGCAACTTCAGTGAATAAATCTAGCATTAGCATTTATTCTTTTTCTTAGAGGTAATGCCAGCTGAAGGAGCTGAACTAGTCTGAATGTTACATAGCATCATCAGTCCTGTTTGTATCATAGTAGACCTGTAAATAAAGTAACTTAGCTTAAAGTACTGGCAGTTCTTTACACTTCCTTTACAAAAGGGAAAAAAAATATTGACAATTGAAAACTAAAAATAAAGGCTGAGCAACTTACAGGAAGAGCTGAGTCCTAGTACTTCCCTGCCTTAGATAACTCTTTCCAAACTACTTGCAACAATGTAATCCTAAACTCTGGAGTTCAACTGTCAAATCTTTCATATTTAGCTTTATGGGAAATTAGTACTTAACACAAAGCAGGAATTGCAGCATGAATTCAGTATTGAGGCTGGGATTTTGCAGCTACCAAGTTTTTATAACTAGAAGAAATCTAGTAATCTTTGAGGGTAATGTATGTGTTGCTTGTACGGGGTAAACCTGTGGCGTAGGTATCCAGATCTCTCTTATTCTCTTGGAAGACTTCACTAGCGAAGCTTTTATGATAGCTGTGTTCAGTTTTTTAAAAGTCTAGCTTTCCTGTGACTTTTTTTTTTCTGCCAACAAGATTAAATCCTAGGAGAGGAAAAGAGAGGAAGGGCATATCTTTATACTTTGATAAACAGCAATAAGTTTAAATAATTGGCTCTTTATAAGCAAATATTTCCATTTAGTCAGGACTTCAATAATCTGTTTTGTATCAGATGGTGGAATAAAAGCATCTAGTTTTCAAATTATGCTTTTCTTTTTCTGGCAGTATGTACTTCAGCTTTCCATCTCGGCTACCTGAAAGGCTATGGCATGAGTCCAGGATTAGTCAGGATTAAATAAACAGCTGGTGAACGTGCAGTCTGTAGAAGCTGGGAGGGTGGATGGCATTCTCTGCATTCAGCCATGAAAATGGGAACAGTTCTACTGTTTCACCTGCTGCTGTAGTAGTAGCAGCTGTGTTCTCTGAGGGCAGTGGCTTTGTGCAAAGGTTGATTCAGCTGCCCCCGAACTGCCCTTTCCAGCTGAAAGACATCTCCGTAGCTGAGCATGGGAATTTTGTCATTCTGCTCCCTGTGCAGTAGAACTGTGGTAGTGAAAACAATCAGGCGGTGACCTCCACTGTACTCTGCACTTTTTCCAGACAGTTTTTAAAGGAAAAAATGAAAAGGTCATTGCAATGCTTCCTTCCCCTTCTAAGCATGTGTTTAAGATAAAAACATTTGGTCTGTTGCTGTCCACCTGCAGATGAGCCAGCACTGATGTTTCTGTGTAGATCTTTGTCAGCCATTCTATATGTTTTCTGTTTGGGAGGACTGCTATCCTCAGCTTCAGATTTCTTCCTGACACTTGCAGAGGTCCCGCCTGAAGTCAGTTTCTTGGAGGATTTTTTGACACTCAGCACAAACTCTGCCCCTGAAAAACAGATGCTTTTAAGGAGAATGAACAAGCCTGCGCTTTTTGCAGTTGGCTCTGTCTAGCTATGTCACAATGCAAAAAAGTATGGCTTTCAGGCTGTAATTCCTTTGAATGTGATTTGAAGGGCTACATATAGTAAACTTTCTGTAGCAGTCTGGCCAACATGTTATACTGGATCAGCAGGGGAAGAGATCTCCTATATAACAACATAGTACTGAGAAAGGGCGAAGAAGGAATTCTTACTTAGCTGGAAATAGTCCCTGAAAAAATTTCCCTTTAATCTTAAGAACGTGCCAGATTTTTTGGTCACTAGTATTTAATTATGCATGTCATTTCCTCAGTAAATTTCCTCTGAGCATGCCTTGTGGAAATATAAGCAGACAAGTGGTCTCACTGGACCCTGCAGTGTTGTCCAATAGTAGTTGAGGTGAGGCTGGCTTCTGTCAAACCAATAAGTGAAATGCAAAATGAATGAGCATATGAATGAAGATGAGAGCTTTAAAATTCATACAAGAAGGAGCAAATGGAATAAAGGACAGCTTTTGCATTAGTGTAACAAAAATGTCAATGTACTAAGTGGTTCTTTAAGCAATTTTCCAATATAAATAAATGTCAGATTATTGTTGTTTAGTTGTAATCTGCAGTGCAGAGTGGAGATGAAAGGAATCCTCATTATATGTGGACTGAAGAGGAACAGAGGATTAAATAAAGAAAGAAAAAGGCAAATAATTTAATTTGCACTTGATTATACATCATTGCAGTCATAATTAGGACTGCACTATGTGCAGAAAGTAAGTTCTTCGAACAGAAAGATTTAGGATCAATTATCTGTATAATTTTGCCCAAGTTTTTGCTTTATTTCAGAGGCATTCAGTGGGGCTTAGATAAATAAATACTCTTCTGCAATGACTTGCAGAGACTTCTGTCTGTATTTTCGTTCCTTATGGAGAATGAAGGAAGAGGATTTCCCCTGTAAGGGAACTATAAAACTCTTAAATGTTCTAATGAGAAGGATCATATAAGAACTCACATGTGCCCATACTAGTTTCTGGTTACATTGTAGATACACACACACTAGGTGGTAAGCTCACAGCTTCTAACAGTTTCACCAAAATATGGAATTAAATAGATTGTAAGCATGTTAGGTACAAGCAAATTTAACATGGCAACTTAATGTCAAACTAACAATACAAATACTTTTTTAAAAAGAAAAAAGAAAAGGACTCTAGAAATTGTGGGCTTCATTTTGCAAAGCCTCTAGCGTGTGTTTAGAGAAGAAGCCCCAGAGAAACGCCTCAGGCAGGCAGAACTATGGCAGGTGTGCTCCCCAGTACTGCTGTGCTTTAGCTACTGCGTGAAAGACAAAATTTAGGGGATTTATGACTCTGAGGACAAAAGACCGGGGACAGAGTTGTAAAAGGGCATTACCTGCCTTTGTCAGATGGGAAACTTGTGCTATGATGCACCAGCTACATCAAACAATGAATCACACTTCACAGCATGCTGTCTGATGTACTTCCCATTCTCCTACAACAGATTTGTAGTTTTAAATTGTCTTCAGATGAATGTTAGGATTTCTTTCACTATTTTTTTAACCACGTTTCAACGAATGCTTGAAACTGCAAACACTTAAAATGGAGAAGCAGCTTGTGAATACTGGCACATGCATTCCACTATAATTTCAGGGCACAAGACCCCAAATATGCAAGAGAAGTTTAAAAAAAAAAAAAAAGAAAAACAAAAAACACTGAAACAGGGAACAAAGTACAGAACATTGCTTCTGTGATCAAGATATCCAGTAAGGCTTGCTGCAGATTTCATCACTTTGTTCTTGTACAGTTCCATTTATTTAAAATTTAATTTTCTAGCAGATGAAGTAGTTACCTAAGTAATTTATTCAAATATACAGTAACTCAAACCACAGAAGGTAGTCTCTCAGGGATTTCTCCTAAGTGTCATTTCTTCTAGTCCATGTCAAGGAAAGAAAATAAACAAGGAAAGCTGAAATTGTAAAGAAACAAGCATAAAAGCATCTGAACTGAACTGCCTGTAACATGTGGCATGGTTTTGAAACTAAAATCCCATCGAATCCTAGAAAAACAACTTCTGTGGAAGTAATGGGACCCTGCAAATTTTAGCAAGAACTATTAAGAATTTTGTTATTACATGAATTATTTAGAGGACTGTTTCATATTTGGAAATCAGTAAGGGTTACTAAACAGAGGCACAAAAAGCTACCATAATATTTATTAAAACAGATCAAGAAAGAATGTTTTACATCCATTCCAATGTGAAGTTAGGAATAAACTAAAATTAGCTAAACAGTAATCTCCAAGGAAGTATCCATACACATAAGGAAATGAAGAGGAATGAGCTGTAGGCCTGGCTGGTGTAAAATAGCATGCTTTCAAACATGACTACCCTTCAAATGTGTGCCCTCAGGAGGGAATGTGAGACTGGGATGGTTTGACACCCTACAACTGTAGCTAAGAGAAAGCAGGGGAAGTAGAGGCTGAATATCAAGAAAAGCATGAAGTGCAGCTCTCACTGATGTCAGTGAGTCTGCTCAGTATCTTCTCTTAGTGAAGTATTGGCCCCAGGAATGTGGACACCCTTTTTGTTAGGATGTTTGAAGTCTCACCTCCCACAATACTAAGGCATATGCAGTAGACACATTAGAATGAGTACGAATGAGGACTCAGCTGCGTGCTGTGGAAATAATGAGTTATATCAGCCATATTGTATTTATGTTAAAGTAATTTAGAAGCAACATGCGTAACCACACTGAAGGTAGCAGAAGCTGAAAGGGAAGGAGATTCTTGTGCCTCCACCATTGCTTACCAGATAATTAGGAGACAGAGTACAAAAAAAAGACATTGTCCTGCACTTGGTTCAGTGTGAGTACATTCCTCTGTAATACCCCTCTGTAGCTTGTGGTCTCTACACCAGGAAGTCTTCCCATCAAATGACTTAAGATTAAAATTGTGTGAGACACTAGGGTTTTTTGTCTTAAAAGTTTGTGTATGAACGTTGCTCATTTGACTTCTAGCCTGTGCCCTTCAGGAACTCTGTCCAGACCCAATTTCACAGATGCCATCAAGTAGGAAATATTAACACTGTATTAGCATGGGTTATTTAATCCTTACCCAGCAGATGGATTCTGATTGTTCTGCCCCTGAAAAAAATCAGCTAGAAATCATTTGCATGGACTCTGCTGATATTTCCACAAAGTTAAATGTGGAGAAACTCAATCCCACTTGAATCAGTGGAAGAACTACACATGTTTTGGGTTCATTTAACAGCTGTTCCAAGGTTGTGGGAGGGTTTCTTGGGAGTCTGAAGTTCTAGTTCTGTTTACCTACATAGTGCTGACTCACAGCAAACTCTGACTTGGGTGCAATGATCAGGGCAGTCTTAGCCTAGGTACAGAAAAATATATTTTTTCTCTATCTTTTCTTTTGGTTGGCCACCATGTGTCTTGGTCTTCTTCCCTCAAAACTTTTCTAATTATCTTGGTGTCTGAGAACCAAAATGCTCCTTTTTTGTCAATATATGGGGACTGATGCTAAGCATGTATCAAATATCTCAGATTATTCTTTTTGAGACGTTGGTGTTCTTTTTTCTGCCCCTGCTGAACTGTGAAATAATGTAAAATGTAGTTGAAGATGCATGCTTCTAGATGAGGAGCTAACAGCAGCCTGTTGTGTGCCAGACAGCCATATATACAACATGTAAATCATTGTGGATATCCTGAGTCCATTAAAAACAGAAAGGCCAGCGCTTCTTGTTGCCTTATCATTGACTATCTATCTCACAACAAGGAAGCAGAAAGGCGTGTTATGGAAATACAAGTTTAAACCAACCACACCATTACTGCTGCAGCAATGGGAGAGGAGTTTCAGTAAGGAGTGTCTTACCTCCTTAAAGCATGACTTTACATGAAAATTCCAGCTATGACATAAAGCTTGATCTGTCCGGTATTTGAGCAAATACAGTTCCTGCTTATATAAACAGCCCAATTAAATGCAGTGCTTTAATGCTTGCAGAACTGGCAGCGTGTTTTATAACGACAGTTTGCCAAGGAAATAAGGAACTTGGGAGTAAGTCTTTCCTGCCTTGTGCACAGAAGCAATCTCACTGAATTCACCTCTGTGCATAAAGCAAGCAGGATGTGGCATAATCTTCAAAGTGTGCCAAGCTCTTGTTTGCACTGCATGCCCGTGGGTAAGTAGTAGCGTAAAAGCAATACAGAAATGAATAGAAAGAATGTGTAACCACTCATTTAATTTCTGAAACCATTTTAAATTTTTACCCTGAAGAATATTTGTATAGATCCTCAACATGGTGATTGATTTTCAAATAAAGTAGCTTTGTGGCTCATACCTTGCATGTTCAATCTCTACTGACAATGTGGCTGTTATCTAAGTGTATCTAGTATAGTTAACTACATATATACATATATATATATGTATATGTGGGGTGGTAACAGTCCAAAGATATATAGTCACAGAACCAGCTGCAGAGAGCATCAGCAAAGCCTTCTTCAGACCTTCTAACTTGCATTTGCACGTGGCATTTTGGTATGGAGCAAGAAAACAGTCAAAGAAAGTCAACAAAGGTTCACAATACTGAATGCTCGCACAGCTGTGCAGCTGTGAACATGCTGCTTCAAAAAGTCGAGTTACAGGCTACATCAAGTGTTTTAACTTCCTTGGTTTGTAATGCTCATCTTTATGCCTTCACACATGGTACATTAATGCTTTAACAGATATTACCTGACGTAAGGAATCATTTGAACAAACTGTTCGATTTTTTGAATGCAGTACATTTGACATAATAAAGTATTCTACTTTTCTGTCCATCTGTGTACCTGAACATTCCCAGATAACTGTGGATGAACACAAACGGCTAAACCTCAAATGACCAACACATGGGTGTTTTTTGGTTTTCATCTGTGCTTGTTTATTGTATGTAGTAATATGTCCTTGCAGGAAAGACAGGAAAACCAGAGATGTGAATGGAGAATTGATCATTCTAATTAAAAACTTGATTCCATATTTTAGAATTGCTTTCTCAGAACTCTAAATGGCAGGCAGCATTCTGGCAAATTTCCAGTGGACCTTAAGGAGCCCAGTCTCCTGCTCCATGGATGAAACCAGGTGAGAATGGGTCCTGTGAGCAGGGCGGTCCCCGGGGCACTGCTCAGGGAAGAGCATGGCATGGGAGCAGGGAGGGCTGGCTGTGCCCATGCCCAGCCACAGCTTCTCTTACTGGCATTTGGGAGTCTGCTGTGCAGGAACTGGCAGTGCTGCACTTTTCAGCCTCCTAACCCTGCACAGTCATCCTCAGCCCCCACACTAGTCACAGTTTCAGTATCCCAAATATTACTGCTGCCATGTTAGCCTCTCCCGTAATCTAACAGGCAGGACTGGATCATCCCAACATCATCTAACACCTTGGTCACTAGAGCGTGGTAGAGGCAGGGGGGCTGCAGGCTGGTCCTTAGCAATGCCCAGCCCTCTGCATGGCAGTTCTTGGTGTCTGAGCACGAGCAGAGGGCGAGAGGTAGTGGGGAAGGCATGGAAATGGCAGGGCGTTGTGAGAGACAGACATGGCCCCAAGAAGAGCTGGCTAAGGCAGAAATGCAGAGGGTTTTTGAAAATACCAAAATGCTTCTCTGTGGCTGTCTCCAGACTCCTGGAAATCCACAGTGGTTTTGTAATTCCCTTCGGTGGCATAAGAGCTTCCTACAGGGATTTTCTTTGTCAGTTAAGCCAGGTGAGTTCAGCAACCTGAGGATCAGTTAGGGAGAGAGGATTACGTGATGATACTGACCACAGAAACTCTTTCTTATTTCTTTCCTCCTTTAGCCAAGGAACTTGGCATGATCCAGCAGCCCCTGGGCCCATGCAGCCCCCTCTCATTGCACAATCTATCAGCAGCAGGTAGTGCACAAAGCCAGACTGTTTGCAAGCCACATGCAATTCAGGAAGCCCAGATTTGTCCCTGCTGTTGCATTAGGTGTTGGCAAGTGTCATTTTTATATTGCAAATGCTGTATAACTATGCAGATTATTATGTTTGCATTTTGAAGCCGGCATACAGGCTGAGTACCAGATACAGTCATTTCCCTGAAGATTTCTTCATTATTGCTTCTGATGGGAACAGAACTCCAGGCTAGAAACTGTTTAGGGAAGGAGACATGGCTTTTTTTTTTTTTTTTTTAGTTTTCAGGATTTTTGTGCTGGAGGCAAACTGCCAAAGGGGTTGACTGTATTGTACTTTGAATGTCAATACTAATAAATTAAGCAAAAGAAAGTGTGTGTCTCTTAGTCTTTATTCATGTCACAGTTGCAAAACTACTTAAATTGTGTACTTCAAAGGAGGATTATTGTCCTAATCCCAGTTTGGTAGGCCAGGTATGGAGGATAGAGCTGTAGTTATTAAATGGACAAAGAAAGTAACAAGAAACTGTGTGCAAGGCCTCAAAAATCATAGTCTGTTGTATTTCATTACTCAGTGATATTTGAGTGCTTCTTCATAGTCTCCAAATAGATTAGTTTGGTGGTTCAGACCAAACTTTGCAAGGCAAAAGCTGCTGTATAAATTAATAACGATTACAATTATTTATGAAGTGCTGGGGGTGGAGGCCTTAAAATGCAAACAAAAGATTATAAATTAATTTAAAATATGATGCAGTGAAGGGAGAAATGGAGCTGGGTACAACAAAAACTTGACCTAGCTGCTCAGCCTAACACCAGAAATTTTCTTTTAGGACATGTATACGTATTTTGTTAACAGAGATGGATAAACTGAGATTCAGGTGTGAAATAGAAATGGGAACTAAGGAGAGGTTTTAGGAAAGAAAAAACCCAGGGATGGTCAAAAAGAGAGCAAGGGCAGCTGCAGGAAGAGAAAACCATGACGTGAGGGTAGTAGCCCAGCAGTGTGGAGGGTGAGATGCAGCAGAGGCTGAATTCCTGGAGGGGAACTGGCTTACTTGACTGAGAGGTCAGAACACCAGCATTGAGCTAAACATAATAAGAGGGTCAACAAGGTCAAGTTTATATCCAAGCAGAATAGTTTTGAGATCTTCTTTATAGGTTAAATGGCAGTGGGGAGCCAAAGGGAAAGAAGTTTCAGTGATGATGGTAGTAGATTGTGGGAATGTATAGTTGCAGCTTGGTTACCAGAACAGCAGAAAGAGAACAAGTCAAAATCTTTTATAGAAAAACTATTTTGTATGTTGTTATTTGTCTGTATTCTGCCTATAGCAATGGGCAAGTGTTTAGGATAAAATCTCTCTGGCCATGCTAGGGTAGAAATACTGCACTGGTTTTGACATAGGACTGTTTTGAATAGAAAACAGGAAATTAATCTCTGATTGAGATCTGTTTCTTATCACTCTTGTCCTGCTTTGAAGTTCTTACATCCAAAGTATTTTTCCTGCAAGCACAAAATTGTTTTCATAGTAATTACTCCTCTCCCTTCCTCCCTTCTTGAAATTTGCTGTTGATTCATTTGCATACACTCTCCGAAGAAAATTTCTGGAGCCGAGAAGCAAGGTATCCACGTCGGGGTCTGGAGGGTCCATCTGTGTGGCAGCCTGGAGACACTGGGGAGTATCAGAAAACCTGCCCACGCTGCCTGGTCCAGAGTGAAGGAGAGGTCAGATGCCACTGAGCTGCCAGATGTCTGGCTAAGCAGGGGGATGAATTTTGGCTGCGCATCTACAGCGCATTAATGGCCTGTGCATTAATGGCAGCTGAGGGTGAAAAGTAGACTCTGTCAGAAGAAAGGAGTAGAGCAGGTTATAGTTCCCAAAGGTAGAAGAAGCAGGATTTCTAGCCAGAGAGCCACAGTCAGCTTGTGCTCTCTGGGTGACACCACAGCTGCACGCATTTCAGAGTGACAGTCTCTCTTTTGTCTTCTGCATTTAGCTGCAGAACAGGACCACTGTAAAACTTAGCAGTGGCAGGAGTGCATTTGCACCCACACCACACGAGCAGCAGGGTGATGAGCGTGCACTTAATACCGTGGCTGTACAGAATAACAAGAGATTGCTCTGTTGTTCACCAGAATACTCTGCACACTGTCAGGGCAAAGAGGTGGGGTGAGGCAGGAGCAGGTCCATGGAAGACGTGAATATGGGTCATCAGCAGCTACGCACATAACCACAACACAGAAGAGGATGCTTCTTAAACTGGAACAGAATATGCAGCACAAGTAACCAAAGAAGCAGAATAGCGTTTGCCCACAGCTGGGCACAGGCTGACCCCGTGACAGTGGACTAGGAGAAAGAAAATTGTTATGGTGGTATTACAGAGTTTCCTTAGGAGGGAGTATCTCCTCCTTGTTAGACGAATCCAGGGCCTGGCCCTCAGTGGGACAGGGGTATGGCCACCCGTTTAAAACCCCTGTTTCTCAGCACGCAATCCAGGACCTACTTGTGCACCTGGATGCCCTGTTCTGCACAGCTGATGTGGAGATGTATCAACAGAGGCAGTTCTCATCTTTCATCTTTAAATGAATTTGCCCACGAAGGGGAGGCTGCATGAAATGACATGGTTTTTTCCACTAGTTTGGTGAGAAGATAAAGCCAGCCTTTGCCTCTTTACCTGGCCTTCCCTTGACATGCCAGTAGACCTGAGACCTAGATGAAAGGTCTGGAGGAGAGGCAAACATTTGGGACTTGGGGTAACATTGTGGAGGTCAAGTCCTTTTTCACAGTGTGTGTCTGGGATGGATGTACAGACATTGTCGGGAAGAAATGTCCTGCTCATATTTCTCATTAGGCTTCAGTGCTTGAGGTCACGTCCCTGTTATTTTTGTCCATTTTTGTACTGAGAACTGTGCCTTGTCTTATTCTTCTTGTAATGTCCAGTTTTAGGATCCTCCTCACTTACATGAGGAGACTGGTACCTATGTATGTGATTTGCATGTGTGTATAAGCACTCAAAAACACAGCTTACACATAAAAAGTCTTGGTAACAGCAGTATAGTCATCTCGTCATATATTAGGCTTGATAAGGTTACTTTCAAGGGGCTTTTTCCAGTGAAGCAGTAGTATTTTTAGGGTTTTATATCTGGAATAGCAAATCTGGGAGCTGAAGAATATGTCTGTAGGGACCCAATGCTGTTCTAATTTTTCTGCTTCTCACAGCAGTAATTCTTATTAGAAATCACTCATTAAAGTTGATTCAGTGAGATATGGTGCAGTACTAGAACTCTCTGGTGAATTACATACATCCTTACTGTGCTACAAAATAAGTATTTCACATGGAAAATACTTTCTGAGCAATAACCATTTGGCAGACATGCACTATCCAGAATAAAGTTGAGGAGAATTTGCTGGTGCCCACAACAGGATAGCAATGATTGTATGAAAAAAGTCATGCTTTAATACTTGTTGGGCGTGCTGTTTGTTGTTGTACACTTCTACAACATAGGCATGAAGGAAAAACACAGCAGGTTTGTGTTTATCTTGTCCTAGAAGAAGCTCTGAACGTTACAGTTATGTTGTCAATAAAACGCCTGGGTTATGGTACATGATGTGTGTGTGCTTGCATATTCATATACAGGTAATTTTTGAATGTCTTGAGCCAGCAGGTGAGACTTAGAGGAGCTAATCACAGAATAATAGGTCGTGAAGCTCTGACAGTGTGTAGATGTACTTGTGGCTGTGGAGCGCAACTCAGGATCTGAACTGTGTCTCCGTGGGCTTCTTGCTCCTCAGCGCAAGCTAGCCCTTACCTCACGTCACCTGTGTAGGACCACTGCTCTCACTGGGGTGTAAGGACAGACCCAAAAGCTTCCTGCTGCTACATGCAGGTTTCTCATGTAAGTGTAATGCTTGTGTTCGAAGCTGGCTTACCCAGATGCTGGCACTATCAGGCTGTGTTTGACAAAAATATGTTTTGACAAATGTAATGCTAATGGAAGTTACACGAGGGAAAACTGAAGATGTAAAACAAGACAGCTCTGGCAGAGCAAAGCACGTGTTCGAGATGCTTTTTCAGCGTAATATCATTGTTTGGTTAAGCTGCTCTGAGTTGGAATTGCCACTGAAAAGGATGATTATGTCTTGCTCCCAGGTACATGTTCTTGCTAGCTCTTTCCTATCAAAACTAGGAATTGTTTGGCAAGTCAGATCAGCTTGTTGATCTGGTTGAAAACTATGCCTTCCAGAAATAAATATTGGCCTTCAGTAAGATTAAAGAGATGACGTGTCATGGCTGAGGGATCACTATAAGCCATGGAAACACATGGCAAGCTTGAGCAGCTGGGTGTCATGAGAGGAGCAGGACTTCTCTTGTTAACAGCAACATGGCCCAAGGGTAGCTCAGGGTAACACCAAAACCATACCCTCACTTAGGATCCCTGCTTGGTTCAGCTCAGAGCTGCTCTTGACTCTCTGGGGGATAACAGAGCTCCTGGCAAAAATAGCTCCTGACCTCTCTCAGGAGGAATCTCTCTTTTGGGATGCAAATCTTAAGAAGCCACAGGTACAGATTATGTCTCTGCATTTCCTAAGTGAATTGGATGTGACTCTTATTATTATCTGTCTTTTTTCTTTCAGCTACAGCAGGGGACATTTGCAGGCTGGTTTTAACCCTCTGAAGGTACTAGCAGTCTTTATGGAAATTTTAGCTAAACTGGTACAGCTACAGACAGGGTTAAATCCCCATTATTGAGGGAAAACAAATGAAGATTAGATCTACCACCTCCTAGCAGCTCTTGCAGCCCACACCTCCATTTAAAATTATCTTAGCACCTATTTTTGTGGGACTGGTGTCTTGCTCTGTGACCTCGCCTGCCTGGTCCCAGAGAGTTATTATCAACATCTATCACATAAAGATTTCTTTGCTTACCCTGGGCCGAAGTGAACATCAGTGGACAAAAATAACCCTGTCTCTTCCTTGGTTATAGTGTGAAGCATTTTCTCTTTGTTTGCTATAGCTGAGCTTGTATAAAACATCATGGTTTATGTTATTAGCTCTTCTTTGTGCCTGAAGCACCTTGAGAAAGAAAGGATTTCATGGCCTTCTAAAAGCTGTACTCAGAAGAGTTTTTAGAAGTAAGCTGATTCATAATCAATACTGCCAGGAAGGCATGCTTGGTGCGAAGGAAATATGTGGGCAGAGCAGTGAAATAAGCCCATTAAAGGAACTAGTAGCAGCCTCCATATATAGAAGTTGATGGGAAGAAATGCCAAGTAAAAAAAAAAAATTAAATAGATTATAAAAATGAAATATATGCTTCTGGTGACTGATATGTGATTCTTTTCCTTTTCCTTACTTACCTCCTTTCCCACCATAAGGTACCTAAATAAGACCTAGCTTGCATGATGGAAAAGTTACAGCAATTGTCACTTGAGAAAAGACTAGAGGCATCCCCACAGAAGGACAAGGCCATTGTACTGCTGAATGTTGTATACCCTACATGTTTTATGTCCGATTTAGTAGTAGAATAGAATTAGTCCCCTCAGCTTTCTCTCCAGCACTTGAGATAAGGGCTACTGATGTTGTCTATCTGGACTTCTGTAAAGCCTTTGACACAGTCTCCCACAACATCCTTCTCTCTAAACTGGAGAGGTATGGATTTGATGGGTGGACTATTCGCTGGATGAGGAACATGCTGGATGGTTGCACCCAGAGCATGGTGGTCAATGGCACAATGTCTGGATGGACAATGGTAACAAGTGGTGTTCCTCAGGTGTCCTTATTGAGACCAGTACTATTTAATATCTTCATCAATGACATAGACAGTGGGATCGAGTGCACCCTCACCAAGTTCGCGGATGACATGAAGCTGAGTGGTGCAGTTGACACTCCTGAGGGACGTGATGCCATCCAGAGGGACCTGGACAAGCTTGAGAAGTGGGCCCATGTGAACCTCATGAGGTTCAATAAGGCCAAGTGCAAGCTCCTATGCCTGGGTAAGGGCAACCCCCGGTATCAATACAGGCTGGGGGATGAAGGGATTGAGAGCAGCCCTGCACAGAAGGATTTGGGGGTACTGGTGGGTGAAAGATTGGACATGAGCCGGAAATTTGCGCTTGCAGCCCAGAAGGCAAATTGTATCCTGGGCTGCATCAAAAGGAGCATGGCCAGCAGGTTGAGGGAGGTGACTCTGCCCCTCCACTCTGTTCTGGAGAGACCCCACCTGGAGTCCTGTGTCCAGCTCTGGAGCCCTCAGTACAGGAAAGACATGGACCTGTTGGAGACGGTCAAGAGGAGGCCACCAAGATTATCAGAGGGCTGGAACACCTCTGCTGTGAGGACAGGCTGAAAGAGTTGGAGTTGTTCAGCCTGGAGAAGAAAAGGCTCCAGGGAGACCTTATTGCAGTCTTTTAGTACTTAAAGGGAGCCTGTAAGAAAGATGAGGACAGATTTTTTAGCAGGGCTTGTTGCCATAGGACAAGGAGTAGTGGTTTTAAACTAAAGGAAGGGAAATTCAGGTTAGACATGAGGAAGAAATTTTTTACAATGAGGGTGGTGAAACACTGGAACAGGTTGAGGTGGTAGATGCCCCATCCCTGGTGAAATTCCAGGCCAGGCTGGACGCGGCTCTGAACAATCTGATCTAGTTGGAGACGTCCCTGCTCATTGCAGGGGGGTTGGACTAGATGAGCTTTGAAGGTCCCTTCCAACCCAAACTATTCTATGATTCTATGTGCTAAGGACTGAGGCTCATAAAGGGCATAATTAGTAAGTCCTCAGTACAAGACTACATAAGTGAGAAATCGGAAAAAACAAATACCAAGGTTAGTCTGTTCCTTTCAGATAGGTGGCTTTCTGTCTTTCACTGGACCTCTAAGGAACTATCTACCTTTCCTGACCCCTTTTCAAAAAATAGCCCTGATGTAAATCAATGTTGTTTTTTTATTTAACAAAATCAGTGAGATTTAAAATTATCCATTATTCAACCAGCTGTTACCCCCTAGTGTTACAGCACAGTGGTATAATACAGCACACAAACTGAAACCCATTCTCTGCTAGTGTCAGGAAGACTGGCAGTGCTTTAGCAGAAGCACGGGAACTGAAACATCAGTTGGATGGCTCTTGGGAAAGAGGTTAGGGAGGGAACGCAAAGAAAAGAGAAGAGTGAGTCAAGGAAGCCAGAGGGACAGGGGAGATTTGGGAGAGTGACAAGTACCTCTTCCTAGTATCAATCTCCACTTCTAATCCTAAATGTTCTCCAAACTCTTGTAAGTTTCTCAACTCCAGAAAATCTTCAAATCAAGAATCTAATTGCATATATCCTAAAAACTATGTTCATTTTGGAGACATAAAAAAATGAGCCTAAGGGAATTTTAATGGATTAAATTCCTGGGGAAAAAACCCTTGTATTTTTACCTTAGTTTTAACTATTCTCTGCCAGGTTAATATATGACATCTGCTAACAAAATGATCTTTTAAATAACCTCTGGATCTACAAACTTATGAAGCAACCTCTGCGATAAAGTGACTATAGGCCTCCACTACTATAAAAATGCAAAGCATGGCCAGCCAGCTGCAAAATCCTCCAGGTCTGACCAGGGCTGTGTCCATCCTTTGTACTGTGCCAAGTTCATCGAGGCTCTGGCAGTAAAACCTGGCTCTTGTGAGATGTTCTGTGCTCATGAGTTGCAAAGCTACTCTGTAAAATGTTAATCAGTGAGCTTGGAAAGTATCGCCATTCTCAATTTACAGGTGGAGAAACAGACACACAGAGGTTAAGCGGTTTATCAAAAGTCTTAGAGAAAGCAGGTGGCAGAGCTGAGAGTGTAGTTCCAGGACACTAAGTCTCACAACCTTGATCTAAGTGATACTTTCTCTGGAAGACATCTCATTATTCACATCTGCTTTTTCGTATAATAGAGATACTTAATTCCAGTAACAGGAAAGGAGAACTATGAGAAATGGTCAATTATGAGAATGAGGTTAAAATCACTAGTGAAACAGAGGAGGATGTTTACTGCTGAGAGGAGTACAATGTTGAGTAAGCTGGGAGCATGAACACTATTGGTTCTGACTTCTGTAAGCAGACTTTGTTAAACTGGCAATTGGCACAGGGGATCCTTTGCTGCATTTCCAGATATGGGCTTAGTTTCCTCAGGGCTGTTTTCCATGCATTTGTGTTTTAAACCAGATAAACTATGACTTCCTGAAAATAAAAATAGCTTTGTTAAGCTTAGACTTTCAATAAAATATGTCAGATTACATGAGGCAGGAAAAGTATTTTTTTGCATAATAAAAGTTTCTTGCTAGTAACAAGACATTTCAAGACTTAAAATGTACGCAATGTCCTGAGCCTCCTCTGATGTTCTGTAGTTTAACTCTGAATGGAATGAATGTTACTTCTCTCCACACCTACCTTTCTCCTCACACTGAAGTTTTTAACAATGAAAACCTAAAGCCTACAGCTGAATTCTTCTATCAGAGCAGCAAAACAACTTAGAGTAGTATCGGCATTTCATTATTTTCTTCTCCATGCACAGCAGGACTTCAATCTACATGCAACTTTGTGACCAGTCTCAATGAAGGCAATAAAACCGTTCCCATACAACGGGATAAAGAAGAAGAATCCGTCTTTTTTACCTGTGAGGCAGATGCCATTGTAGAGACATCCACAGGCCACATGTTTGGTGAAATTGCAGATCTGGAGGCTGACTGCCAAGCCATGTAGGCAGGGTTTAACAGCTGGACCACCTGCACTCCCTTCAGACAATGCACTCAGAGAGGAAAGGCAGCACAAGGTAGAGCCCTGTGACAGGGAGTGCCAGATACGAGTAGCTTTGCATTTTCAAACATGCTGAATGAATGAATGAGACGACTCATCTGTATTAACTTTGACATGGGTGTGTGACATGGTTGTGTGAAGGGCTAAGGCCTTCATAATGTATTAGAGTTATCGCAATGATATTTTCAGGGAATAATTAAAAAGGAAAGCTAAATCCTACAGAAGTCTCCTGAGATCCAAACATAAGCAACATGCTATATCATCTTGAGTTAATTTGAAGGCCCAAATCACAGGAGAATGCTTGGAGTGCATTTTATATGTCCCCCACAACCTGTGTTTCAAGTGAGTTGGGGAATGTGATTTTTATTACCTTTTTGTGGTTAAAAAGGGACCCTTTGCATCACCAAAGAACAGATGTTCATTCAGTCTAGACCAGTTATAAGCACAAGAAAAGGAGATTATTTCATTTCTGGAAGAGGACACGATGGGTACTTTCTGCAGCACTTTGCTGCCAGCCTAAGGAGAAATTATAGAGCTACGCAAAACATTTTCTGCAATACTTGTTTTATCTGGGGCCATAGAAGCATGAAGTGAGAGAAAGTCATCTTGCAGAATTAGCAGCCTTGCAGTGTTAGCATCTTGTAGCCATATAAAGACAGCAATCTCTAAAATTGCTTCAGTTTTTTCTCCTAGATAGTACCACTGGCAATGATTCAAGAATACAAAATGAATTACAGCAGAACCACTGATACAAAAGGGAATAAAGAAAAACAATAGGGATGTGTTTAATGAACCACTTCTCCTAGGTCCTGTTACAGACAGTTCTCAAAAGCTATTTTTAAGATTAGTTTATATTTATACACTGTTATTAGCAAATCTGCTCTTGCTAGTACACACCAGTGACTCAATCTGTAAGGCATTTCTCCATTTTTTATGCCCTCAGAGGAGTTTACAATTGTTGGAGACTCATGGAACTGGTTCTCTCTCTCTGTCAACCATGCATACATGCAAGTGTGTTTGATGTAAATATTTCTTAATTCTCTGTAGAGAATACAAGTACAACAATTAAACCATCTTTGAATGGCCAGGGTCTGACAGTCTAATTTGTGAACGATATGGAAGTGAAATGTTCTATGCCCAGCTGTTGAATTTACATTTTTTGTTGTACACTAGTGAATTCAGATGGCCTAACTTAATTTTTAGGGCACTTCTATATTTTGAGGTCTCTGTGTCAAAATAGGCTTATCTGAAACTTAAACAAGTATATATGAATGCAGTTTCCTCTTCTGTATTGCCAAATGAAGATCCGGCATTTATCTTTTTCAAATGAGTAAAATAGAAAATAAACAAATATCCTCTGTGCAGGGTGCGATTGTAAGACCTCCTGAGTATAGGTTGAGAAGCCAACAGTCCTGAGTTCTGAGACAGATTAGAAGTCACTTTCAAACTTTGATGACAAAGTTACAAATGTAAATTCATACTTATGCATTATAATGGGGTACACAGTATGTCAGGGCTGCTTAGAAGAGCCAGAATGTCTGATACAGTCTGGCCAAGTTTTGTCCATGGGTTGCTACAGTCTGCTGCATGATGTGCTTACTCTAAATCTGAAATAGTTCAGAAACACTGTTTGTACATGAGCAAGTAGCATGGTGCAGCAGCAGCAGTGCAGAGAGCAAAGCACTCAGTGCAGAGAACCAAATGTCTACACTTAACACATTTCCAAGGTTTTGGAAGACAAATGGGGGTGTGAACTGTTGGAAATTCCTAAATCCTCAGTACTTTAAAGGAAAAATAATTGTAAGCAAAAAAAGACAATTGGGAAAAAAACCTGCTGGAAAAAATGTCTGTGGCAGAATTTTGTTCCTTTACTTGTTTGTTCGTTTCTTTTTTTTTTAAAAAAATTCTCTTTGGATTATAGTTCTGCATGAACTCAGCAGCAGCAAAGACATTGTTTTCTGTGTCAAATTGGGTTGAAACAGACCATCTTGATAAAAACCTAGAGAGAAAGATTTGTCTCTCAGTGGGTAGCCTGGAACTGTCAGAATGGTAGAAGGCCACCCAACTGGTCCTTTAACCATCCTCACCTCCTCCTTCATGATTGTTTCTTACTTTTACTTCCTCTGTCTTGTTCTTCACATTGACTGTGAGCTCCTCAAGGCAGGATCTATTCCTACATACGTGAGAATTTTCTTGTTTTGTTTTTAAATATGATATAGTGAGGCTTTTGGATGCTGGCTCAAGGCACACAGTAAACAGTAACAAAACTAATATTAATAATATTTAGTATCCTGAGCTTCCATTACATTTTCAGCCTGTTCTTCCTCCCTGTTTTCAAAGCGGTTGACCACCTTGGGAAATTAATGAATACATAACCATTTCCAGCTCCTGTAGATTCAATTTATTGTGCTTGTAAAAATTGTATATGTAGAGGTCATATACGGGTGAACTCCAAATGGACAGAAAAACCAAAGAAACCGGTGCCTTATTCAGGCACAGACATATCAGTAGTTATAAAATTTGAACTGATATTTGACAGTTGTGAGATTTTCTGACGTTAGGATGGGACAAATAGGCTGTGTCTTCACTGTGGGGTAAGTGTGCTTTGTGGCACATCCCATGTTCTCGTTCACCATGATGCTGAACATAGGACCTGCTGGAGCACATTGCAAGTCCCCAACGGGCTGCTAGTCCTGGTTAGCTCTGTATAACAAGCCAGGTGCAGCCAGGAACTAGAGGCAGATATGGTGTGCTCCGATATCCCTGGCTGTATCCCAGCTCTATCCTGGCATAAGTGTGCACTCCAAGGTTGGAACACTGTAAAGACAATCATGACCCAGTTGGTAATATATGATGAAATGCATGTAATTGATGGCAGCACGGAAACTTGACATTCTCAGCAAAGCTGCGACACTTTCTGAAACGTAATCTCACTTGTTCCTGGGTTATAAATTTGTGTGTGTGGAAGAAGTGTTTGATAGAGAGGGAGTTCTGAGGGAACAGAGAGGAATTTTATAGCTTCAAGAGGAGGGTTTGAGGTTTCGGGGTTTTGTGTGTGTATGTGTGTGTCTGTCTCCCTGTTCGTGTGCAAGAAAAAGCAGAGCATATTTCATTGTTCTGTTCCCACAATATATTGTCTGGGCATAATAAATGGAACATGAGCCCCATGTCTCTAATTTAATGATTTGAAATTCCCTCATACTCTTTTTGCCCAAGGCAGACATCTATTCTCCTGTTAAAGTTCCTCCAAAAGTAACTAAGCCTAATCCACCTTCCATTGAAGTCAGTGGGAATTTTTAAATTGATTTCACTGGGAACAGATACAGGCCTCTATGATACATCCTTGCATTATTACTCTTTTTTGTTTGTTTGTTTGGGGTTTTTTTGGTCAGATTGTGTCATCATAAGTACCCTGCATTCTTGAGGAAGTGGTAAAGTTTCACTTCCCAGGAAATTTCTCAGTTTTTTCCAAAGCTAGAATTAGTTGGGGATAAAAACTGGAACACCACTCCAAATTTGTCCTATGACCTATTTTTTTGTTTAAAGTCCTGTTGACATATGCCTATATATTAAATCCAGTTTGCCACTAGGAATATCTTATGGATAAAGCATTTTACAATACCAATCTGTAAACTTTTGCTAGAGGCTTCCAAAAGTTTTTTTGGCAAAATTCCAACCATTTCTGAGTGATGGGAATCTGCCAGTGCAACATTACAGGGAAAGCTCTGGCAGCTATGTGGAATGGGTTTGAGCAGCACTGGTGGCCAGCAGCATGTCTTTGCTGTTGTTCCCACTTGTTCTCAACATTACTGAAGTTGCCCTAGCACTGGCAACCTGTAGGTTAAAAAAGTACCTTTAAACAAAAGCTTAGCGCTTGGGTGGATTTAAACATTTTTTAAACGCGACCCCACATTGCATGGGTAAACTGTGCTAGCAATTTTTGCAGCAAGATTTTGGTTTAAGCCAAGATCTGCCTATCAGCACTTGAACTGCCTTAGGGACAGGGCCTCAGAATAGAACTACTATATATAACCAGATGGTGACAAAACTGTATATATTTGGAGGAGTCATGAAGCAGGATGTCATTCCCAGTCCTCTACATACCGAAGCAAGTCAGTTGCTTTTGGTGTTCTACAGACCTTCTTCTACCCAATAAAGCTACCAAAATAAGGCCCAAAACAACGGTCTGTGTGATGCACTGATGTTACTCCCTGGTCTGAATTCCTCGCTCCCTGGATAGGGCGATGCAGTGTGTTAACAACAAGGATGTCTCAGCTGGTTCTGGTTTTGTCACACAGGTGGGCTGCATATGGTTTCAGTGAAATAAGTGGTGGTTAACCTGCTTCCAAATGTGAATTTGGACCAACAGGGCTGAAAATACAGAAACTGGAAGGGAAGCAATCCTGTGGTGGACATAAAGGACCAAAGTACATACTGACTTTTCAAAATTATACACTCATATCCTCCATGGCACAGTCCTATTTAGGTATCATTGCCAGGTACAGCTCAGCTGTAGTTTTTTTTCAGGAAAAGACCCTTTACAGTTTCAGTGAGGTATTCACCATAGAAATCCTTGGAATGTTTTCCTAAATATATAAATGGGCAGGACATTTTATATAGTTTTTCCCTCTGCTATCCTCCACATTTTCACTATAACTTTTTTTTTTTTTAATTATTTATACACACTGTAATCAGTCTCTTTGTCAGGGGTTTTCATGGTGGAAAACAATTCATCAACATTTTGCTTGAACTATTTTGGTGATGTTAGAAAAGTAACAGATTATTTCACGAAGGGTAGCCTGTCAAATTCCTGAATCTCATCTGGTAGCATACTTTCTTTGCTTAAGAATAGTACCTACACTAGAGTGCTTTGTTTACAAAACGAACCGTTCTGGAATGAATAGCTGAAATCTACTCAGGTACAACGAAAGTCCTATTTTTTTTAACAAGAGATGTTGCTGAAAATTTCAATGGGATTTCAATATCTAGAGCACCTCCAAGATCTGGCTCCTAATTTGGAACCTGAATTATATTTAGTATCCATTTAAAACCTAGATTGCTTTTAAGTTTGTCCACCCAGTTTTATCATGCAGCATCTGCTTTTTTTTTTTTTTGCAATTACTCAGAATCCACCAAACTCTACTAAAGTTGCAGGACACTCTATACCAATTAGCAGTAGCTGAATGATTCTATTTACAGGGAGAAAGCAGATGTGTATTCTTGCCATTTTTCACAGAAACTTACTTGTATGAATTGGTATAGCTGTTTTATTGCTTTCGCCTCAAATATTTTCTTTAAACAGTCTCATAACATGATAGAGGTAAGACTTGGGTACAAGTGTTGAATTCTGATTGGCCCAAGATTTCTCTGAATAATTGCAACTGAAGATGTTTCTCTGCACTGCAATTGCCTCCTGCTGTGCTACCATGGCTGTCCCACAAAAAGGAAGTTCCAGGAGTATGTGAAATGGGATCATAAAATCATTTCAATTGGAAGAGACCCTCAGGATCACCAAGTCCAACCATAACCTAACTCTAGAACTAAACCATGTCCCTAAGAACCTCGTCTAAATGCCTTTTAAACACCTCCAGGGATGGTGACTCCACCACTTCCCTGGGCAGCCTGTACCAATGCCTGACAACCCTTTACATGAAGAATTTTTTCCTAATATCCAATCTGAACCTCCCCTGGTGCAGATTGAGGCCATTTCCTCTCTCTTTTTTTTTTTTTACCACAACTTCCAAGGCATTAAATCCCCTTATTGTAGAAATATATGTATATTTCCTTTTGGCTTTGGATATAGCAGGATTGTATTTAATTCAGGTTAGATATCCCAATGCTCTGATATCTTAGACGGCAACGTTGCTACGGAGAGCTCAACAGTTACATCTGAGGAAAGTTTCCTGTGTTTTGCATGGTTTTGTGAGGAAAGGAAATAAATCAAGATTAAATATAGATTAGTAAATGGAGAGAAAATGGTTGATTAAATGCTGTTTTCTCAATTTTGTGCCATAGTGAAGAAAAGGCTGTCACTCAAGACAGGGAAGAAATAGAGTTTCACAGCATATTTGGATTTACAGTGTAACTAGCTGGCAGAACTTATTGCCACCATATATTGCTAAAGGCATAAAGCTGGAAAAAATGTATCCTGGCTGTATAGGGCAGCTACAATTTTCATCACTTCACTTGGGTAATTGGATGGTCCTGTTTTCAAGGCCAATTCTCCCAAATACATAAATGTGAAAATCTGAGATTTCTCTAAAGCTATTTTCCTGTTATTCAAGTTGCTCTCTTTTTCAGTTTTGTGCTAGGGTTTCTCTTTTTTGTATGTTTGTGTAAGTAAGGTTTTTCTTACCTTAGTTCAAGTTGTGTATACTGTGTATATCTGTGCGTTTGTCATAAAAAGGTAAAGTCCCAGCTTTGTAAGTCCCTACAAGTTCTGTTAAAAGAGGTAGTCCAAGAGATAAGAGAAACCCTGCCCAGGAGATGGAAAACTACAGAATATTACTTCCTTTTCTTAGACTGTGGAGAAATCACACAGAAGAGGCTTTGTGAATATCTCCACTGTGAGAAAAACTTTGGTCATTTGACTTTTTATGAGACCTAGGAAACTAGAATTTACGGGTTCCAGCATTCATGAAACTTCATACTATTCTCTTCCTGTTAGTGCATCTTAGTCATATTTCAACCTAAACACATACTTTTGCCCTTTTCTTTTGAAGTTTTTGCATAGATTGAAATTTCACTTCTCTTTGAAAATCTGAGACTAGAATTCAGGATGGATGTTATCATCCATTTACACTTCAGGAGAACATTCTCCTACTGAATACTATGGGCAACATCCACGTGACTTGTATCCTATCATCAATGTTATTTTCTACATTGGTGGGCTTGTTCAATTCAAGAATGAAAAGGCAGGTGGTTGGGCCCACCGCTGTTCAGACACCCATGCCCTGTTGTGGCAAACTCTGTCTGGCAGTGCATGCAGCTGGATGTGCAAAACTGCACCTTCTCCAAGAATGAATCAGTGTGGATGATGGCGTGGTGATAAAAAAACCTTTAAACTCACACGTGCATTTTCTGTGGCATGGATAGCATTTGAGTTTAATTTTGGATGCAAATTCGTATATATCCTGCCTCTGGCTTGACCTGAGGGTTTTGTGAAAAGCTCAGCATGTTTTTCCTAGGATATCATCTTGTTCTCTTGAGAGCCCCACCTCTTTTGACTGGTTCTATGGACACAAAATAAACACCAATACTTAATGATAGTTGTATTGGAATGTAGCGGAAGATTTGGCGAGGAGGTTAGTTAAATGTAAATACACTCAAAGTGACTTGCACCTGTCTGTAGAAAAAGCACATACATCACACTAATTGTTTTACTGACCTTGTGTGCTTGATGAGTAGAACCTCTGTGTTAGATAACATAAGCCTGTGAGAAACTCTAGGCACCTTATCACTATGTCTGAGATTCCTGCTTTGTTGTGAGAAAGAGCGGGAGGCTGCGCCTGCCTGAAGCCTTGAAATCCAGGCGAGCTCAGCAGGCCCAGCGATCTTCCAGCAGGGCTGAACTTACCAGCGCCTGCGTCCCCGCTTGTGTCACCTCTGCCTGGGAGCTTAGGTGCGACTTCGGAGATCCTCCAGTAGAGAGGTAACTAAAATAAAACTTGCTCTTTGCAATGCGTTCGTGGCCTCTGGCTCTTCTTGCGATGTGCCTGCATATGTGTACACAATAGTATTGTCTGAAATCCCAGTCGCAAGCTCAAAGAGCATATGCTGCAGGGCACACACAGTCACTGTTCAGATGCTGAGGGAGGTTGTTTTCTTCTCATGAATATGAATGTCCTGTTCAAAACAAATATCGTCAATCTTTGGTGGCCTAGGACTGAAAGCAATTCCGAATTAATCCAGCAGGTTGGCAAGAAATCAAAAATACCAACAGCATATGAGTTGATGCAACTTACTCCCAGTTACATAAACAAGGAAGGCATCGTAATGGCATAGCTGATGGCACAGCCAAGTACTGCTGCAAGCAGGCTTTTAGCACTAACTACTCATCAGCTGAGTAAGGTTCTGTTCACTTGCTTAAAATTAAATAATGAAACTAAACTAGCTACAATAAACTCTGTACAATGTAGGGTTTAAAAAATGGCAATGGAAAAGATACACAGAAAATCATAAGGTGGAAGTGAATATGAAAGCTTATGGTATAAAGAAAAAAGACCCAGACACACCAAGCACTGTGTTACGAAGCTGAGCATACAAGGTAAAAAATTGTTCTCAATAAAGACAGTGGCATGTCTTTCACTAAGTCATTCAAGTTCTAAGGTCAGCATCAGATTGAGGTACTTCCCTGTGTTTAGGAACCAAGAGAATATTTCATGGAGAGGACAGGATTCCCCTTAGAATTACAAAACACCCCTGATACTGGATACAGCATCCTATTGTGGTTGTGGTGTTGGGTTTTTGTTTCTTTGTTTTTTAAAGTCAGAAATAGAATTATTTTGAAAGTATTAGAATTGCTGTTTTCCTTCTCTTTCTTTTTTTTTTTTTGGGGCGGGGGTGGGGGGGGCAGGATGGAAGAGGCAAAACGGGTTTGAATATCTTAAAGTAAGAAAAAGCAATGGGAATTTATATTGTTACCAGATGAAGAGTTGCCATCTTGTCACCATTCTTCAGTTATATTGAGCTTGTTCCGCTGCAGGGACAGGGAGGTTAATAGCAGTGACAAACGAGTCCACCTGGTTTGCCGCTCAGAACAGGGCCGGCACAGCACAGTCGAATTCAAAACACAGCGAGTATAAATCTGTAATGGAAGCGGCAATTAAAAAAAAAAAAAAAGAAACAAAAACCAAAACCAAAAATAACTTAAAGAACAAAAGCAAGGGAGTAAAGTCATCTTTCAAAGGGCTGACTGGATGCTAGGAAGAATGATCATAAACGGTTCAGAGACCTAATAAGTCACCCACAGGTCCTCCTGACTTCAGAGGACTTTTCCCCAGATTCATAAAAGCTTCCTAGGAAAATACTTCAATCTAGCCAGCAGCACTAATGAGATAAGTCTGCAAAACTCTCCATGACATTAGCAAGGCATCTAGGAGTATTAGCAGCAATGGGGAGAAAAATTAGACATTACAGAGGATTCCAGGAGGTTTTCTTCCATTCCCGGACCATTCTACTCTGTTTTACAGTAGCATGTTGCAAACCCTGTGAAACGCAAAGCCTGCTTTATACAGTACTTAATGGAATGCCTCTGACCTCTGGTAAAACCAGTAAAATTGTATTTTCATAAACAGGAAAACAAAGTTAATCCCTAGAGCTTCTGAAATAATAATGAATTTTAAAAGTGTAGAATTATTTATTGTTTGTATCACAATAGCAAGTAGAGAAGCCAAACAAATTGAGAGTTGCTTAATACCGGGCAATGTTGAAACATTGCACAAACATAACAGAAATATGCAACCTAGACAGACAAGACAGCCAGAGGGTGAGAGAGGAAACAGAGATGCATGTTAAATAATTATGAGTTTCCAAAGCCACATACATGCGCAGAATGAAAACTAACGGAAATTACAGAAAATACATTAGAAACCTCATTACCAGCCCTGGTTCTTGCAAGTGTTAAAAAACGCTGTTGTTTGTGGAGTTACATTTCCATCAGAAAAAAAGGACAATGAATGAAGCTATCGTACAGATATTTCATTGCAGGCTCACGATGAAGCAACTATATCCCTGCAACTATTTAGCGAAGTTCCTTTCTGATAGAAGCAGTACTATTAGCTGAGAAAATCCCTTTGGATTTTCACTTGGTGAGCTTCTTTTGTTCAAGGATCTTCTTTTTATTATGTAGAAAAGCTCTGAGTTACTTTGCCAAGATCAGGTCTTTACATGTTGAGTGAGAAGTGACTAAGTCAAGAGGACACACATTCTTTTCCATTCTCCCCACACTTTCTTGGTGAGTGGTAAATCTGCCTCATGTGACTTGGTGAAAAAATGAAACTTCCTTAAGACAGAGCATCTCAGCTTGCGTTTCAGGTGTCTGGATCTAATTCAGAAAACAGTGTATCTTTCTTATAAAGCCATAAGGGAGCAGGCGTGGTGAATCAGGTTCCACATGGATAGTTACCAGGCCATGTAGAGGGGCTTGTATCCAAAATGCATGCAGAGTCAGAGAGTTTGCTGTGACTTGCAAGCGAAACATCTGCCTCTTCTGGAAAAAGAAAGTTTTCCCCTTACCTGGACCCACTCATTGGCCTGAGCTTGTCTTAAAGCTTGTGGTTATGACTAGACTCGCCTTCAGCGTTGGTCACAAACAGACCCTTGCAACTGATGGAAGGAGCAGAGCACAACACGTTGGCTCTTGGTAGCTGAGCCGCATTAACAGATGGTACTGATGGTTCCTTGCCTGTAGCAACTGCAAAACAAAACATATTTGCCTAGGCTGCTGTGGTGAAGGTACACAGTTGCCACAGATAAGGAATGCAGGTCTGGTCAGCTAGCACAGCTCAGTGAATAGCTGCCTTAACCACTGGTAATTGCTGGTCCACACCTTCACCGACTTGTATATAGCTACACTAGAAGTAGAGGAATCCCATGCTGTTCGTAAGTCTTACACCCACACACTGCTATTTAGTCACAGCTAACATGTTCATTTTATTGTTCATTTTAAAAAGGGAACAATGCATTGTTAAATTTGGAATTACAAAGTAATTTTTCCCTTTTAAAAAGCAATTCTTTTTTTTTTTTTTCCCCACAGACACCAGCAAAGCCAGCAGTGATGGATTTCTATTTGTTGTCTTTGCTATGCTAACTAGCATGCACTCTGACCTACAGAGTGAGAAGAACGTGATTTATCACGAAAGGTTCATATAAATATTGAGTTAATTCTGCCTGACAATTTTTTTTCATGCTTCAGCATAAGGCCCTGAGGACCACAGGAGAGGAAAAAAGTTTTTGAAAGATAAAGTTCTTGCCTAACACTGGATGTGGAAGAAGCAACTAGTAAAAGCAGTCAGTAACACAGGCAAGACTGTCACTGGGGAAAGAAATCAGGAGAATGGTCAGTATTTACTCAGGACACAAGAGAGATATCTGGAAAGTGGTAAAGACAGTGTGACTGCACTTTTGAGGAACTAACCGTAATGAAGCAGAGGACAAACTGTTGGTCAGAGCACATTCGTCCAACTCAGTTCAATCTATTGAATGCTTAATTGAGTTTATTTGCAAGCACGGCTGGCTCTATACGCAGTTTGTTCTCTCACACAACAGGATTAGTACTCTGTTAGTAACTACAGAAGCTGAATATGTACCATTGCTGCCAGAAGCAGCCTGGCACATGACTGTCTTCTGACAAGTATTTGGCACATGCTTTCACGATGTAGATGAATCTCCTGACTCTGCTGATGGACCCAGTTTGGAGAGGTTGGCTTCTTATAGGTTTATGCTGCTGGGCTGTACAATGTGCCTTTGGGCATCCTAGTATCTGGTGAGGCACGTGGTAGGATAGATGCCCAGAACTCTGATGATGTACTGGAACCATCTAACACAGATGACTGTGGATGCATGTAGTTGGCACATCTTTGTTCCTTGGAAAGGAATTGCTGTGGGGAACAGTTCAAACCATGTGTTACCACAGGGTCTGATGAAAATGCTACAACTCTTCAGAAAACAGTGGACAGTCCTTCCTGGCAATCATTAATGTGTTAGCAGCTTTGGCCCAAGATTCCTGCCGTGTTCCTGTGAGTCACATGCTCCTGCATGAAATTTGGCCAATAAAAGCCAGAAATTATTACTTATATCACAGGTCTTAAATGCACAATGTTGAAGCAATATGTTAACATGGTGTTCCCGTTCTTGGTTCGTTCACTTACCAAACTAGTCTCATGTTTCTGCAAAACATTTTCTGTGTGGATATCGCTACTTGCAACATTTCCGCTTAATGACACTTTTTTTGCATGAGCTCAACAGTAGTTCTGTTAGTGTGTCTTTTTCAATATTTCTTTGCTCCTTCTCCCAAGAAGTTTTCAGGTGGGGAGTCCTGAGAAACAGAGCTTGAAAAAGAAAACGAACTTGTGGTTAAACTTACTTTATCTGCACCCAAACTCTGGATTAAGTTTCTGGTTTTACCACATACTGTATGTATGACCCAAGGCAAGATATACTGCCTATTTATGCTGCAATTTCTCATCTTGAAAGTGGGGATGATAATAATACTTTCTCTACATCACAGGATTCTTATGAAGTGAAGTCTGTTAACAGTAACGAGAAGCTTAAGCAGAACAGAAGGAACCATTGCAGCTGTTCTTTGCAGGCATCAGGTAAGGGTGTTCATCATCTAAACATACACAGATGAACCACCACTGATGGGGTGCTGGGCCAGGACTGGTTTTCAGTGCCTCTGATTGTGCAAGGGGAGATGAGTGGCTGGGTGTGCCTCGATACAGACACCCCCCCCTCACACCGTGTCCTTCCAAAGGCAAATTAGACATAACCACATCTGGTAGCTCACTGGGCACAAATAAAGACCTCTTAGAAAAATGTCCAAAATCATAAAAAAGAGCCTGGAAAAATAATAGAAACCAATCATGTTGCCACTTGATGTGGGTCTTATTAATAACAAGAAATCTGTATTGTTAGTAAGTGTAAATGTCAGGGATTCATAAAGACTAAAAACAGCGATCAAAAGTTTTTGAAAGATTTTTTTATAGTCTTGATATCCTTCTCAGACAGTTCTGTAACAGTTTGTGGATTTAGGTACAGACAAGGAATTTTCCACTCTAAAATCGCTCTCTCCAGTCTCTTTGTCACTGGGTAGAGCTGCTAGCTGTACTTGCAAGCAACACCTCCTTTCACGTTCATCGTGTTTCACATTTGAGTCATGCTTTCCACCTTCAGCTTTTTTCCCTCTTTTTCGTTTTTAAAAGATAATACATGGTCCAGTGGGATGGAGTGAGCTCTCTTTAAGAGTCGCAATGGCACCATACCTATTTACCTATCAGTAAATCAGTGTGTGGAGCACCTGTGGCGAGCCATCAGCTCTTTGCAAGGTCAGGTTCATATTGCTGAAGTGACTGTGGTGGGACGGCTGCAGGATGGGGCAGTTCACCAACACGCAGAGCGGGTTTGCTGCTCTCAGCAGCCGGGGGTTGGAAGCCAGAGCCCCCCCCTGCTCTTTTCCTGGATGTCCGACCCCAACCACACCAGCTTTCCTGACCTGCTTTCCACGACTCTGCAAGCCCTCTGCAATGCCAGCACAGAACTCCGGGCAGCCTGCTAATGAAGGCTCAGCCATCTGCGCTCACAGCGCCCGGGCGTGCTGCCTCCTCACAGAAGAGGAGGTGAGATGACCTCGCCGGCTTCGGAGGACTCCGGACCGCTGGCTCCGCCCGCCCCCGGACAGGGAGAGCCCATGTCAGGAACCACGCTGGCGCCAGCCCCATGTCGGCCCCGGGGTGCGCGGCAAGGCCCGCGGCGGCCCCGCCGTCCGCTCGGCTCGGCTCCCACCGCCCGGGCGCGGCGGCCGCTGTCAGGGCGCGGGGCGGAGCGGGGCGGGCAGGGGGCGCTGCGGCGCCGGCCCCGACGGCGGTTGGGAAGCGCGGAGGAGGAGCGGGCGGCACATCGACAGCGCTGACGGGCAGCGGCAGCCGCCTCGCCGCCGCCCGGCCTCCTTTGTCCCCTCCTCTCCCCGCCGCGCCCAGCCCAGCCGGCAGCGCGCAGCGGAGCGGGCCGGCCCGGGGATCCCCTCCCCGCGCCGCCGAGGTCGCCATCTTCACCCCCCGACCCGCCTCAGAACCCGCCGGCCGGGCTCCGGGGAGCGCGGGAGGGGGCCTGCGCGGCGCCCGCCCGCTGCATGTGACCGCCGGGAGGTAGCGGCCTCCTCCGCGGATCTCGTCTGCGTCCTCCTCCGCCCCCCAGCGCGGCGGGGAGGGGGCGCGGGGGTGCCCGGCAGCTGGGAACGGAGGTGCCGGGGCGCGGCGGGCAGACAAAGGAGCGGGCGCCGCCGTGGGCAGCGGTGAGTGGCGGGGGCAGGGCTGCGGGGGTCCCCGGTTCTCGGCGCCTCTCTTCTCTGGCGTGTCCGCAGGGCAGGTACCTGCCGGCGGGCCGGGCTGTGCGGCGGCCGCTCCCTTCACCGGGGGACGCGGGGGCTCGGGCTGCTGCCGGCGGAGGAGGGGGGTGCCGCCTCTGCGCCGTCTCCCCTTGAGACGGCCGGTGTTTCCCGCACCGCCAGCCCCGCGGCCGGGCAGCGGCGAGCGCGGTGCGCTGGGGCGGCCGGGGCTGGGCCGGGCCGGGCGGGGCGTTGCGGGCGCAGCCTCCGGCCCCGCCGCCGCGGGAGCGGGGCTGGCCAGTGCCGCGGGCGCGGCGGGCGATGCTCAGCGGTGATCCCGCCTGAGACTCGGACAAAAACGAGCAAGCAACGGATTTTCTGGTGGGCGATGAAAAATTTCCGCCCCCCGCTTCCTTGGCAAGGCGTGTGGCGGGCGGGCAGGTGCCGCGGTGAGCGAGTGGGCGGGCGCCGGGCAGCGGGGCCTCCCTGCCCCCCGCGCCGCGGCCACGCGTGTCCCTGTCGCCGTGGGGAGCCCCGCGCAGCGGCGGCAGGGCCAGGAGGCCGCTCTGGGAGGGGCGCTGGGGTATAGCAGCCGTGACTGCCTTGCACATCCACGGAGGTGCAGCTATATTTAATGGGGTTGTTTGAAATGTGGCGCTTGTCTTCTGGGTTAAGTGTTTGGTTTTCAGGCAGTTATTCAGTGTGTGCAATCTTGTGCTCTTACCGAAATTATAAATCTTACTTTCGTAGGCCAGGATAACATAAACTCCTGCAACTTTTAACTCTGAAGTTGGATATGCATTAAACTGTAAGTCTTCTGATTTTGTTTTTGAACTTGGATAAATGAATGGAATGATTATTTAACGTTCGTGAGACAAAAACTTCTGAAGTAATTTAAATGAAACCCTAGGCAGACTTCTCCTATGCACATTGCAAATACATCTCTCCTGGACTGTGATAACTGGTTAAAAAATAGAAGCTGTAAAGCCCCAGGGAGGGGTTGCCTTAAGCTCCTTTTTTAGGGTTTTTTTTTTTGGTGATGTATCTTATCTTTACCCTCAAGGGCAGACAGTCACCTTTTAATTTTAAATCAATGTACAGGAAACACCTGTAAGTGTAATACTGCTAAGTTTCCTTACATTTGAGTTGAAATTGTATGGTCCTTTCTCCTCACTCGTGAAGAATGCTTAGTCAATTAATTTGCTTAGGTAATCTGATTAGTAATAGCTCAGTGAAGGTACAGATATGTTTCTGAAAGCTATTTTTTATATTGTTGAAATATAGATGTAATTTTGAAAGATGTAAAAAAAATACTAGATTTCATCATAGTAATTTTTTGAAGGATGAAAGGGACCATTGTAGATGAAACCGTATGAAGTGATCAAATGATTATGACCTCAGATAAGCAATTAGATAACTCATTGTATAAATTTTAGTGTGTATATAAATCTAATTGTGTGTCAATAGGTGCATCATTGCTCTCTTAAATTTAATTTTTCTGTTAGCTTGAGTGAGAAGATAGAATATAGATATAGCTGTCCAGATATCTAAAATTATTTTGCTAATGGGTAATACTTTCTACATGCTTTCTGCTTTGAGAATCAGTTCTGCTATGTTCAAGGAACTTCCTGATGAAATTTCTGTGTATTGAGACCAAAGCTGTATAGATCAGAAATTACAGTGTGCAGTATATAAAACATTATAACGTGTTTGTACACTAGGGGCGTAAAGAACTCTGAAACTGTTGTTAGATGTAGCTTATCCAGAAATGTTACAGCTGTGTCATATGTTATCTTTGATGTAAAAGCTATTTTGCTGAAGAGTAATGGACGATTTACTTATGCTGTCATATAACCAGAAAAAATATATTGTTTTGAAGCTTACTAGTAATTCTGACCTTACTGTTAGAAGTTCTGTGGTGGCTTGCAGCGTGGTGGTCTATGGGAAGCCTTGTGGACATGTTGGCTTGTCTTGATAGGGACAAGACAAATATTTTTAACATCCTATCATAGTTTCTGTTGTCCAACAAATAAGTTGAGTTGATTTAGAAACAGAACAGAAATGGAGTGTGTGTTCCAAGTGTCTTTCTAAGTATTTTACTGTGACTTTTTAATCTAGATATCAGAGCTTCTATTGCAGTGATAAAACCTTAACTCTAGAGTAATGTTGAGAAATCATATCATATCCTATGGAGGCATTACAGTAAACAAGAAGTGTTAAAGTCCTCATTTCATATTTTTCCTCAGCAAGAAATGTAATTGATACTCTCTTACATTTCTAGATGCAGTAGTGGTTTGTGGTGGTGAAATAACATTAATCAGCAGTTGCTGCTATAATTCATTGTTCACCGAGGAGGAGTCCCTGTAACACCTGGTAACTTGAGCAAGGCTTTTATAGCAAACTTGCACAAACCCTTCAGATGTTTGTGCCAGACCTTTTGACCCTCAAAGGTAGGGTGTGAAGGGTTGTATTTTTTTGTCACTCCGGTTAGGATTTTCTGCTAGAATTACAATATGCTATTAGAAAAATATTTTTTGTTTACAATATTGATATATGAATTACAAGGAGAATGAATTTCATTCTGTGGTATATGACTGAGATAGCAGTTTCTTGGAGTTGAAGTTTTGGGGTTTTTTTAACTATTAAGGATAGCATTGAGACATTTACTTTGCTTAATGTGATTTATAGCACAGCCTTTAGGCATGAAGCATAATGTGGAATTAAATTACTCAATAATCTATAAAGAAAAAGTTAAAGTACTTCCTGAAAGTACCTCTCTTGCAGGTGTTTTGTTTGTTTGCTTCACCGTTGGTGAACTTGGCTTGTTGTGGAGTGGCACATTGTATGTAAGCTTGGCATACTCTATGGCTAAAGAAAATCTACTGGTCTGTTTTGCAAACTCTGTCATGATTTATTTGCTCTATGTGCAGAAGCCCACTGGGTTCTGGTCAGTGTCACTGAGTACTTGTATATAACTAAAATATGACTAGCTTTCACTTACTTTTGAGTAATACTTTGACTATTCAAATTAGCTTTCAGCAGCTTAGTTGCAACTCCTGATTATACTTGGCAAGCTGAGTCCAGGAACTGAAGAGCAATTTATCGTGAAATTCATTACGGCCACACATGTTTTTACTAGATATGGTTCTAGCTAGTATGAAAGACTGTTGCCTTACATAAACATGCATCTGAATGACCTGGTTATCTTTAGTCACCGCCTTACCTCTGGGCATCTGTTTATTGCCGTACACCTCTCTGTGCTCAGACAGGGAAAATGGGTGAAGACCAGTGTTGTACTGTGCTGCGTTGCATTCATTAAAATCTCTTTGCTACTAAGTACCATATCTGTTTAGTATTAGTCTTCTTGTGTCTGCTTATCTTAATATTGGCCTGTAAAGCAAATAACTGTGTTTTAAAAGACCTGAAGGTGTTGTGAAAGTGTTAAGTCACTGCTTTGATACCTTTAAAGGCAGAGAAATGCTTTCTTATATATGCTGAAGGATTGCGGTGAATTGGCTGCTGTTTACTCCACAAATGTTGCTGGTACGTGTATGCCTGTCTTCTAAAGCAATTTTGTCAGTTCTTAAAGTGTACTTAGCAGGGTTAACATGGAGGAGTTTTTAAATATTATAGCTGTCTTGCTGTATTACTGTTGCATTAAAAATACTGAAGCTAAGTGTACGTGATGATGACTGCCCAAGTAAATGATTATTTTTCTTCAAGCACAATTTTTTGAATAGACTAGTTGGAGATGCATTAGAAAAACAGGGACACAGTGTTCCTTCCTGTGGCCAAGCCTCGGAGGAAAATAAGGGGGGAGGGGAAAGAGAAATGCTTGTCTGAGGGATGCTGATCCTGCGATGGGTGTGTTGGATTCCTTTTAAAAAAAAAAAAGCCAGTAAATCTGAAGAGAGCCTTTTGAGTATTCCCAACCACTTTAAGGTTTCAAGATATTTTGATGAAGCAAATATCTCTTGAGTGATTAGTGTCTCTTGTTTTATCATGTGACTAGTGATGATGTCAAGAAATAATGACAAATTCAAGGAACGATCAACCTGAAACAACTGAAAGTGGGTAAGAGAGCAATCAAACAGCTGCACTGAACATGTTGAAGCAGAGGCTTTATGGAAAGAGCAGACTGAAGAGGAAGTTTAGCAGTGAGAAAACTGTCTGTTACTAAAAATGAGAATTTAGGAAAGTTAGGCTGGTGAGTGTCCTCTGAGAGGGTCAGTTCTCAGTGACTGTTGCATGGCTCTGCCTGAGGAACCCTTTGGTCTCATTCTAGTTCAGTGTTTTGTGTGTGGTTAGAAGTGGATGTGTGAGATGCAACTACTAGTCCAAGGGTAATTATTGTCTCAAGAGGAACAGAGGGTTTTCTTGATCGCTTCTTCTCAGCTCCAAGAAGAAGAGGAGCTCTCTTGCTTGTGATGAAGGCACAGTTAAGGGAGTGCAGACCCACTTCAGGGCAGTCTTCCATCTTTTTTGTCAGCGTCACATTAACAGAAGAGTTTAGGAGGGAGGCATCAGGAGGAAGACATAAGGTGTCAGTGCAATCATCAGCAGGTTTTGCAGGCTTCTTCGTGGAAACGTGGCTATACTGTATTAACTTCCTCCTCTGATATATTTAGCTTTCTGTCCTATCAAATTGATAATGTTTGTCATGAGGTGTCAGGGAGAGAACTGATACCTTCTCTCTGCATGTGCAGTAGTGCATTGGGGTGGTACATGGGAGAAAGCAAGCTGCTGACAGTTGTGCTGCCTGAAGAGCCAGGAACTGCTGTTCAGCTTGCTACAAAGTTGTGGTTAAGGTATATGCAACAAACAAATAAAATGGATCTCCGTGGCTTGTGTTCAATGGATAGCTTGCTTATTTGGCTAGTGTTGGAAGTATGGATCATGGTATAGGTCAACATCTAGTAATAGCAAAGGTCTATCGGGTTGCAGTTACCTGAGCACGTGATCTGATACTGTGCTTATTAGAAAACTGTCAGCTCAGTCCTTCGCTGGACAGAGTTTGAATCCCATCCCCACTATATATAAATTGTAGCAGAAGTGTTATGGCTCAAGATGAGATTGGTTTGCACAGTATAAACTGTTGTCTCCATTGCCTCTGCATGGAGGAAAGGTGCTGGAGGAGAAATGGCAATTCATCTTTAGCATAGTAAAGGAGAAACTTTCATCTAAATAATAAGGGGCTCCTAGTGCTGGAAGAAGTTTACACATGGTAATGACCGCTCTCATCCAAATGTTTTTCACACCAAAGCAGTTACAGTACTTAGAGTCACACTTCAGGCAAGCGGGGATAAAATATTGTAAGTATCTCTAACCATTTAGGCTAAAACAGAGAGCTATTTGTTTTATCGGTATATAAATCATAGTACAAGGGCAAAATAATGCATGAGCCAAATAACTGATTACAGACTGCATTGTTGTTTGCTGGGTGTTTTGCTATCTTGTGCTTTTTTACAAATTATGGTACAAATCAACGTGGTTTTTTCTGGCTGTACATGCTATGAACTTTATCAGTTAATACACAGAGTTCAGAAATGTTTTCTTAGGAAAACTTTCTCTCCACGGAATAGAAAGTGTGCTGTCACGAAGGCCTTCCCAGTCAAAATCCCAGTTGCCCTCACAGAGGAAATAAGTGTGTCTGTCTTTTGAATGAAGCTGGCAATTTCAATGTTTAATTTAGTGCCTGTTCTGCTGTAACATACAGACCTATCTTTGTATAGACTTGGTATACTTTGGCCTCACTTCCTTTTTGGAAGAGGATCTTTTATCACCTTTCTTTGTACTCACTCACTGAATTTGGGGACCAACTGTTTAAATCTTGTGCAAAACCAGGACTTTAATAAATTGCAGTTGGATTCCTCGTCAAAACAGTCATTCTAGTAAGTATTGAAATATTACATGCAGAGAGCTCTTTGTTACTTTTATTGGTTGCTTTTATCTTATGGCTCATGTTCAATAACTCTTATGCTGATGAATAACATCTCTTTTAATTGGCCCCACATGATGCAGCTGTTCTCAACACACACCAGTTGCTGAAGGAATTTCACCTACACCTTTAAAGCTTCCTGAGAACAATTTTTCATTTGAGCTCAACTACCTATTTTCCCTTCTAATCTTCCAAGTAAATGGTATCTCACCCTGATTTGCAGTACTGAAGTCCTTTTCTAGTAAGCTGAGCTTTATAAACGTTTGTTCTGCCTTGGGATAATAAAAATAAAATTGATGTAAGAAAGTAGTTTGAAGTTAAGAGTAGTCCTATTCACCTCAACTGCATAATCAGATTTCAAGATATCATAGAGGCTGTTTTCTCTACCCAAACATATGTTTAAGTATTTCAGAGGAGGAGTTTACCTGTTTTTTGTTTCGTGGTCACATATCGAAGAAGTCAATCTATGGTAGACTGAAAGAAAGGTTTAAAAATACCTGTTTCAAGTAACCTCTAATTTCTAAGGGGAGGGAGCAGGGAGTGGTCTTCAAATAATTACTATGGTTTTGGTATTTCGTGCACTCCTTGATCATCAGTTTGGTGTTGTGTTGGGGTTTTTTCGTTTCTTTGTCCTCAAGCATATGGGGAGAATAATTTGCGGAGCTAGTGGAAGACTAGGTATCTCTGGTGCATTCCTTTTTTTTTTTTTTTGGTTGTCCTACCAAAAATTCACCTTACACAGATGTTTAGATGATCTGCTCACAGTGAGAGCATGTCACTGATCATGTTGCCGGTACAGCCAGGGTTTGCTGCATAATCAAGTCTTTTTATTTCAGTGTTGAAATAGTGACTTGCTCTGAAAGATAAATCGAGGTGTGTCCAGCTCTGTTATTTGATGCAATTGTAGCTTGTTTTCTGCTAAGCTGTCTTGTAATGGGTAAAGCTGTGTGATGCTCTTGAAAAATGTCAGTTGGACTTGAGACTGAGGTGAATTTGAAGGGGCAGTATGTCAGAACAGCCACTCTATTGTGAAACGTGATTGAGACTAAAGCATGGACCATCCTCCAGTGTCCACCATTGCCACGCTCCCTGTGAGGGCTCTAAGGAAGAACCTGTAAGTCCCTGCACTGGTGTCTCTCCTTCAGCCACATGTGGTTGTTAAGTGGCGCTTACACTTGCTGCAGGCCTTTCCTGAGAAGTGGGTAGGAGTGGTGAGGGACGCCTTTCAGTTTAAAGTTAAACCCTGGCTATGATGAACTTAGTGGTGAACCTTTCATTGAGATCCTAAACTTATTACAGTTGAGTCTGTGAAGAAAGTGAACTGCATCTTTGGAAGAATGCATTTTCAACGATAATATTTGTCATTACCTGCAGGTAGCAGTTACGGTGAAGTCTTGTTCCTTGTATTTCTTCATTAGAATCATAATTGTGTTAGTTGTATCCCAAGGTGCTTACAAACTAAAGTATGGGACATTATCATTGTATATACAGGACAATATACATAACAAAGGTTGTGTTGGATTTGTTTGTTTAACTTGTTGTTTGGTTGGTGCACAAAGAACCAAGAATTGTCGCCTTTGCTCCCAGTCCAGTGCCCTTTATGTTGTCAGGATGTGTAGTATTCACAGAAAGATGACCCTCATTTCTTACGATTTTTTTTTTTAATTTGTTGAAAATCATAATAAATGAAAAGGAAAATGTGTGAGGAGTGATCCCACTTTTGCGAAACTCACAACAGGCAGAGACCTGTTACAGTTCAAACAAGTGTGCATTTTTGTGAAATAATATATAAATTAAGAATTCCTTCAAAGAAAATATGTTGTTCTTAAAGTGACATTTCACAGATAGCTACTCAAATGTCGACAGAGATAATGGGTGATTCTAGACTATGCTTTTTGTACTGAATGTATGCCATTTATTTTGTCAAATCCTTAAACTTAGTTCCCTTTCAGGGACAGAAAGCATAATGTGAAAGCTTTGTTTCTGCTGGTTGAGGTCACATTAAGTTATTTTTGTCAGTGCTCTTCTGTGAAGACAGCTTTACCAAACTATTTGTGGCTTATAGTCTCTTTAAATATAACTTAATTTGTGTTTGCATCTATTCAAAGATGCTGAGGGCATTTCAAATACCGTACTGTTCCAAAATCCCAGACAGCAAATTTTGCAAATTGCCATGGTAATGCGTGTGTGTGGGAAGAAGGCTGAAGTCAGAATCTGCATTAACAGAATCTGTTAATATTGCATGCGCTCAGTGCCACTAGCACTGCTTGTTCTTTGCTTAATTAAAAACAGGGTAATATGATGCAGCTAATACTGCATGTAGTCTGATTTTTAACCACATTTTTGTTCTGATTCTGAAACTAATTAGTGAAATAATCAGATACGTGGGTAATCATTGAGTCTTCAGGAAATGGCATAGAAGAATCTCGTAATCTAGCAAAGAAACTTCAAAACTTCTTTCTTGCTTCTCTAAGAATTTATGGATGGGCTTAAAAGTCAGTGTTTTACAACTGAGGCTGCATACCAAGGACACTTACTACTGATAGCTTGCATCGTGGTGATTTCTGCCAAGTCATTGTGAATGTTGAAGATTCTTGTTTCTGGGTAAGCCTGTCTGGATGCTTTTGTACATGCTATTGTTGCCTTAGACAGAGAATTTGTTCTGAAGTGCAGTCAATGTTAGTTAAAAAAAAAAATAAAACAAAAACCAAAACAAACAAACAAAAGCCTCATGCCAACAAACAAAACCCAAACAAAACAAACAAAAACCCCACCAAAACCAAATAAACAAAATCCCAAACAATTTTAAAAAATATTTTAAAGAGGAACTGTGTTCTGAGTGCTGAAACTAGTCCTTAATAATTGCCCTTAGTCAGTCAGTGCTGATGACAGGTAAGCTTATAAATTCGTATGAATTTATGGGAGGACTGGCCATTGCTTACTGTGGGGAACAGGAGAAGTTAAACCTGAAATTTCTTGGCTCTTTACTACTGTAGTCTAAACAAACGGAAAAAAAATAGGAGACTTGGATGAAGGATGATTTATTTACCCCATTACTGTATCGATTGTTTCAAATTTAAATGAGTTGGAGCAACTTTTTAGTTTAAAAATATTGGCCCACTGCTATTGAGAATTACAGAGGCATTGATACTGGTTCGAAATGCAGACCAAGATGTAATGACTTCCATGTTAGGTGGCCTGAGAGAATGTGCTTCTTCACTCTTCCATTGCATAAATAAACCCTATAACAAAACCACCAAGAGGGATATGGAGTTGAAATGCCCTGTCTGCATCAGAGTTCAGATGAGTTGGGGAGGCTGACAGGAGCCCACTGTCCAGAGTCATTAGCCCGGTGTGACACCAACACTGGGTCAGACTGTCCTGAACTTACACCGTCAGCTGTAGGTCTGAGCTGTCCGTGTCTGCATTCACATCACTTAATATATTTTGATTTGCAATGCTATTCATTTGTTATATGCACTCTGTTATAGTAATAATGCTTATTACTATGTTTTATTTTGTTTTTCAAAATGCCAGGCCCCCTTTCAAGAGGATAAATGTCGGAAGTGATGACTTTGAAAGTCTTTGTCCTGGGAAAACAAGTTGTGTTTTTTCAAGGCTGTTTTTACGAAGGCAGGACTCCGCTGTGCAGGCAGTGGAGCTGTTCGTATAGCTAGTGATGTGCTGGGTCCTGTGTTGGCTTTGTGAAGAAGTTGTTTCATGTCCACTAATAGGATATCTCTCTTTCCAGTTCTTCAAAATACGAAACTTTAGGTTTGAGAGGACTTCAAACAATGATCTGTTGTAGTTTTTTTGTTGCGTTGATTACCTCAAACTGTCTACTTGTGTTATGTGCAGGATTTGTAGTAGCACACAGGTTGACTGTCACTTGTACATTCAAAGCAGACAGCTAAGGGATTATTCATACTAGATTTTGAAGCAAAAATTCAAGTAAATTACATCCGCTATCTGATAAATCAGTTAAGTTTTTCATGTCAGGTTCTCAAAGTCTATGTTGGCAGCTATGAAAACGCAGTACCTGCTTCTGAAAAGCTTGCTATTAAATGCACCTTCCTCCCACCAAAACCCAAGACAGTATTAGCCTCTTTCAGTCATTTCCTTATGGAAAAAGAAAGCCTTTATATACAGTGAAGGAGATCCCTGTTAAATTTAGGTTGTATGGTAGTAAAATAATCTGAGAAAGAAGTATTTGTTCACAAATACTTTCTCCTGGGCTTAGCCTCTCAAACTTTGCAATATATACTGGGTTTCTCCATACTGAAAATCCAGTCTGTCTAAGTGGAATGAAATATAAGATTTTATGCCTTATATAGCTGAATTTCTGCACTCTCAGCCTCTGACTCAGATATGTTTCAGCCTTCTCCTTAGTATGTTCATGCAGTGTTATCCATTGATCATACAATTAGACACACCTCTATCACTGACAAGCCAAAGAAATTTCATTAGAACAGAGAAGAAATAGGAAAGCTTGATGCCAGCACAGGTAGACATAATGTGGAAGTCAACCTTCTATGTAAATAGAGTCATAGAATGTCCTGAGTTGGAAGGGACCCACAAGGATCATGGAGTACAGCTCTTGTTCCTGCATATGACAACCCCAAAATTCACACCATGTGTCTGACTCCCAGTAGTTTCCAAGAGGGTTATTTGATTTTTTTTCTTGGGGACATTTCTGGAGGCCCATGGAGGTAAATGTAAACATTATAAAATACTGAAATGTCTTCATGTTGTTGTCTTCTAAGGATCTCTTGAAAACAGTGTTTAAGGTGGGGAAAAGGTATTTAGATATAAGTTCAAGTAGGCTACTGTCCCAAGTCCTCTTCAAGGCTGAGTTGGTGAGTAGAGGTATCTTCCTCCTTCAGACCTAAGTGTGCCATCTCTACATTGTCCTCTAAAGGACTCTAATTTTGAGGCTTAGATCCCTCTGATAGGAATGGGAGAAACTAAAATGAGCTTTTGTGATTCTTTGTGCCTCAACTTAGGTTTAATGTTACATACCTTATGACTATTTTGCTTCCAGATATGCACGGCTCTGAATTCATTGACATTTATTAACTCAATTCACATTCATTATGGCTCTATTAAATGAATTGGTGTACCAGTTATAGGCCTTATAATGAAATTATAAAATACTTTCTACTGGCTATCTGTAATTTCCCATTTGTATGTGACTTTACTATTGACTGGAGTGGAAGGATGATTGTAAATCTGTGTGTATATCTGTACTGTATATGTCCGTAAGAGAGATGAAAATTACTTGGCAGGTACAAAACTGATCCTTGATATTTTTTCCATTTCAGTTTTTAATAGCTTGCAAAAGAAAAGTCCAGTGTTCTAACGAAGATAACAAAAATCAATATAAAGTTTAGATTATGATTTTCTTATGGATAAATTGTTGAAAATGCTGAAGTTCATTGTCTGGTTTTACTGTGTTTTTTGTTTTGTGGTGTATGTTTGTTTTTCAAGGGAAAGGACTGAATGTTTGCAGGCTATTTACCTCGTCATCTATTGTAAAGTCATGGCGTCTTTAGCTTAGATAATACTTTTCCTTAAGACAAAAATGCATTTTTAAAGCTTACATTTTACATATATAATGTCTTCACATTCTTTATCAAATTTCATCCTGTTCTGTGTAATTAGAAAACAACTTAGGAAATATTATGGGGCTGCGCTATTTTTTTTTTCTCTGAATTTAATACACTTAGTAATAACAGCATTAATTTTCTCAAATCTATTAATGCTTTTGACATTTTGGTAGCTGCCTCATCAAAATAGACTTCTTTGGCATTTAGGTTTTTTAAAGGAATGTGTATCTCTTCAGTAGAATCTCAGAATCACAGAATGTTAGGGATTGGAAGGGACCTCAAAAGATCATCTAGTCCAATATCCGTGCCAGAGCAGGAATACCCAGATGAGGTTACACAGGAATGTGTCCGGGCAGGTTTTGAATGCCTCCAGAGAAGGAGACTCCACAACCTCCCTGGGCAGCCTGTTCCAGTGTTCCGTCACCCTCACTGTGAAGCATTGTAGTAATAGATAAGTTTCACCTTTCTGAGGTAGTTAATATGTCATTTATCATATTGATTTGTACTTTGTCATCTTTGTTTTCATATGCAGGTTTTATATTGAACTTCTCAGAAAGGTTAATATGACTTAAGCTGTGATGGACTAAGTGAAATAAGAAACCACCTGAGCAGATAATGTTAGCATAATGATGAAATGCCTGCTAATGTTGCAACGTCAGCAGTATATTGTAACTGGTTAAATCAATAATTTAATTATTATTTAGAAGTACAGTAGTATACTGAATTTTTAGCTCTGAAAACAAGGCTTCAGACAAGAATAAAGCTTCAAATTCTTATGCAAATGCTAACACTTGGACAGTTGCTGTTTATAACTGACATTCATAAAGAACAAGCGATGTGCACATGTCTGAAGTCCAGACTTCATAGAAAGTGGTTGCAGCTTGATTAGTAGTGTGCCTTGGCAGTACCTGCAGACAACCACTCTTTCCACTCTGCTGGCTGGTAGTCTATGCCAGTTCATTTAATAGCATTTCAAGCCAGAAATCTACCATTTATAGAAGTGTTTTTTTGTGAATTACATTGTCCATTAGGATGTGGGTTTAGTCTACGGGGTTCATTTATCTGGGACTTTAAATAGCTGTGACATGATGACTTAAAACGACTGGTCCAGAGCTCATTTGTGACTGGCTTTTCCAAATGTTATTGTACAAGAATGGCTTTTGTTGTTCTGTCCTGCTGCTCTTACAGTGTGGCCCAAGTTTTCTAGTGCTACAGTTTAGGAAAGTGTAATTCATTTATTTTGTACCTTGTCTATTCTTCTTTAAGGAGAGGGGTGGAGGAAAACATTTGGTTTAGTAGTTGTAAATGCAAATATTCTTATATCTTACCTTATTTATATAAGTATTGTTACATAATGAAATAGCTTATGCAGAGTTGCATTATCTACATGTTTTTAGGATGTTATATGTGCTATTAATGTGTACTCGGTGCTAACATCTCATAATGCAGAATTGTCTCAGTTTTCTTTCAGTAAAATTTACTAATATGAATCTTTCTCCACTTTGATTTCAGTTACATTGTGTTTGAGTGAGGAGGTACACGTTTAACTACAGTTAGATTATTTGTTTCTCCTATCTACATATCATATATTGTCCACAGAGTCTTTAACTAAAGTGTAGTCAACTGTCAGTGACAATTCAGTCACAGAACTGACATCTACTCTAAAAATGCATGTTCGTCTTGCTAGCGTTAAGTATTTTATTTGCTTTCTTACTGAATTTGTTAGGCAATCAGTGCAGCGTCATGTTATAAGCAAGTTGTTCATCTGTTTGGTCTGAGAACAGTTTGTGATATGGTTATTTTACCAGGGAAAAGAAAATCATTAGAACTCTGCTCACAGGTATTCTGAATATAGTTTATGTGGAGCCCAAGCATTATGATATTGAAGTGTTTTCCCTGTGCACCTCTGGTACTATGTTGTTAGCTGCCTGCTTTGTTCCGACTAGATGTCCCGTCTTTGGGACCTGTAGCTCTCTAGCCCTTTGTCCAGTAACCCTACACCTTTTATATAGTCTGTCAAGCTTATTGTTCTGTCCACTAAAGTTTATTTTTCTCCTCTTATTATTCTGAGGTAACTAAAGATAAACAAAGAGTAGAAAGCCGTTATCTGAGTCCTCAGCCAAAGGAAGGAGGCTCGGATCACATTCTTTCCACAGAGTCTTCTTGTGTCACAGTCAGGGCTATGCAATCATCAAATGTAATTTTCACAGAGGCAGCTATAGCTAATTTCTAACACTGTTCTTAGCAATCCTCTGTTGTGAAGTCTTTCTCTTTTGACCACACAGATTTCTGTCTTAACAAAAAAGGTGATCAAAGCTTTCTGTCTCTTGACATGTAACACTGTCCAGACAAGTTTCCCCTTTCCCTGTTTTCCTCCCTAGCATTCTTCTCTTGATTTACCATTTCTCCTCATTTATTTTACTTGCTCTCATCTGCTTCAGGTCTTTGTTTCTAGTCCATAAATTTTCTGACAGTCTTTTCTTAAAAAGGAGGGGTAGAGATAGAAAACAACAATGAAAACCAACTTAATTTTACTTTTTAAGTCTGGTTTATGTTAGTTTGAGAAAAAACCAGAAGACTCTGTTCCCTAGTTTGTGAGCAAGGAAGGGCTGTAATCTGACAAACAAGCCCTCAGTGAAAGTCAGCAAATAGAGGTTTAACACAGGTAAATAATATGCTGCTACTTCAACAGCAGATTCTAGAGCAGTGATTCTTCTTGTTGCTCTTGTAGATTTCCTTTCTGTTGCTGCCTGGAGTACTTATAATCTGTCCTTTTACTGAGAACTGCTGGATTTGGTAGCAGATGCCATGGACAATAATTCAATTGCAAACTTGTTTGCTAGACCTCACAAATGTCATGAGACTTAACTGCCAAATTACACATTTTTACTGGGCATTTATTTCAGGAAATAACTGGTCTGTACTGCCTGGTATTGCCAATGATCTGAAGGCCAATCAGTAAGTAGGATTATATAGCTAATCTTGCACACAAAAATGTTGGAACATACATCTGGTTGAGCTGGGTCTCTTTAGCTTGGAGAAGAGGAGACTGAGGGGTGACCTCATTAATGTTTATAAATATGTAAAGGGTGAGTGTCATGAGGATGGAGCCAGGCTCTTCTCGGTGACAACCAATGATAAGACAAGGGGTAATGGGTTCAAGCTGGAACACAAGAGGTTCCACTTAAATTTGAGAAGAAACTTCTTCTCAGTCAAGGTAACAGAGCACTGGAACAGGCTACCCAGGGAGGTTGTGGAATCTTCTTCTCTGGAGACATTCAAAACCCGCCTGGACGCCTTCCTGTGTAACCTCACCTAGGTGTTCCTGCTCTGGCAGGGGGATTGGACTAGATGATCTTTTGAGGTCCCTTCCAATCCCTAACATTCTATGATTCTGTGTGATTAAGGTTTGATTGTAGCAAAGGGAGCAGACAGAATTAAGTAGTTACTGCTTTTGAACCCATGCTCTGCAGTTAATTGCTTTAACTATGTCATACATATATATGTACACACACGTAAATTATATATATAAATATATATTTAAAACAGTGCGTAAATATATTAGGAGAAGAACAAAGAGTGCCCAAGGGTGCATAAGTCAGTGAAAGTTTCTTCCAACACTGCAGCGAAGATGGTAGCCTCTAATCCTTGAATTCTTTCATTAATGGCAGCAGCTCAGCCGTTCCAACATCTGTGATGCTCTTCAAAGGAAAAGAGTTGGAGAAACTCCTGACTGTTCCTCTTGGTAGCTCTTTTCTTCCTGCTAACATGAAGTTACATTGCTCTTTGTTATAAATAATGATTTGCATTAGGAGCTGTAATAGATAGTTACTTATGCCATTTTTTCCCTCCTTCCTTGCTCTTTAGAATTGGGGATCTCTTCAGTAACTTGCTGCTTGAAGAAAGGACCAGAGTAACTGAAGTTTTAAAATTCAGGTAGGTAATACTATCAGTTTACTTTAAATATTGAGCTAAACACAGATAACAGATCTATAAATATTCATTGTGATACCAAAACTATCAAATCACGATAGGGATTTTAACCGTAAGTAGATTGGATCTGGTTTCATGGCTCGTCTCATGAATTCTAAGCAGCAGTTCAAGTGCCTCCCTGGCAATGAGTCCCTGATGAGAAGTCCAGCAGAACTGACATGCAAATGTCCTTCGTCCTCATAATAAAACCAGATTGGTTAATATTCATGTCTGAGTCAGACTAACTTTGACAGGAAGTCCAGGTACTTCGTGATCCTCAGTTAATTTAACAAATTATTTTTGACAGCATTAAATTGTGTTGTTGCCCCAACAGACTCTGGTATTTGGGGTATGTGCAGCCATGTATACTTTATGAATATTTCCTTCCCTAATTTTCTTACCAAAGATATTCTCAATGGATTTGCTAATTATGTCAATTTCACATTCCTTTTTCTTTGTTCAAAGTAAGGCTTCTAGATAGATCTCCAGTACCTAATTCTTCAATAAGATGCCAAAAAACTCTTTTGGTGTTATTTGTGTGATAGCTTTCATGGTTTTAATAATTTAACTAGCAATTTAATATCATATGCTACTGATTATCATCGTTTGCTCAGCTTTGAAGGACCCATCCAGCTTGACTTTACTACTTTCTAACTCCCATCAAGTACCTATGTTTTGGTGTGGTATTAAATAATGCAGATGAGTGGACAGTGTTTTTAATCAGCTGAATTTGCCTCCAGCGAAGTTTTAGTATAGATCTATTCCTGTTCGACTGTAGTAAGTGATACAATTGCAGCACATTTATATAGGGTTAAGTTCTATGGATTACATAAGTACTAACAGACCAGTTAAACCCTGAAACTACTGCTGGTTTCTTATGAACTCAGTTCTGTACAGAAACTTTAATTTTAGAAGTTTGTAAATTCTAAATTAACATTCTTCTTTACTGTTTCATATTTTACTGTCTAAATACACAAATGAACTGTGGAGAAGGATACTGTTAGGTAACAGTACTTTAGGAAATGTGCATAAAATTCTCTTACACATGCTGCTTCCTCAGAAAGAGGTGTAACTTGTGGAACATGTTGCACAATTCTCTGCATTGAGAACAAGCCCTGCAAACACTATTTCATTTCTCAGGTACTCTGTAATAAACGTGTATTCTACCTTATTCTCTGTGCTTCTGAGCATCATTCATGAGGTATGTAATTCAAGTAGCAGTCAAACTTGATGCTTTACCATAAAGATACTCAAAGTATGCTGAATTTAATTTAAATACTGGTAAATTGCTAACATTACATTTTCTGTTTCCTTCTTTCTCTTTCCCTTCCTCCATGTTCCTTTGACAACTTTGAAGTGTTTTCAGTACCACCAGACATGTTTGGACTTATCCTTCATGTTGTGCATTTCCTTTCTATGAACACACCTGGTTTTTTTTCAGCTCTGATTTCACTATTACTTGTAAAACCTTTCTGCCAGAGAGCCTGGGGAAGGAAGAGTCTGCACATGAATTTACCCTGGAGAAGTATGTGACAAGGAGGTAGTTTTATTACTAGCATGTGAAACTAGAAGTTTAAGTGGCATCCCAAAGCGGGAGCAGGAGCTGCAGCCTGTCTCCTGGCCCTGCAGGTCCTTCTCTGGCCTGCTTCTTGCTGCCGTGCCTCAGGAGTACCTCCAGATGTTTATGTACCCACGCTGTGGAAAACAAAACAAAACAAACCCACCCCCCAAAAAAAACCCATACCACGTTTCATTGTAGAAAGAGAATGGGATGTGAGGTTGGGGAATCTCTGTGCTTGAGACTCTGTCACAAGAGGGGAGAGAGAAGGAAATTATAGCCCAATCAGGTGATTTAAAAATAAATTTTAAAACTACCAACACCATAAAGCCCCACAACAACAACAACAACAAAAACCCCAACACCCCGTGGAGGTGGATGGAAGTGGGAAAAGAGAAGGCAATCAGTTGGGTAGCAGATGTAGGGTTGATAAGGGCAGGTAAAAGATGGTGATACCTGTTTGAAGAAGAAGATGGAGAAGAGCAGAGGACGAATATTTACTACTGGGGGAGAATAAGGGCTGTACTGCAAGCAGCAGGAGGGCATGGATGACAGCTGATGTAGGAAGACCCAAGTGCAGGAGAGACATGGCTTCTGCTGGAGCACTGGCATCAGTCAGTAGTGATCTCCCCTGGAGCAGAGTGAGGCAGGGAAGGAAGAGAACTCCACAGTGTGAAAATATGTGTGTTTAATTCTTGTGCCAGAAACAAGTGTAGTGCAATGGGTGTTCCCAACCTGTTGGCTGCCCTTTCTGTACATGCTCCAGGAGTGTCTGGAGGAAGCTTCAATCACAGGTCAGGAAGTACAGTCTTCCTGACTTGCCTCCCTGGAAGTTGTGGAAGTGGTGGGTTTAAAATCTCCATAAACATCTTACAGCATGTCCTAGTCCAGCCTAAAAAAACCCAACCAACCAACCAAAAAAAACCCCACCACCAAATCCCAAATGATTGAAGTTGTAATATTTTTCTTCATTTGTCTTGAGTGTTTTGAGGTTCAGAGTGACAGTTTGTAAGGCAGTGATGCAGGACAGTGCACCAGGGCCATTCCCTGCTGCCTGTTTACACAGAACTCTGCAACTTTTCTGTCCCCTGTCCCCCGGCAATTGTGTGGCTGGACTTGCATCTTCATTCACATAGTCAGTGTTTCTTGTCGCATGATTTTGACCACATGGTGGGTGGATGTACTTCCAGTCATGTGAAGAAGGCGGCATTAAAGCTTGTGGCTCTTCATCATAGTTAGTGTGTTTCTCATCTGGTCTCATGATACTCTGAAACATATACTTTCCAGCTGCTTAGAGCAAACCCAGAACAATCTGAAGGGGAAAAAAAAAGGATAAAAATGTGTTTTCCTTAACTTTTCCATTCTAGTATTGCTACTTATCACTAAATTCCCTAAAGATCTACAATACTGAAGTGGGGGAGAAAGTGGAAAAAAATATTTTCTCCCTTACGGAGGTAATATCAAAATGGTAGTGAATTTTAGATAAGTGCTTTTACACTAGCAAATGGCTTGAGTTTATCAAGGAAACCCTTATTCCATTTCCCAACATTTCTGCAGTATACTCTTGCAGCCAGAAGTCCTAGCCTAAAACGTTAGCAGACTATTCATGTGTTTGTGTCTGGGTACCACCATGGAAAAGCCTGCATATCTCCAAAATCTGAAATATGTCTTTTCTATTACCTGGCTTTTGTAGTATATGTTTTTCAAATTTGGTTCATGGGCTGTCTTTTCTAAGCAAGATTTTAATGGAATTTAGTTTCCTGTGGAAGGAAATATTTATACATCATTCACCACACTTTCATGAATTCTGTATGACTTAATATTCAATTTAATAATTGATTCATAAAGTTGGAGCAATGGCAAAAAGTTTTGGTTCACTTATTTAGTTGAAATTTGTATGTGCTGTTCCCTCTAAGGGCAAAGGAAAAAAATTCACATAAGATGTTGGATTTTATTTTCAGTTTAGCTTCTACCTGCAACTCCCAAGTTCTGATAATTGCATTAATCCTGTAGAATAACTGGGAAGTAGCACAAGTGCATAACTATGCTCTGCTGTTACTCCAGATGCCCATTTGTACAAATACTTGCATTTCACTACTTTTGTCTCTTGCACCAGCTGTGTTTGTATCTGACTGTTCTCCACTCTTCATTGTGAAGGCTAGGTCAAATCACTGGGGTGCAGCTGGATTCTCTGATTCAACTTCTTACATAGGTCTTGAAAAACAGCTGGTGGATTTTTCCCCTGAAACATTTTGTTTGTATTTTGAAATAGAATCATGGAATGTCCTAAGTTGGAGGGGACCCACAAGGATCATCAAGTCCAACTCTTGTCCCTGTGTATGACAACCCCACAGTTCGCACCACGTGTCTGAGGGTGTTGTCCAGTCTCTTCTTGAACACTGTCAGGCTTGGGGCCGTGACACCTCCCTGGGGAGCCTGTTCCAGTGCTCCACCACCCTCTGGGGGAAGAACCTTTTCCTAATGTCCAGCCTAAACCTCCCCTGGCACACCTTCCTGCCATTCCCTCGGGTTCTGTCGTTTGTCACCAGAGAGAAGAGCTCAGCGCCTGCCCCTCCTCCTCCCCTTGTGAGGCAGCTGGAGCCGCCATGAGGTCTCCCCTCAGTCTCCTCCAGGCTGAACAAACCAAGTGACTTTAACCACTAGTAGAACACAACTGATCCAATTGAACGATATTAATTCAGAAGTCCACAGTGCAACTTTTGCTGTCACTTTTCACAGTAAAGTGGACCATGAAGAACAAAATCACTAAAGCTTCCTGACAATGGGAAACCATAAAACAAGAAATCTAGAAGTTGGAGAGCGTTAGTAAGAAAATTACTGTCATGGAAGCCAGCTTTCATTACACCTGTTTGTATGAAGAGAATAGTAAACAAAAAAGTAGAATAGGAAAGTCTGTTGGAGAATATTGGTTGATGTTTAAACTGATTTGTCCTCCTTTTTGGGTAAGCCATCTTGCACTGTAATGGGGAAGAGAACACAAAGCCCACAAAGAAAGGGTGCTAGGAAGTACACTTGCATGATGTTCAGTTGCTGTAGTTTCAAATATTGAATATATACTCTGAGAGCTCTTTCATTTTCAAGATTTTATATTTAGACTTCAAACTAGCTATAGAATGTACTTTAGAAAGATATTTAAACTGATATTTATCTGTTACTGACTAACTTGGGGAGGAAGGGTAAGCAAGCCAATATTTCCATTATTCCTGTTGCATAATAGATCTGTGCCTCTCTCTGGCTGGGTTATGCATGACCAACCATTCTTTTGAGGCTGGTTTGTTAGACTTCATTCCAAGTATTTGTCAACAGTTATTCTGTCAGTCAAATTGGGTCAACCAGCCTTTAGTATGAATTATGTCCGGAGGCTGAACTGCATTTGCACATCCTGAGCACATTGATTGGTGGAGGAGTCTGAAGAACTGGAAGAGTGCCCTCAAGCTGTAGCTTCCTTAAATGCCATTGGCTGGCAGAAGGGGAATGCTGCTTTTGAATTGGCTTGGGCAGGAAAATAATGGTGGGGGAGTTGCAGTGGCTTCACAGGCATTTTTGTTTGCTTTTTAGTTAATATGAGTAAATCAAAAAATGAAGATGGTGATGCTAGCCTAGCCTCCTTTTAAGAGTAGTCTTTTCAAGTTAGTGCTAGTATTGTTGGAGAAGATGCTTTTACTGTGGTAAGGTGGAAATGTGAAATACTCTCAAAGAGGAATGCGTGGGTGATACTTGTTTGCAATATACGTATATGAAAATACGTTAATTTCCTTATACAGAAGGAGGAGTGGAGGCACAGGGAAGCATTGTAATTAATTACTGGAGGGCGGGAGTGCTGGAAGAATTGTTTGATTTGTAAAACAAGAAGCCAAATCTGTAGTTGAGTAGCACCTGCTTCTCAAAAATCTGGCAGGCTTTGATTGGAAACTGCTGGGTACTTGGCACTTCTGAAAATGTAGCTACCTAGCTTTCCAGTTGTGTTTTGAGAGGCTTCTAACTTGAGCTGCCACAAGAGACTGGGGTGCTGCTGTATTAAGTGTGTTCTGCCTTTTAGTGGACTGTGACTTAACAAGTACATGAAAAGCCACACTGTGATGTGGATCTCTGTAGTCCCAGATGATTTTGACATGCAGATGCCCCAGACTAGTTTGTACACAAATGTTATGACTTGATTTATCTGTTGTGGAGAAAACAAACTCATGGAAGATCACTGAAATTTCTCATTGTTAACACTTTCCATAAAAGAAAAACATTATTTACTGTCAAAATTTCATTATTTACCTTCAGAAAAGCCAGTCTAGAAAATTATTTTGTCAACAAGTGCTTTCTCATAAACACAATAGTTCATTTCTGTACCCTCTTCTGCTCTCCATCTGTTTCCTCAATATCTTCTGCATGATCTTTGCCTCTGGATATTTAGATATATTTCAGCAAAGCTTCTTAATGCAATGAGTTATCTGTTGCGGTATCATTACAAGTGCTTTTACTTCCACTTTTTTACAATTTGTTATTTGTTTAAAAACAAATCTCCCACCCAGTTCTTTTATATGGTATACATACTCCACGTTTGTTTCATGAGTGTGGTTCTTTTCTGCTGTGCCTTGCTTCTCTCCCCCTCTCCTGCCTCCAATATAACACTATAACCTTTCCTGTTACCTTTCTGTCTCTTCCTGTTCCTTTCCGCTGCTTGTATCTCAAAATAGCTGTAGTGGTTGTTACTGCTGGGGTGATGCCGTTAGATGGACCCAGAATTTGAAGGCTGCTGGATAATATTACATTGTGAAGTCTTCCATGGGTGGCATGGGAGAAAACTGTAACTACTTTTGTTTTAAGAGCCTTGGAAAAAGTTGCTAGTTCTGCAAAAACTGACTGTGGTAGGGTCCTGGTATAAGTTACTAATGTAGTAGTGGAGGCTCTTGGATGCTCTTTGTTAACCTAATATATTGCATTGTGGTAGCTAGTAACCCCTTGTACATAGGCATCAAATTCCCAGCTGTAAAGCTTTGTTGCAGGAAAGTCTGACTATGTTGTATGTCCTAAACCAAACTGTAACAAAAGCATATGCTTGTTCCAGTCTCTGGAGACTGATATACTTTCATTTCCATATATGTTTAACGAAGTCACGTAGTGTTTACTTACCAGAAACTTCTACAGTAGTGTAGCACTGCAGCTATTACTAATTTGGTAGTTCAAGCTGAACTCAAGTGTGGAAGTGGTTTTTTGTTTGTTTCACTACTTTTTTTTTTTTTAAGACAGCTGAGAATCTGCTAGAAAAAAGATACATTCACAGATATCCAGAAATAATAGCTTATTTTGCAGAAACTGATTATATTCTGAGGATGTGTTCAATAACACAGTTTTTAATAACAAGCAGTTATGAAAAGAAGAAATGTCTGTCATTTCACAAATTAAAAGCAGTAACTTCTCAGAAAAGCTTTTGAAACACTTTTCACTATTTCATTGTCCTGCTATTAGTATTTGTACATTTTAGAAAGTACTTAATTTTTGAGATATTGCATTTTCAATACTACAGTAAAATAGGATATTCATCATGAAATGGAAGAAAGTATTTTAGACTATCATCTTCAGAGCTTCTGCAAAAATCCCATTTTGTCTCTTTACCCATCAAAGTACCAGTACAGAATTAATGAGTAAAAGTTGATGACCAGTATGCACTGACTATTGTTACTGGTATTACCAGTGCTGTCTAAATTTCACCCATGTCTTGGATATTAGTATATTATAAAGGAAGTTAAATCAGCATTTGTTTTGAAGTCTTAGTCTCAAGTTGAGGGTGAAAGCTTTGTGCACATCTCACTAGAGCAAATGGAATGCTTGAGATATCTATATATAAAAATATAATGTACAGTCAACTAGTTAATTTCTGATGTTCAAACATGGATGTACTAGTGACATAAAAAGCAGCTTCTATCTCTTTTGATGGATATCAGCATTATTCACTACATTGCATGTCCAAGAACTGCAGTTATTTCAACAACACTGCTGCTCCTCTGACTCTTAGACCTCTCTGTTCCTGGAGTTACTTCTGGCGTGTGTGCTGCATAATGTGAGATGCATATATGGGGGGTTTGGTGGGGTGGGTTTTTTTGTTGTTGTTTGTTGTTGTTTTTTGTTTGGTTTTGTTGTTGGTTTTTTTTTGGGGGGGAGGCTTTAGCAAACAACTGTCTTTAACACAGAAATTGAAATTCTTCCTGTCAGTAGTTCTGCCATCCCCATTACAGAGCTATATAACAGGAGGCAAAGAGAAAGGTATAAGATCAGACTAGGTAAAAGAGCAGGTGGAATCAAGTAATAAAATACATAGTACCACAAATAAGCATGGTACATGTACCTTTTTGATCTTGTGTTCCTCCTTTAAATATTTATGAGATTTCACATGGAAGAAGGCCCACAGTTGTGGGTTAAGGCATCACAAATTCTGGATTAGAGGAACAATTAACTTTCTGTTGCACTAGAAATATCTGAGTCATGGTCATTGAATAATGCCAGTTGTATTCTTCAGGATCTCTTTATTTAAACTCCTGACTGTTTTTCCAGCCCCCAGGTAATTAAGTACTTTAAACAGAACTGAGACAGTTAACCATAAATGTGTCGCTTTTTTCAAAATTTGAACTTTTAAAGAAATGCACTTGTAGAAATTAGGTTTATTAATCTCTGCCTTCAATGGGGCTCAAAGACCTCAGCGGAAGTACCAAAATGAAACACATTAGGGAAGATCTAACCTGTTTCTGAAAAGGTTACCAGGAAATAGACTAGACTGTCTGATACGTGTTGATACGTCCTGTATCAACACAAAGTTAAAATGTCATACTTCTGTCTATGGTCCTTCCAGTGTTAGATCACAGGTGTCAGCTCATGGGATAGGTCACAGCCTTTCAGTTTCAGGCTGTATGTGGAAGTCCTCGTCTGCTGCCTCTTTGGGAGTGCATGAAGTGCACTTACCAGGATGCTCTGGTAAACTTATGGGCAGAAATTCCTATCACCTTCTATGGAGACTTGGGTTCCTTGGAGCTGGCAGAAATCCCAAATGTTTCCTCTGCTGTTGCTAAAGAGACAAACCTGCAGGTGCAGGAGTACTGACCTGATAAAGTGAAAAACTAGTCTGACCTTTAGGTAAGGCCTAGAATAGCTGTGATTTTCTTTCCACTTCTTGCTGTGTCATAGTCTGACACACTATGTGAAAAGGCTTCTACATCCCTTGTACTCTCTGCGTATGCTTATTAAGGTAAAGCTAATGGTCACTTTGGGTTGATTTGGGGCAGTCAACATGGCTTCACCAAGGGGAAGTCGTGCTTGACCAACCTCATAGCCTTTTATGAAGACATAACAAGGTGGATAGATGGTGGCAAAGCAGTGGATGTGGTCTGCCCTGACTTCAGTAAAGCATTTGACACCGTCTCCCACAGCATCCTCGCAGCTAAACTGAGGAAGTGTGGACTGGACGATTGGGTAGTGAGGTGGGCTGTGAACTGGCTGAAGGAAAGAAGCCAGAGAGTTGTGGTCAATGGGGCAGAGTCTGGTTGGAGGCCTGTATCTAGTGGAGTGCCTCAAGGGTCGGTACTGGGGCCAGTATTATTCAATATATTCATCAATGACTTGGATGAGGGAATTGAGTGTACTGTCAGCAAGTTTGCTGATGACACCAAGCTGGGAGGAGTGGTTGACATGCCAGAGGGCTGTGCTGCCATCCAGCGAGACCTGGACATGCTGGAGAGTTGGGCAGGGAAAAACTTAATGAAATATAACAAGGGCAAGTGTAGAGTCTTGCATCTGGGCAGGAACAACTGCCGGTTCCAGTATAAGTTGGGGAACGAGCTGTTGGAGAGCAGTGTAGGGGAAAGGGACCTGGGGGTCCTGGTGGACAGCAGGATGACCGTGAGCCAGTACTGTGCCCTTGTGGCCAAGAAGGCCAATGGCATCCTGGGATGCATTAGAAGGGAGGGAGGTAGTAGGTCGAGAGAGGTTCTCCTCCTCCTCCTCTGCTCTGCCCTGGTGAGATCGCATCTAGAATATTGTGTCCAGTTCTGGGCCCCTCAGTTCAAGAAGGACAGGGAACTACTGGAGAGAGTCCAGCACAGAGCCACAAAGATGATTAAGGGAGTGGAGCATCTCCTGTATGACGAAAGGCTGAGGGAGCTGGGTCTCTTTAGCTTGGAGAAGAGGAGACTGAGGGGTGACCTCATTAATGTTTATAAATATGTAAAGGGTGAGTGTCACGAGGATGGAGCCAGGCTCTTCTCGGTGACAACCAATGATAAGACAAGGGTAATGCGTACAAACTGGAACACAGGAGGTTCCACTTAAATTTGAGAAGAAACTTCTTCTCAGTGAGGGTGACAGCACTGGAACAGGCTGCCCAGGGAGGTTGTGGATTCTCCTTCTCTGGAGATATTCAAAACCCGCCTGGACACATTCCTGTATAACCTCATCTGGGTGTTCCTGTTCCAGCAGGGGGATTGGACTAGATGATCTTTCGAGGTCCCTTCCAGTCCCTAACATTCTGTGATTCTGTGATTTCCGTGAAATAAATGTTCTTGGTTTCCATTGTAAACAACTTATTTGCACATAGCCTCAAAAAGCATGATTTATGAGTTGCTATGTATTGATACTCGGGGTTCTTATGGAGAGTTAATTTCTTTCTCTATTTTTTGCTGTTCAACAATGATTTCTTAGTGTTGAGGAAGAGGAGTCCAAAGTGAAAACCAACTATTTTTGTCTGTTTTCTTTCCTTTGACACTAGAAGTGCTAAACTTCTTTTGTAGGAAGTTGCTGATAATATACTGGCACTTACAAACAAGATGGTACCAAAACCAGTCCAAGAAAAAATTAGTTTTTAACTTTTTTTTAGTTTATGTATTTATTTTGCTTGATTTTTCACAATGGAAACACTGCCCACATCCCTCTCACCTTCACAAGTGGTGCTACCCTGTGAAAGTGTTTGCAGAATGAATCCATTTGTAAATGCCAGTAAAGATTTTAAGTTCAGCCCTGGGAAGGTAGTTCAGTGTGAACAAAAAGCACTTTAGACCGTAGCAGTGTGTGCTGATTTAGTAGCTGTGCCCTCTTCTGTTTTGTGTCTTCCATCTCTATGTCCCAGAGTTGGCCAAGGCTTTTAGACACAGCTCCTTCTGGAAGATTAGAAATACGAAGAGACTGTTTTTTACTGGTTAAAACCAAACAATCCAGCCCCCACATAAAACACAAATCTCATTTCCCCAGTTCTTAAGTCAAACTGCGGTGTGAAGTTCCCATCAAGTCGTGATGACTGGATCATACCTGAGCAGCTTCTGAGGACCCTTCCCTGGAGGCGGCAGCCTGTGGTGGTGGCACGTGGCTTGGACACGGCACCAGGTCCGCAGTGCAGCTCTTCAGGTGTGGCTGGTTGGGATGGGGTGGCAGGGGCGGCCTGCCTGCTCAGTGCTGGGGAGAGAAGGAGGAGAAGATAATGGAACCCTCTGTGCCCCTCTGAAGACACGAGCTGCAGTGGGAACAGGCCACGCAGCTGCAACTCTGGCAACTAGGGCCCGGAGCAGGGGACAAGGGCAGCTTCCTGGTGGAGGACGGCCACGTTTGAAGATGAGCAAACTAAAATGGTAGCGTAGTCATTAGAAGAACTCATGTGCCTGTTTTTCTTCCTAGCAATTTTTTAATTTAACCTTTAGACCAAAATTGATCTATGTGGTTTTCAATACATAGATAAATTAATGACTTAATACTTGCCAATGTCTTTGTTACTTCTGACTGCATATTGGTTTGGGCTTTAGGAGTTTCTTGTATTGAACATGACCCTGTAAGTTTGTTTTCATAACACGTAGTAAAAAGCCTTGACTTTTTTTTTTTTAATTTTAATTTTAGAGTCTTAATTTGATAGCATATTTCCTGTTTGATACAGCACCCAACTCATTGTCACCAGTTAAACGCATGAAGGAATTTGGTTCAAACTGATTTTCGTAGAATAGAGGCACAAAATCCTTAAAGGAGTGGTAGTTTGAGAAGCAAATTTATTGTAAACAATGTGTGTGTGTATTTATCTGTATATAGATTTGCATTGGTTCTTCTAAAGTGGTCATCCTTGTTGTGACAGCCGTTTTCTAGAGAAATTAAATGTTTCATTTGTAAGATGCAGCAATCTGATCTATTTGCATAGGAAGTCCTGTGAATGAATTGGGATAACGCCGGTGATGTGAACACAAAAGGCTTCATTAATTACCCAGATGTGGATAGTGATTCACCAGCCACAGTTCTGGCTGCATGTCTGGGAGAGAGGGGGCGTTTGTTTGAGACAGAGTCTGAGTAATGAATACCTTAAACCAAGTGATCTGTGGCTGAGTGGCAGACAAAGAGGGCTTTGGGGAAGTGACTGGTTGTCCTGTGTGAAAGGATCACAGCCATTTCTGGCCTTCATGCTGCGCCCCGCATGTGAGCCGTTGCCCTGTCTTTTTGAGAGAGAAAAAGGGAAAATCGAATCCACTTAGGAAGCAAGTGCACCTTGCCAGTGAAGGTGCTGTTACTGTATCGTGCTCATCTGGCTACAGTAACATAGAACGGTTAACTAGAAGGCTCGGTTATTTTAGGTTTGTTTTTTCCAGTATTTTGACAAATGCAGTAGCCATTTTTGGCAAAATAGGTATAGATCTCTTTTTGTTTTGTCTTCTCTTCCACTTTCTTACCTCCTATAAGGAATCTGCAATGTCTGTGCTACAAGCTGATTGCAAGTCAGAGCCCAGAGCGATAGGAGCAGCAGATGTGATGATTCCTGGATGTTTTCTAAGCAGGCCAGTGTGGTGACGTGGGGCAACCACGAGTCAGGAGCACATTCCCTTCTGCTGACTGATACATAGGCCAAAATGTCCTGCTCAGGAGCTGGGTGGAAAGCTAAACCATCATAATCTTAAATTGTTCAAGCACTTCACTCAAGCTTGATTGTAGATGGGATGAATTACTCCTTTAATGGTTTTTCTTTTTTTCTTTTTCCTCTTCCCTCACTTGTTCTGTATTCAGCCTGAGCAATAAAAGAGGACTGAAGGTAAAAGCTAGGAAGAACATGTTCCCTCACTAGGTATATTTGTTGACTTGCTGTAAAGTGCAAAGTGAAGGGCCTGGCACCTGTAAAATATTTGGAGACACCTTGAGTCTCAAATTATAGAAATATCTGTATTTTTGTGAGGGGTAGGAAAAATGAAGGAAATGTTTTGGTCTGGTATAGGATTTGAGGCTTTAAATGCTAGATTTCACAGCTGTATCTTGTGCTCTTTGCAGAGCTTGCTAGTGAAAGCAAAGTTACAAATTTAAAAAGCTTGACACCCCCTTTAACAACCCTTTCCTTTATTTGAGAAGGAGCAACCAGAATGGAAAAGCGTGTAAAAGAGCAACTGTAACTTTCTCTAAATCTATACTTCTTACACCTTAATCTTAACTTTCAGATAAAAATTATTATCCCAGGCAAAGGAATTGTTGTGTGGTTTGGGGTTTTTTTTCGTTGCTAGATACATACAGAGTACTCTTGTCAGCAGATTCAAGGAAAATGTCCCCCGTCTCACCCAGATGCAGAAAAGAAAAAACTAGGAGTTGTGTGGCATTGGAGGAGGTAGGATCTCATTCAAAACAGAGAAACTTTGTATGGTAAACTGAATTGTCACCTTACAACTGTTCGACAATTTAATCAAAGTAGTTGCTGCTTGTTTTTCATTTCAGTTGATTTACTTACATGGAGACTTGATTGTACCCTCCAGCAAAACCCTAGTGACTCATCTCCAGGCCTTTCACTGGAAAGGATTATACAAGTGAAGTACTATGATGTTATTAAGTAACTTACCAAAAAAACCCCCAAACAGAACTAAGAGAAATTTGAAGGCAGAAAAGACCTTTTTTTTTCCCCCCCCCCCTTGAACAAGAGACGATTCCACTGAATTTTATAGCTTGAATTTTCGGTGATAGTGGAGTGTGCCAGCAGTTCTGTAGTGTGCAGAAAGAGTGCTCACCATGAAGTTTGTAAAGATCAGTGTGAAGATACTTACTAATTGTATTTACTTAAAAGCTGTTACAGTCTCTTCTTCCAGTGTGGCTGCAAAACTTCTTAGGAGTTCAAGATAACTGAGGAAAGGGGCAAAGTCTCCATAGAACTAAAGAAAATAGTGCACCTTCTCTCAAAACCAAAAAATCTGCTATTTTACCTCTTTCATAAAAGGCAGTGTGCTAGTTTGGGCTATTTTTACCTTTCCAGAACTTGTCTGTTTCATACCCATTTCTTGGTCATTTGCCATGGGAGTTTGTGGGAGAAAATGAAGCCGTTGTGCTACTTAGTGCTTTGTATCTCCAAAATGCTGGGGTACTGGCACAGGACAAATTTTAAATGTGTTTAAATCCCAAGCACAGTCTCATTTAAAGGGAAGCATGTACCAGCATCCATAGGGTCTCCTGACTCTGGCAGTACCAGAAGAGGTAGTGGATTTGTATGTTAGGAAATGTTAATGGTCTGTCATGTTTCTCCATAATAACACTTGGACTCAGGATGATACTTCTGAATAGGTAATATATATTTATCTTGTGGTCTAGGGAACTAAGTATTTGCCAAGAGAAGTAACTCTGATTAGCTAAGTTTACCTGTCAAAAGAGTAGAATAACAGAACAGGCGGTCAAGACCAGAGTGGGTGGTGTTGGCGAAGCATTTTTTCAAGCTTAAACTTGGAAGCATCTGATGTTAAATCTGTCACGAGCTAAGCCTTGTGATTCACTTCACTATCTGTGGCTTGTTCTGCAGTCTTCATCAGCATAGTTTACGAAAAAGGTCTTGGAGGAACCTGACAGTTCTTCCTGATACAGAGAGATGCAAGGGTTGCTGTTTGCCTTGTGGCTTTGTCGTGCACGTTACAAAAAGATTGCCTGTTGTGTTGAGCTGTCTGGAAAACTTCCATAGTTGATTTTGAGTAAAGGAACTTGCATTTCCCTGTTTCAAGTGGGCAAGTGGTTTTGGGTGACATGAGAAACACTTGAGTCTTTATGCTTACATTTGTAGAGATTCTTACTCTGTGTGGCAGCAGCATTCTTTTCATTGTGAGGAAGCACAAGTATACTTCATACTTGTTATTCAGGACCTTTCAAGTTTATCAGCAAAGTACTATACGTCTAGTGATTGTTTTGGCATGAGAAATACCATGGTCAAAACACTGTTTATTTTTCAGGCTTCCTTTAGGGGCTTTGTAGAAGTCAGAATGTTGGAAAGAAGGTGGCAGTATTTTGTACTTTATTTTGTTTCCCATCCTTACCTGTTTGCAAGCAGATAAGTAAGTAAAATAGTGTAAGAGATCGGTTGGAGATGGTATGCCTCTGACCCATACTACAATTGCTGATGTGTTTTCTTGTAAATAATCTCATTTCTTCCCTTTCCCTTTCCTTTCTCCCAGATAAATTCTCCAGAGCCAGGTCTTTGGGCTTAAAAGTGTTCATTCAGTGTGGATAAGCAAATACTGTCAGGTAACGTGACAGTGGAGTTGAAGTGCCCACAATGGGAAAAAGAATGTAACTTCATTGCTGTGCTATCTTAGAGAGATAAGATTTTATTTCACGCTGCTAACGTCTGCTGTTAGTAGATGCTATTTTGGCCATTACAAAATGCAATATTTAGTGAATCTTTTTTCTTCACTGCGTGTGTGCATGGAGGAGAGAAGTAACCCTTAGGGAAGTGATGAGAAAGCAAGAAGTGGGCCGGGGCAGTGTCTGAAGACTGTGCCAGGCCAGTATGGAGACCTGGACAACAAAGGACAGGAGCAGGAAGCACAGCTGCCTCTTTGAACAAAACTTCTGGGAACCTAAGTGTAAAAGTACTCTGTAGCGAGAAGCCCCTAGTTTGAAGGGCTGCGTTTCACCTTCACCATGTGAAAGAGGTGGACTCAACACAAAAGGGTTGCTTGGCTTGTTCCTTCTATTTTGTTGTCTAACTTCAGGCTCCTATCCTGGGATTTGACATGCGAGCTTTGCAGTGCAGGACTGCAGGGAGAACAGAGGCAGCACAAAGAGGAAAAGCACTAGAGCCTGAGTATGTGGCAGCTTGACACACCTCGAAGGTGACTGCATTTTGTGTTCGAAATACTAGCAGAAAGATGAAAGGTACACAAAACTCTAGCTAATATCAGTTTCAGCCTTAACAGCAGCATAATAGTGCAATTATCTTGAGGGGAAGGGTTAAAGAGGAAGATGTACACAGATTTGGGGTTCACCTTTCCTAAATTCCTGATTCCTCTGTCACCCCAATATCTTTATTGCTTTAAGATTTGAGGTGTACCAGTTAGATCATCCTATGGAAGCTAGATACGTATACAAGACTGACAGAATATTTTTTAATTTAAAAAAAGGGGGAATACATGCATGACAAGTGTCAAGGTGGATTGTGAAGTATGGAAAATTTCCACAAAGCCTTGATTAATTTATTTAAAAAGAAAACAATACATTGTATGTCTTGCAATCTCATACATAATGAAAATAACAGTAAAAGGCAAGTGATGTATGGTCTCCCCCCACACGCATACCTTTAGATGCTTATTTGTACTGCTTCCTGTATCGTGCCTTTTGGCAAGTGAGGAGGTTGAGAAAATGTTGTTTGAGAAAGGGGGAGAGAGAGGGATCATAAAGTTTTTGTATAATTCTGAATTATGTGGAAACGAAGGGGCATACTTTTAAGACTTAGATTACTTAATCATTAGAATAACTTCCTAAGGGTACTAGTGGATTCCCCATAACTTGTTGTTAAGGGATATTTGAATGCCTGTTTAAAAAAAAAAATCACGAAACAGACTAGAAGTCAAAGATCTTAGTTTTCATTCAATTGTGTAGAATATTGGATAACAATGTTTTAGAGGCCTCTTCAGGCTGGAAGAACCAGCAGCTCGTTTATCACCATTTCTGTTTGTGCCTAGAAATTCTAAAAACAAAATAACAACAAACCAACCAAGAAAAAACCCTCAAAAACTGGCTAAATGCAAAGCAGTAGAAGCATATTAGTGACTACAAATCATAGTGCTTGATAAATATCAGTCATGCAAAGAAGTGCAGTTTTTTGCCATGATGATGTACTACAAAATACATGCATCAGTAAACAGGATGGTGGTGTTTCTCCAAGTAACTTCTGTAAGTCAGCGTTAGTAAATCAGCTTTCTTTCCAAACCTTAATTTGTTTCTTTACCTTATTTTTCTTGTGTGACTTGTCTCATCTGCAAGGCTTTTGCCTCTTATTTGTAGTCTCAAGCCTTAAGTATGAAGTCTCTATCTTGAGAAGAAGATGAGGCATTTTAAAATCTTGTTACACGAAAATCCATGCAAAACAAAAGATAAAGTTCTAGTGATTTATGCAAAGTTATGTATTAATAAACATGAAAAGGTGCAGTGCTGTATGGCACACTTACAGTCCTGTGCTGTTGCCTAACGGCAAATCTTCTCTTACGTATTTTTGGGATTATCTTTGCTTAGTGCGTACCTGGCAAGTAAGCATTCATAGGTATAATAACTGCATATGTGATACATGGATATATTACAAAAAGAACAGACTTGCCGTACAGTTAGGGATTTTTAAGAAAGTTGTACAATGATGTTTTGTCAAAGAGCTGGTGAGTACACTGCAGAGCTTTTATAAATACAGAAGACAAGGTTGACATAAGAGAAGCAAAACTACTAAAAGTACAAAAAGCTTGATAGGTATCAACTCCGATGTGGATAGTATAGTTTTGCTATAGATATAGATAGATAGAAGTAGTTTCTGTGGATACTGTAACCGCTACAATATATTCATAACATTGCTTGCTACAGTCAGTCTTTCCCACCTAAAGGCAGATTAAAACTAGGCTTTTCTTAAAGTGATAATGTTAGCTGAGAACCAGCATGTTGTATTACTGCCAGACCTGCAAAAAACACTTATGTTCATTCTGAGCAGCAAAACTGAGTAACTGAAGAGATTCCCTTTAAAAAGATCTTTAAATGGTCTGAATACTTGACTTTATAGTTATATTGCTAGAATGCAATGAAAGCAGATATCAAGAGAGATGTGTAGAGGTTTTTAGAAATTCATCACAGATAGAAGCTGGCAGCAGTGTGTATTCAGTGTTGGTTTTTTTTTTTTTTTTCCAAGGCACACCATTTCTGGCAATTTCAGAGTTCTCCGAGCAGAGTTGAGAAAAAGTTGTGCTTAGAAACCCACCTGTTGCTTTATACGAAAAGATACCATATTTTTATCTCGTTCTTCCAATGCCTGCTTATAAAATTGGAAAAGATTAATGTATAGGATTCTAAAAACTAATAAACATTTGTTGGCCAGTTTTGCAGGGCAAAGGGTTACCCTTTGTCTCTAGCTCTGTGAGAAGACATACATTGAAATCCATAAACTGGTGGAAATGCATTTGCTTAGAACTAATTTGAGTAAGAATGTCCTTGGCTATCTCGAGTTATAAAATAGTATTGTCATTATGCCTCAGTTTCCCACACATATGAAGTGGAAGATGTCAGGAGCCTTCCTCAACGCCAGAGTGCTCACTGCAAAGCCTATGCTTTACCATGAGCTTTCTAATTGTGTCTTTTTTTGACAATTAAACTAATTCCTGTTAAATAGTTAGCAATACGATCATGGTAATGCATTATCCTCAAAGACCTTTATATATATGCATGTTTGGTTGGGTTTTTTTATAGTAATTCAGTAATCACCAGCCTTTGCTATGACAATCCTGACACAAAATTAACTTAAACAATTATATCAATGAAGTCACCATGGCCCAAGATGAAGAGTTACACTTGTGGTAGAATGCTGGGAGTGTATTACATTCAGGAAAAGGAGCTGTAGTTCTTTTACCTACTTGATACTAGTTTTCAAAGTTTTTCTAAATGTACATTAAAGACCTTTTGATTTCTTTCCCACAGAATCATTAAGAAAAATGGGATGGAAAAGATCTGCTCATGCATTTGTTAATTTCTTTGCCAAGATGTGACTGTTAATGTGTGGGGTTTTCCTCTTTTTTATCTGATGCTCTGTACAGTTTAGTACTAAATGACTCATGCATTGAAACTTCAACAACTTGCCTACTAAGACTGTAATACAGTTCAGAATAAAAACTAGGAAGTTTTTTGTTTGTGTTTTTTTTTTTTATAATTGTCTTTCTTTTTTTCCCTTATAGCTTTTACTGTTAAGCTATACTCTAACTTAGCTTGGGTTACATTGATTAAATCTGTGTTAGAGTAGGAAGGGGACCTGGAGGCTGGCTGTTAAGAGTACAGGAGTGCTGATTTGCAAACCTGTTTTCAAAATGTAATTATCCAGTTATATCAACAGTATCATTTGTGCTTTTAGACATAATAATTTTTTTCCTAATTAAAGGTATATTTTATGCTTCCATCTATAATCTGAAAGTGTGACCATACAAATTAAAAACTGCCATATTTACTAAGTAAGCTAGATGAGTTTATCTCATGTTTATTCTTTTTTAGTTTACCTTTGATTTTTCATTCATTGGTGAAAACACTGCACTGGTGTCTTAATTGCTCTCAATGATTGAAAATAGTGACTTAATAGATACAGGGCTTTCTAGCTGACATCAAATAAATGATAATTTCATGTCTATGTGCAGTACAGGCACCTTTCTTTCCCCTCAGTGCAACAGAATCTTTCCATGAAATGAAACTAAGAGAGTCATACAGAAGTCTCTGAGTTGGCTCTGTGCTCTGAGCTTCTCTTGAATTAATATGTATTAGTCATTGACAAATAAGTAAATATTTTGTAATAGCACTGTACCCATAAATGCATTTCATGCATCAAGTTTCTAGAATAAAAAGGTGAAAAAAACCTTTAAATCCAGATTTTTTTGTTGCTGTTACAATAACCTGAAAATAGTTTAGTTTTTACATGCCGCAGCTTTGATTGCACTGCTTTTAGTCTGAATCTCAAAAACAAAGTTAGAGCTAGCTCTTGATGCCCAGCTATCAACCATGCACAAATCAGTCCCGCTTTCCACACAGAAGCCCATGCAGGGGGTGAGGTACAGAGCATGAGAGGCAGGGGGGAGACATTTAGTGAGGGGCCATCTCTGAGGTCAGGTGGGTCTGGGTCATGTCTATATGTGGAAGTTGCAATAGCCAGTCCAGACTTTGTTTCTATAGTCTGCTCAAAAATCCTGTCTGGCATGGGTACCACTACTCTGCTTGTGAAAGTCAGGTCCCCCATGGGCAGCCACGCTCCGCACCTCCTGAGGTGCCCACATGTGAAGCGGATTCGATGTAGCACTATGCTGGTGCATTAAGTCACATCTCGGACAGCTGAGCACCAGCCTCTTCCTTCTGTGTATGTGTATGTGACAGTATGTATAGTGTATGTGACAAACAGCGAATCTAGTTTCACATCCAGCACATTCTTTGTTTTCTTTTTTCCTTTCCGGAATAGACATTGTGATTTGTTGTCTAATAAGGTCGTTTGTTCTTGATGTAATTGACAATTTAAGAGACTTTCAAAGGCAGAAGTCATAGCGTAGGAACATAACTGTAACTGAAAGCTAGTAGAAGTAAGCAGCAAATGCTGTCTGGCTTTAAGCTAAAGGATGAAATACGCTCATTGACAGTGGTGAGGATTGTGGTGTGATTGTTTTGGGAATTTGGGGAGAGGGAGGGTTAGGATTTTTTGGGAAGGTGTGATGTTGTTGTAGCTACTTGCTAATCCAGAATAGAGCTCTCTGGTCAGTTGTGGGAATCCAGCCTAAAAAGAAGAGCTGCACGGCTTGTTAATTTTTGTTCAATGAAATCAGAACCTAGTGAAGACTCCAGACAGCACAAACACTGGAGTTGACTGTGTGTTCACAACATGTGTTTCTGAACACCTGGTAGCATGATAGAAAGTACTGTTTCTCAAACCGTGTTAAATTGAGAAGCAGATAGCTTTGCTGCAAGTTTGAGTTTTAGTGTACAAAAAACATTTTCTACCAACAAGAACGTGAACAATTAAACTAGTGACTGTGAAGGTAAATTGAGCAAAAAATGTCATGCTATTTAAATCTTCTTTATTGCTCTGGGTAGAAACACAGAGCAGATTTTCAACTGTGTGTGCTCTTTGCTTTAGAATGCCTCATTTTTCATGCTGCAGCCTGAAAACCATTTGCAGGGAAGTAGAGGTAGCATTGAAAACTGCAGTACTGAGATTTTTGGGAGGAAATGTCAGTGGCAGTGTGTACTTTCCCCTTCCAATCCACTAGTTGGGTTGAGATTGGAGCCTGAAGGTTAGTCTCCCTTCATATGATTCTTAATGTCGGCCAAGAAGCTGCTCCGGATCTCACTGAATTACCTGCTTGTCTGGTGGTTGTCCCCTGCTGTTACATAGCCCAAACCTTAAACAAACCAAACACTATTTCACAGAAAACTTCCGAACTAATGGTGAAATTGACACAACAGAGAAGGTGGTTATCTTGAGAGTGGGTAAGAGACCACCTGCTGAATCCAGATGTATCCTGAAAATTTTGTTTGACCATGTCCTGAGGAAAAAAACCAGAAATGCCAGGGGTACTGCCACAGTCCTCTCTTGCATATTAGTGTAATACATACATAATATTTCCTCCACATCACAAAGAACAGGAAAGTCTTCAGTTTGAGAGATATTTGTAATTTTTCACAGTTCATTCCACGGGAGTATTTTCTTGTTGTTTTTAGAAATTGAGAGGTTTTTTTCTTTAAAAAAGAGCCCCAAAATTCACAATTTACAAGAGCAGTTGTTATGAGCATTTTTACACACATCCAAGGGCGTACTAACAGAATAAGATCAAATAGTTTGTGACATAGGATAATCTCTGCAATTTATTAATAAACATTCTCTGAATTGTTGGCAGATTGAATTTGCATCCAGAAAATCATATCCTATCTGTGATATGCTTGTTTAAGAGGACATATGTAAGTAAAATTTCTAACTGCATGCTCTGAGTATTATATGGGAATACAGTTTTGAATGGCTGTAGTTAGTATAACTAGAAGTTAATTGTGGAGTTCAAATAGTGTCATCATGTGGTTATTTGGTGTCAGAGTACACTTTTCACATTGCCTATTTACTTCCTTGTAACAAGCCACTGACGAAGAATCAAGATACATAAAGCTTCTTTCATATTTAGTAGACAGGCATTGCAAGTTGCTTATGGTTTTGTTAGCAGCTTTCAGTTAGGGGAGCTGAAATGAACCTGTTTAGCATATACAGCTATGAACAACTTATTTTTAAAACTCGTTGGAAAAATAGCTCTTAGCCTTGACACACATTTATTCTAGGTTTTTCCACTCACGGGTTACCTATCAATGTAGGTAAGCCATTTGCTGCTGTATACATTGGTGTTTCCTAGGAGAGCCAAATCATTTGAGGTTTACTGCGGTTTTACATAGGCAGTAAAACTCCAGGTGCCGTAACCACCACTGAGATATGACCCACAAGGCATTTTCCAAATGGGCATTTTTAGCAGTAGTGGCCTTAGAAGTTTTTGTGGGTACACAGGGAACACAATTCAGTGTTTCTTGGCAAGATAAGCAGGTCATTTCTGAGGTGACAGCTTCCTGTGCATTCAGTTTTCAGAACAGCAGTAACTGTTCTGCTGAGAATATGTACTTTGTTAAAATGTTTCTGGAACATTTTGAAACTCCCTTTTTTGTACAGCACTTTGTTTCTTAACTAGGTCAATAATTCTGGTATCCCCATTGGAACTGAATTTCAGTGTTCGAGATTTTTGAGATCTGGGGGTTCTGGTTGACGGCAAGTTGAACATGAGCCAGCAGTGTCCCTGTCAGCCAAGAGGGCCACCTGTGTCCTGGGGTGCATGAAGCACAGCATTGCCAGCCGGGCAGGGAGGTGATTGTCCCGCTCTGCTCTGCACTGGTGCGGCCTCACCTGGAGCCCTGTGTGCAGTTCTGGCTGTCTCAATATAACGACACCCTCAAGGAGGGCAGTGGAGGGGGACGTGCTGATCTCCTCTCACTGGTGACCACGGATAGGACATGATGAAGTGGAATGAAGCTACAGCGAGGGAAGTTCATATTGGACGTTAGGAAAAGGTTCTTCACTGAGAGACTGGTTGGTCACTGGAACAGGCTTCCCAGGGCAGTGGTCACGGCACCAAGCCTGTCAGAGTTCAAGGAGAATCTGGCTATGTCATATGGTGTAGTTCTAGGTAGTCCTGCGAGGATCAGGGAATTGGACTTGATGATCCTTATGGGCCCCTTCCAAATCAAGATACTCTATGGTACTTTCAGGCCTAATATAAAATATTGTTTATCTCGTTATAGATATCAGATGCTGCGTAAGAGGTTTCTCAACCTTGAGGAGTAACCTGGAGAGGTGTCCCTACTCAAGGGGGAGATCATTGCCATGCAGCCTGCTGCTGTGCAGGAGAGTTCATTGGGCTGGCAGGGGCTACAGATATTTAAAGCATAATGTGATTGACTTGTAGTCAAACCCTGCTGTGGTGTACATGCAGGTGTGCAGCTGCAGCAGTTTTAGATTTGTCTGGTCCCAGCTCAGGCTGGTACTGTTGGCTCCTGATAAGACATGCCCTAGATTCCTTAGTCCCTGTGAAGATACAGCCTAGCACAGTTCTCACGCTTTGCACAGACGGGCTGACTTCAGTCAGACCTCCTTGTTGGCGATGCCTGAACCAGAGCGCTATTCACTCAGAGTGGGAGAATGCATCACAGACTTGCCAAGCAACAAACTTGATCTGCGCTTAAACCCCCAAATTAGTAAGCCATTATCTATCATAAAATTAAAATCAGTGAGGATTTTCAAGATTTTGTTTGCAGTTACATTTTCCATAAACTTGCCTTTGATGAACATTTTGTCAGTGTTTTGCAAAAGACATATAAGAGCTCTCTGTGGTGAAGTATTTCTTCCAAAGAGTAAATTCACAAATTCAGCTGAATGTTAAGCACAATTTGCAGTGGCTATCAGCTTGGGGGAGAGAGAAGGGAAGAGCAATAATTCCTCTTGAGTAATGTGCAGTATCTGAATCAAGGTGCAGTCTGAAGGTGGTCCCAAGACAAGATGTTGGATTATAGGATTTCTTATATGAAGCAAACTTGTATAGGTACTGGTGTTTTTTCTACTAGTGAGCTACGTCTATGCCTGCTTGTGCAATGGCTTAGTGTGAACAATTGCAGAGATTAAAAAAAAATCTCCTGAAACATTTTTCTCCCCTCCCCAAATCTTATTCTGCTTTGAAAAATGAGCGTTCCTTTCAGAAAAAAAAATAGAAGGTGCTGTTGACCTGCAAAATGTCATTTCATACTGACTGCAACTCTAACACATGAAATTTCTCCTTATCAGCTCACCTTAGAAACTTTATCCAGGTTGTCGTCGTTCTCCTTAATGCAGACTAACTGTCTGAGGTTTGTAGAGGTAAAAGTTTATTAGCTTTCATGTTATTTTCATACTTGCTGTATATAGCATGGTAGCCTTAGCCATGAGAATGAAATACTTTGTGGTTGCTGCAGTTACGGAATTACACTTTGTATGTGCGGCTTCACAGAGATGTGCATGCACACGCAGTCATGGTATTTAGTAGGCTTCTTCTGTGTAGAAGGGGTAAGAGGGGTTATCTGTGCTGTGGAAGTGTAGCATCTCTCTGTGCATAATTCTTAGTAGTTCTATTTCCATTCATTACTTTCTTTGCAGTTGTTTAAGGATTATAGAATTAGGACACCCTTCTGCATTATGGCATATTTAAATTAGGACACATGAACCGAACTTGTTTGTTGCTACAGTTATATTTAGATTTTCCTTTCCCTTAAGTGGCTTAAGAAATGTCTGGAGGCAGAGGAAAAGAACCTCTTCTTGCTGTATGCTGCTAGAGAAAGATGAAAGGTAACCCTCCTGTCCAGGTGTCACTTTGTGCTGTGTGTTACACAGTAGTGCTAGCAGACCTCTGGCTATTGATGGGAGGAGAGGAAAATGTCAGGCAATTTATGCTGCTTTGCTTACTGTAATTGGTCTCATAATTGTTTTGTGCTTGAGAGGGAGGTGAGGAAGTGACAGCAATAATCTACTGAAATGCATTTAAATGTCTTTAGATACAACGGCAGACTTCTGTTGCAAGGCTGTCTATCTTACAATAGCAAGTTAAAATCTGCGGTAGCAGTGTGCCATGTTGATTTTTTTGACATGAAACACTATACTGGTGAGAGCTGGCCTCTGTGAACTCCTGACAGTTTTAATGGCCTGTTCTCCCCTTGTTCCCACTTATTCTTTTCCTCTACCCTAAACCGTGCTTGGAAATTGCTTGGGCATATTAGCTTTCTGTGGAAAAATGAATATGATAAATGCTATGAATAATGCTTTCACCTGTTGTCATACTAAAAAAACAGGTAGGGGTCCCTTGAATATCTTGTATGGTCTGTCACGTAGTTTGTCACAGGTACTTTTTTCCCCATGGACTATTTAATTCCTTTTAATGCTACACTGTTCTTAAAATGATGGATTCTCTGGAGGTTCCAGGTTTTGTGTTGTGTTGTTTTGATTGTTTTGGGGCTGGTTGGTTGGTTTTCTTTCCATTCTTTATGGAAATGGTACCCTGTTCAGAGCCTGCCTTGGATGACTAGTTTGCCTTAGTTGTTTGGTTTTTTGGGTTTTTTTTGTGGGGGTTTTTTATTGTTTCCCCACACCCCCCGCGCTCTGGCTGGTATTACCTGTTAGAATTAACAAGGAGGCCAGCTGAGAAAAGTGTTCTTTTGTGTTACTTTCAGTAAGGCTTGCCACTTAAGAAAATAATGTTGTTGACCAATTAGAACTTTGACTAACAGGATTATTTTTTTTTAATGTGAATGGCAGGCAATAAGAAATCAGATTTCCTAAACCATAGGAGTGGATTCGCAAAGGCTTGTCACTTTCTTTTAACTGACTGTTTTTGTAGGTGGAGCAAAAGATATTATGCTTGAACTATGTATTGGATAGGACAAAACATTTATTTTGTCTTTAGTTTGTCTTACTGTCATTTAGTAAATAAATTTGGACCATTGGTTTTCTGTTAGTCATTCTGTATTTTCATAGTGTAGAGCTGTTACATGTTCTGTGCTGTGGTTTTCATAGAAGTAGGTTCCTGCCTGCATGCATGTATGGGAAATAGCGTAAGCTATGTATCAGCTGTTTCAGAAAGCTTCATTGAACCCATATATATTGAAAGCAATTATTAATTGAAGACAGAGGAAGCTTTGAAATGGCAGTGATGGAGAAAAGGTTACCTGCACTGCTCAGTCACTTGACACAGTATTGCCTGTTAAACTTTGTTTGGGCCCAAAAAACTATGCTTTTATGTTTCAAATTGGACATGGGGAATTTTAATGGGACCCATGTAATACTGTCAGTTTCATTTGTTGATTTTGTGCACAAAGTAATAAGGACCTTTCAAGGGCCTGGCCACTTACCTGAAGTAATTAAATTCAACAGAATGGCTAGAGACTCAAACTCAGGTAATTGCAAGTGGACACTGTTTGGAGAAAAAAAAAAAAAAAAAAAAGGAAGGGAGGCAGGACCCTTGTCAATGACTGAACAATTGTTCGAACTTCACACTAGCAAGATGTTTTAGAGATGTTTGAAGGCTCTCTGCTTTAAACTCACAGCTTGGCCTTGTGATCAAAGGTATTTACTGTCACGATGTGTGACCGAGTGGTGAGCTTTCTTCCCTCTCATGCCATCCGTGACCTGCTAGGAAAAGCCAAGTATTTCTCCTTACTATGGACTTGCTGTGGTTCCCTTCTTGTACCTTTTGCTGCCTTCCCATGTATTATCTCAGATGGGTACATTTCTTAAGGGAAACTTGTGGTAGCTTCCTACAAACTGAAAACATGAGCAGAAACTGGAGGTGTTTTGGTTCCAGCGAAAGATGAGATTGTTCCCAAAGCTAGACTCCCTTCTATTAACAAGAATTAAAAAACAAAACAAACCCCACATCTTTCTCCTTCGAGTAAGCTGAAAGCGTACCCTCATCTCATTCCACCATTTTCAATATTCTTTGAAGTTTTTAATTCAGAAGCAAAGCACTCTCATAATATATACTCATGCATGGCTAATAATTTGTGTTGAGCTTGACTTGAAGTACAACCTATTACTGAGTTGGTTAAGGAAATACACAGATGAAAAAGCATTTCAGTGTAAATATGGGCAAAAACAGAACTGATGCCAAATGACCAATAATCCCGAAATACGACCTTATAATAAAATCTTATAAATAGCTTTAGTCATTATGTTCAAACCTGTGTCATAAAGACATTAATCGAATACCATCTTACAGAGTTTGAAAATGCACAAGAAAGTCTAACTCTAACTTTGAAGTTTCTTCAATGTCATGAAACTAAACCGCAAATCACAGGGTGGGAGTGGGGGGCAGAATAGGAATTGGAAAGTTATGAGAAAGTGAAAAAGGGATTTCAGCCTTATTCAGCCTATGTTGATGGTGAATGTATTCCTTTGTCTGGCAAGAGCTACTTGCAGCTCAGGTTTCTCAGGATCTGAAAGTGCAAAAGATAATTGGTGCATTAAAAGCAGTGACGAAGGCCCCAGAAGCACCTGCTCTGCTATGGGGGAAGGGCAGAAGAGTGCTGCTGCCAGTGCACGGCCCTGGAGAGGTAAAGTTTGTGATACAAAATTTATGCATGAAGGCAACTTTCCCTTTAGGTAGTGTTTGTTTAAAATCTCTATTGCTTCTTGTACAAATTGTTTTATTTCAAAAAACAAGGCTGGCAAGGGCGTAAACACTTTTCACTTCCTCTGAGAGCTGGAGAGCATCCTCCAGTTACTACAGCTGTACGTGTATGGGAGTGTGCACCAGTGGAGCCTCTCTGTTGTGTGGACACACCTTAATCTACCCCTCTCCTCACTTCTTGATGCCACTTGGCTGTATCTGCTAAGCAGCAAGAGGAAATAGTATGGCTACAAAATGGATTTAAAGTGAAAAGTATGAGGAGAAGTCTTAAAAATACTCTCCAAAATGATAATTTTCCACTTACAGCTTGCAGGATTGAAACAAATGATAGGTGTTCAGAGACTTTAAGCAAAAGAAAAGAAAAAAAAGAAAAAGTACTTGCAACTGAAAACTAGTAGTAGCCATGGTTGTGACTTTGTGCATACATGTGCATGTCATGGTACATCATGTCATGATATTCTGTGGCATGGCATACTTAGTCATACCTTTGTGCATGCTTCACTTTTTTCTTTTTTACCTTCCCCCCCACACACACTCCTTAAATAGTAGTCTGAGCTTTGGATCAAATCTAGTTAAATTCAATATGAACACCTGCAGTCATTTTGTTTCTCTTCCTGTGGTTTTATTTGCTTCAAGTAATCGTCAAAGAGCGTTGTTAACCATGCTTCCTGTTTGAAGCTATAGTGAACAGTGTGCAGTCAGAGGATACAGCGGAGTCACCCTTAAAAGGAACTTTATAGATCTTTTTTAAAAACAGCAGTCTGCTCTTAAGCTATATAATTAATAAGTAGCTTTATTCTAACTGACACTCCAGAGCAGGCAGCATATTCCTGTTTGAATCAGCTAAGGTAAATGCTCTCTAAACCGTTTTCTGCCAGTAAAACATGAAGAACTTCTAGGGAAGATTGATCTCTCTTTTTTCCTTTCTTTTTTTTTTTTTTTTACCCTTCCTCCTTTTCTGCTCTATTTCCTACAGAAAAGTTAATACTGCTTTAATAAGAAAAAAATGCTGATACTGTAAGAGAACGTGCTCCACCCCCACTGTCCGTTAATGCAGGGTTTGCACTTACTGCCTTTATAACTGTTTTTTTAACAGTAAACAGTAGTTTTGGTTTTTGCGTTAGATCAGCTCCTGTGGAATAAACTTTGGAGAAATGAAAATTACCTTAATGTGTTTTCACTTTAAATTTTAAACAACGTATCCTTTTGAATATCTTCATTTCTTCGTTCTACTTAAAATTTCTATGAATTGGGTGAAATTAAAGTCATACATAAAAGCCTTAAAATGTGACAAAGTTCTTCAGCATGATAGTCCTGTGTGTTCTTGCAGTGTGGATTGTACACTCTAAAATAAGTTGCATTCATAGTTCAGAAAGTTTAAATGGCGAAAAGGCAAATAGATGTTTCACCCTTCATCACTCTGAGTAACTTTCCAGTTCAGACAGAATAAGCATCTTGTTTTTTCAACATGAGCTGTGTGGTGTTATGCCACTCAGAGGACCATGAGCTGTGTTAAGGGCAAAACCAAAGAAGGACGGAGCTGTTGTCTTGAACAGTGTTCTTCAGCCCCTTTTGTCCTCTTCATGTGGCAAGCGTGCACAGGCAAACGCAGCAACACTTGTGAACAGCTTGATCCTACCACAAAGCAGAGAACTAGCTGTGAAGCATTGCACATGTTTTGGGATCTCATTAATCACGGTTAGGTTTGGGGTGCAGTCCGGGCTTTGCAGGAACACTTTCTCAGGAGGTTGCTAGTGGGCTGATGCTGCATAATTGCCTGACTGGTAGCTGTAGGTGAGCGTGGTGCTTTTCTCATTCTCCCTTCATAACCAGTAATTTGGAAAAGAACAGCAGAATTTTCTTGTTTCAACTTGTTCTTTAAACAAGCAACTAGCAGAATAAGAGAAGTCCTAGTGCGTTGCCGTTGATATTGCAGTGCCAATGTGCCTTTTTACCTTCAGTTTAATTGCTTTTTCTTTCCATTTTGGTGCAGCAGATTTATACTTGATCTTTTATATTAACTTGGCCACTCTAAAAATCATTTGTTTAGCAGAGCGGGGTGTATAAAATTTCAGTGCCCTAAGAAATAATCCTAAGCGTTTGTTTGCCTTTGAAGAGGTGCAGTTACTGACAGTTTTCTCCAGCATTACATATATGTACTCCCACTACCTTTTTTTTTTTTAATTAAAAGACAACAGATTGAAAAACTGTTTGGTGCTGATTGCAGAACCATGAAATTACAGGCAAATGTTGTTCTATACAGACTATAGAAGGTAAAATACATTTTTAAGAATGAAGGTGTTATCAGAGGCTGTCATTCACAATCTCTAGCTTGGCTTCGTCACTCAGCAGCTTTTGATTTTATGGAGGGAGACTCAATTTCAATGAGAACTGTATCCTGGAGGGCACAAGTCCTGCATGCTGAGGGTGGCTGGGTGGAGAAAGTCTTGTGCACCCTGGAGCCTTTTGTACCCAGGAGGAGCTTTCCAGGCTCACAGGAGCCTCCACAAGCCCTTCGGGTTTGTTCCCAGGGCTTCAGCCCAACACGGCGCTCAACGCTGCAGGGAGCTGGAGGAGCGTGCCAGCGATCAGCGAGCAAATGAGGAGATGGATCGACAGACGAATTTCCCTGCTCTTTCCACGTATGTCTTCTATACGTGGCTGTAACGGCAGGGTGGAAGTTAACTCTCTCTGAGTTTGGAATGTTAAATCTGAACTTTGTCAAAAAGAGATTGTGAGGAAGCAATAATATGAGCATCAGAATTTCAGGAGCTGCAGATCAGACTGTTGGGTCACTTGTGCAGCAAGAAAAGGCCACTGCGGTGTATCAGTTTATAGCTCTGGCATGTTACAATATATTAGGCTTAAAAAGGCTCTAACTTTGAGTACTTGCTTTCTTGCTTTCTCATAATCTGAGCAGTTTACATGTGCGGAGCATTTCAGAACAATTTGGAACCTACCCTCTCAGGCATAAAAACACCAAATTTTAAGAACAGATAAACTGTACAGTTACTGGACTGAAATTTTTGTTACATACTTAACAGGAGTTAACCATGGTTTAGTTCCAATTTTGTTACATATTGAATCAAGTTTAGAAAAGAATTGTGCAGCATGTGAATTCTGAGACTGCAGAGAACAGTGCTTTTTATCAAGCTTTTTAATGTTAGTCCAGCTCTTGCTATTTAAAGTTGATCAAGCTTTCGGTAACCAGAGGAACTGAGAAAATGATGCAAAACTACCTGATTAATAAGTGAGAACTTTCTTAAAGACTTTTATAGTTATTGTTATTCTTGGATGTCACACTGTTGGTTGATAATTCCCATGTTTCATTGCAGCTTCTTGACACATACATGGGATTTAGATTATCATCTTAGAGGTAGAAAAAAAGTCCTCTTTTAAGTAGTGAAAATATGTCATATTAGCACTGTTCTAAGACCTTTTTTTTGAAGTGTGTGACAAAATAAAGGTTGTGTAGGAGGATTTTTGGTTTTGTTTTTTTGTTTAGTTTTTATCTTTCCCTCAAGGTGTTCTGTTTCATAAAGTTGCAGTGCTCTGTGTGGTGTTAGAAAAAGCTAGCAAAGCATTTTTACCTACTTCCTATTCTGATCTTTAAGCAAGAAATGCCACAAACAGGCATATAAACTTGATTTAAACACTACCAATAGGTATTTCAAAGCTAGGAGAAGCATTAACTTTTCCTAGGGATTTGCTATTCAAGTGGTGTTACTGCAGCAGTGTTTATTTCTTGAATATCCTCTGTTAGTCTCTTGAAGAGGGAAAGCTTCCCAGAGGCCTTGGACTTACTACAGTAAAGGTGCTATTGTATGTCTGTCTGTGTGCGTTGTAGCCAAGAGTCTTGGGAAAGTACCTGGCTGGCGGTATCTCCACAGTGCAGTAACTTGTCGTGTGTGTAGTAAATGAGAGACCTCATCGCTGACGTGCTTGGTGTGTAGAGAACTGATGAAGGCAGTGGAACTGCTCTGCCGCAGAACGTGTGTGTAGGTACTTACATATATGTAGTTTATGCATCCCATGGAGTCTCCAAACCACTTAATACTGTAAAGAATTGCATACAAATAATGATGCATAATCATGCACACATTTCTGTGAATGAAGATGCAGTCGTATATAGAATTATTAAGGAGTGTGCATGTAAAAACTTGTGAATATTCATTATCTCACTTTCTCTGCAAGTAAAGTTTGTGATAGATGGCAAGATAAACAACCAGGGTGAAATCTCACGGGAATTTTTATTGCACTCTTACTGAAAGAAATTGGGTTGGAGATTAACCAAGGAACGTTATTTTAGCAAAGGAATGGTTGGAATGTGGAGCCTCAGTTGGTTCCACATGAGGAATTTTAGAGGTTTAAGGAAACAGTTTCAAACTCTACGAGTAATCTGTTTTGAAGCCAACTGTACATGAAGCAGGAGAGAGTGGAAGGAAAATACCTTGAGTTGACGCCGTCCAGCCATTTTGCAAATTTTCCATTTACAGAAACTTACTTGTTTCCTCAATATTTAGAAAAGCATGTCATTGTTTGACAGCTGTGCAAAAGGCTTGGGGTTAAATACTATTTAAACCTCACGCTGTGAATGGACTGCGTAACGTTTCCATTGAGAAGTATGAACTGTCAATAGGCAGAATTCTGTAAGAAGTTTCAAGGGGTGTGTGGGCAATTGTCACTTTCTAAAATGACATTTGAAATTTAGAAATAGATCAAACAGAGGTGGCTGCCAAGAGATCGAACACCAGTTCTTGATACCACTTTATCTAACCAAAGCTGGAATGTAAGCCTCATATGGATTTCTGACATATGCTATTTTTGGTAGTTACTCTAGAAATAAGCATGTGGCTTCTTTGCTAGTGTCTCTTCTCTCTGTGGTTCACTAAGAAATAAATCACTGGTGTGGGTGGCTGTCTGGGAGCACAAGATTCTTTGTGTTCTTTCTTTTTGATGTAATGTACTTCTGTTTTCAGGTTCACATAACGCTAGGGACCAAAGAAGCATATGTAACATTTCTGTGGTGCTGGGACCAACCTTCTGAAAGAAGACTCTAAAATAACTATTGCCTTCAAGTTGTTTGTCCTGGGACCGACTTGAGTTTGGAGAAGATATCAACAGAGAAAAGATTTTCACATTGGAACAATTACAAATAAACCTATTTAAAGAACTTAGTACAGAACCTGGAGACGGATTTACAGAGGTTGAGTCCTGCTTTTCATCTGTGAAACTTCATCACTTCAGACTGTAAACAATGAGTGAGTTTTGGTTGTGTTTCAACTGCTGTATTGCAGAACAGCCTCAGCCTGTAAGTATAAATATTGGCACTGCTTTATTTTTGTATGATTAAGTACATCATTCACGTTTTCTTATGGCTTTTTACATTAGTGCTGTTTGGCCACGCTCAGTGAGAATTAAGGAATTAACTAATAACCTGGCTTTGTGGGGAGAGAAAAATGTCTGTTCTAGACTGTTGTCACACAGATATTTTCCTGTCCTTGAGATCAAATCTATCTAAAGTGTTTGGCAAGAGCTTTTATTTGTTTGAATTGAAGGGGAGGGGGAAAGGAAGGGAAGAGTGAGTAGGACCGAAACTATCATTGTAAAAGAAGTAATTTTTTATATGGAGATCTGTAAATGTCCTGACTTCTGTATGGCTTAAGGCCTGCCTCCAGGTGTGGCTGGACAGTGACAAAAGAAGAAAATGATTCTGTTAAAAAGTCCAGAGTGAAATCCAGTCCTCCTCCACCTTAATGTAATTAAGGATTTCATCCTTAATTGTTTTGTTAATTTTTAAATGAAACCTTAGTAGAATGAAGGGATGCACTCATACCATAAATACTTTTATTTTTTAATAGAATTTGGAATGACTGTTCTGGGAAAAAGTACATAGCAAACACTTGGATAAAAGAACATTGCAAAGCATACATAAGGAAGAGAGAAAGTACAGAAATATTCTTGGGTTTCATATACTCTAAGTACGTTTAAAGTGTGTTCCTGACTCCAGTGTTGTTGGGAGAAATTCTGCCTACATAAAGGTGGAATTAACCAGGAATATGGTTAGCACTGTGAGAAAAATCATTGTGTGTTGTGGCATCCAGATCAAGCTAAATGAATGTCTAGAAAGGACAGTCATCTTGCAAACAGGTGGAAGAGAGCCCAGTTACTACTAAAGGATATGCTGGAATTACAGTTACCAAGAGAATCCCAGAGTGAATAAAATCCCATTAACATGCTTAGATGATAATATTTGGCTTTAAGGAAGCCAAGGAATTAAAAAAAAGAAATCTGATGTTAGGCATTTTCATTGCACAAAGCCTGGATGCTAGACTGATCTTTGGGCAGCAACGCAAATATTGAAGTGTGACCATTAACATTTCTAACAAATGAATGCAACTTTATCTCACTCTTAGTCAAGGAGAGCTGTCGGAGATGAACTCTTACCATGGGAAACTGCAATCTTCTACTGTTGCTTGAATACCATGCAGTCCTTTAAAATGCTGGTTGTGTCCGTATATAGCCAAAGTTATTTACCTAGTTTTTGGAACATATATTTCAATTAAAAATAAGGTATGACTGTTAAAAATCTTTGAGATAGAAAATGACATAGTCTGTTTGTTTACAAGAATCCTGAGGCTCAGTCCTCATAAAATCTTGACTCAAGCTTTATGACACAATGAAGTTATTGCCTACAAAATACATGGTATGTTAATACAGCATATAATGATGTTTGTGTCAACTCATGGAAAGGGTGGAGAATGTACCTCAAAAGTGGAGAAAAGGAAACAACACGTTTTGTATGTTTCTGCTGACATGGTGTTGTGCATTGGCCTAGAAAATTAAAACCACCCTTATGTTTAAGACACAAATAGCACATTGCTGAGCATTGACTGAGTTCTGCCTTTCAAGCTTGTTTTGAAGTACCAAAATTCTCAGGACGCAGCTCAGGAAAAAGAGTTATGGTCCCTCCTTGGCATGCATGACAGTAGGCCCTTAGTTGTCCTTCCCCTGCCATTACTCAGCTCATTTTGCTGTGCTGTGTTATACAGTCGGGGTTCTGCCACACACTGTTGCAGTAAGTGGAGTATTTAATCAGATATATGCTATACTGAGTAAGTACAGGAATATTTTTCCTCTCTGATGTGTAGCAAAGCATGTACTGTCAGTGTGAGTGAACTGATGAACCAGACAAGTGCGAAGGAAACAATTTGTCTCTGCAGGCAGTATGTGATTACATGTTTGGTAGACTTACATGCTGAAAAGCATGCTAGTTTTTAGTCTCAAAATACTGGTATGTATTGCCCCGTTATATCAGAAGATATGTGAAACATGCAAACTTCTGTAAAAGCTACATGTCTGTCCTCTAATGTGCATTAAATCTGTCAGTTTAGTCCAGTTTCTTAGGAGAAATGCGTTATCTGCCTGATCTCGTCTCTTTCATGTTCCTTCTTTCATTTTACCTCCTGCATCTCAACTTCTTCATGGCCTGACTAACAGTGTCTCAGCCATCACATATTCAGCGTGCTCCTTCTGTGGAAGCACTAATGTGGTCTTGCAGTAAAGCTGACAACCACCAGCCTCTCTGAATTGAAGATCTTGCAAGCAGGAAGTTACTTAATTTGCTACTTGTTGTGATCAGTGTTTAAAATGTTCCTTTTATTTTTAAACTTACATTCTCTGAAATGTTTGTGTGCTTTGTTTCGTTTTTTTCTCATTGTCAAGTGCTGGTGTCTGGGACACCTTTAGTGTCATGGATAGTGACATTAAGCCTCTTCACTGGGGAAGACAAACCTGGAACTTTGAGTAGTTGCATGTTTCTACGATATTTATAGCTTCCATTGATCTAAGGAGTTTTCCTTCTCTCTTGAAATCCAGGATGCAGGAACTCTCTCTGCTTTCTTCTGGCAAAATTCTAGCATATTCTGTTAGGAATCTTCAGTATAGCATCTCTATTCTTTGCAGCTATAGAGCACTTAAAATGAAAAGCGTGTACACACACCGAATCCTTTCAGTTAAATTTAGAGAAGACTATTATTCAGACTGTACACAAAGGCATTTTCTAGGTTATTGCCAATACTCTCTGAGCCTTCCAGACTTGCATACTCATGCTTTCCAGTGCATTTGCACGGTTTCGAACCATGTCTTTTTAGATAAGATTTGCGAACTTCGTGGCAATATGAACGCATTATTTTTCACTCCCATCACTTAACTAATACCATACCCCAGAGCAGAACAGTAAAAATGTTGCATTTGTATATTAGTGCACGTTTAAGAGGCTTCTTAATTAAAAAACAATCTTCCAAGTATTACCATCAGCTTTCATTGCAGTGTATCACAGCACAGCTTTTTGTCTTTTGCACCGTTTTGCTGTCAAATAACATACAGGTATGTGTTGTGGTTTAACCTGAGCTTGCAATATAACAACAACAGCCACTCGCTCACTCCCCGTCTCCCACTCCTGAACAGGGGAGAGATTTGAAAGGGAAGGGAGAAACTAGTGGATTGAGATAAATACAGTTTAATAAAATAACAAAGTATACTAATATACTACTATTATGACTAATATATATAAAATGGAGATAGAATATAAAATAAAAGATACTTAATGCAATTCCTCATGAACTCTGTCCAAACCAATCAGCCAGTCCCAGGCAGCAGCACCTGGTCCCAAAGCCGATCCTGGAGAGAAAAGAGAGGAAAAAGGCAGAAAGGCCTCTGCAAACGGCAGGATGGCAAAAGGCCAAACTAAAGAAACTGCCAAATAGAAATCCACTGAAATGGATCAGAACGAGAACAGGTCTCTCTCCCTGTCTGTACTGACTCCCCCCTAGCCAGAAGATCTCAGCTCTCCTTAAATATGACGCATGACGCTAATGGCATGGAATATTGTTATTGAACAGGCTGAATGTCAGTCAAGCTCTGCCCCATCCATGCGCCCCTTCCTCGCTGCCTCACACCTGTGGGCAGAGCGCTCAGAATGTCCTTGGCCCCCAGACAACAATAATTTAAAACATTAACTGTGTCCTGGGGTGTTACCTTCTTGTTGTCAAACTAAATCCAAACAATGACCATGCTGGTTACAAACAAGAAGGGTTTCTAACTGCGTGAAGAAAATTAACTCGCTTTCAGTCAAACCAGCACACTATCTTAGAAAGCAGTGTTCTGCTCTCTCCTCTGATGTTACTTTGGTTGCTAAATATTTTCACTTGGTGTTTCCAAGACTGCAGTACTCATAATAAGATCATGGAAGGGGCATGTCTGAACATAGGTCTCTATGCTTCTCTGAAATAGGGTGATAAATGAAGAAATTGGGTATGCAAAGAAATGAAACTAAATAGTGATACAGTTGAAGGAAGCATGTTCCTGATGGGGGCTTAGGTCTTGATTCTTAATAGCCTGAGGTTTTTACCACAGTAGAATGCAAACAAAAGCCAAGGGAACATTTTGTCTTATCTGCTTCTAGTTTTCTCTTCTCAGATTTGGATTGATAATGTATTTTACCACAATGAACAATTCAGACAACAAGTTGATTTCACATCTCTTTTCATGATACAAAGGAGGTGATATTAATCTCTTAATAACTATGTTCAGGTCTTCTTGGTTGTTTACATGACCTGAATTCAATCTTTTATGTTCTGACACAAACTTTTATATATTTTGAGAAGAGCAGCACTTTCTGTGATTGCACCAGATTTCTTACACTTCCCACTGATACCCTATAAAGGGTTCCGTAAGCTGATCCTGCACTTCTCAGTGACGAGTCTTTCTTCCCATGCTTCCCATGTGCTACCGTCCCATCCACTGCTACATTTCAGTAAATTCTGCCAAATCCCCACTACCAGATGCATTGCTGGGTGACAGAAGTTGAGAGAGCCTTTTATCTTGCAGGTTTTCAGAGAACATGTGCATGGTTTCTTTCTCTGGCTGAGCTCCTCGCCTACACCAGGAAGCTGTTATTTTCCTCCACTTCTTTTTTTTTGCATGTTCTGTCTGTCCATTTTTAACTTGCAAAGTTAATTTTTGGTCTGAGAAGCCTTTGGTTATGATCTGGTGCACTCTCACCTGGTTTGGGCCACCGCCCAGTGCAGCTGAGCTCTTCATTTTCCTTTGACCTTGCAGTAAAATTACTGCTGTGCTATAAAAAAATAAACTGTCCTCTCCTCTTTCTTGCTCCAAGCTTCCTTCTGCAGCTAATTAGTTTCTGGTTTGTTGCTTGTCTCTTGTTTGGATTATTTCCATTTTGTATTTTGTCAAAGGGCTACTACAGTTTTGCTGCATGCTATCCCACAGATGTTTAAAGTGGTTTAGAAAGTAAAGTTTCCTTTGTGTCTTTTATGATGTATGAAAGAGGATTGACAGATCTGTATTTAGAGTGGGGAGGTCAATCTTAAAATACAGGCAGAAAAAACGCTGCACATACTGCTGTATTTGTCAACTGAACTGGATGCTGAATGTTGCACGAGACTCAGATGGTCTTGACTCAGGTTACTTAAGCAAATTGACCACTGACGGTTATTGTCAGGTCTAGCTTTTTTCCTAGAGAAGGAGCTGTAGGAATAGCTAAGGAATAGCATCTACTACTGTGACTCTTAAAAAACTTAAACACAAAGATAATGAAGCATTTAGTATGCATAACAAATGCAAAATACGTCACCCTCAGTAGACACGAACAGTAAATCAAGTGTTTGCTACTGAAGAAATACTGGGCCAGGCTCCCTCTTCAGTGTGGTGGCAGCGTTGTGCAATCACAGCTTCTGGCTCAAAATGACTAAAACTCAGGCTCCTTTATTCATTAAATTTGATCAGCCTACCACATTCCATAAGCCTATGAAAGACTCGAATGTAAAAGGTGACAATTCTAGAGAGCCCCCACATTTCAGAGTTGTCATACTGAGTTACATATTGATCTGCCAGTTCAGATGTTTCAAATTGCTTCTCTTTCCTGTTCAGTGCTATTGTTAAAGTAGCCTGAAGGAACACCTTATCAAAGAGGACAGACTTAAATAAGCAACAAAATACTCGGCTTTTATTTCTCAAACCTGATCTGTTTTACTTTCAGCCTGATAGAACTGCTTTAGATTTTTTTTTATACCTTTAGATTAGCCCACACACATCTTAAAATAGCTGTTGTGATGTTCAAGTATTAAAAGGTTTACAAAGAAAACCAAAAAGGCAGTATTTTGTGTTTATGTATGCATACCTGAATGAAAATTAGCTGAATATTTTGTGATCCATTATTATGGCTGCAAAATTTTTAGGAGCTCTTAGCTGTATTGATGCAATTTCTTCAATGTAATACTAGTTGATGGGTTTGAAAATAGCTCTTTGAGGGACTGGAAACAAGAACTATGCCAACTTTCTTTTTTACTGAGAATGTGTCTTCCATATATCAAAACATATCAACATACTTCAAGAAGGATGTAATATGCTTTTAATATCTACAGGCTCTACAGACCTCAGGCTTTCTGCTTAAACATGGGGAGGAGGTAGATTGTACTCTTGATCTGGACACCAGTGTTAGAGCCCTTGAATCGCTTGTGGCTTTTAAATCTCCAGATTTTTCAGTGAGAAGACATCTTCAAGAGCAAAACCTAGTATGAGTCACTGACAAAAGGAGCTGCCAGAAGAAATAGTTGATGCTGCCTAGCAAAAGTTGATAGTTTTGCAGCCACCCTTGGGGACTGTGCTGAAGCATTTCTGAAATTAACAAATCCAGTGCAATCTTTGTAATTTTTTTTTTTTTTTTAAGGGAGGTTGAAGTTGCAAAGCCCTGGCATTTTTGGTTTGCCTTAATTTTAATGCTTGGGAGTTCAACTGCTTTTCCCCTGGTCTGCTTTTCATGTCAGAGCAGGGGAGGTGGGCAAGCATGTAGGTTTAGGGGCATTTTGACTTGCCAACAGCTAGAGGCAGAGGTAACTTGCACATAGCCTTAGAGATGTGCACATTCACTGACTGTATAGAAGTATGATTTGTGTTAGTGAATAGAGAAGTCAGTAGTTGCCCAGAAGCTCAATGCCTTTTACCTTTAACTGTTTCTGACAGGAAAGAGAGTAGAAGCTTCCTCTGCTGCTGTCTTACTGAATTTTTGTTGTAACTTTTCTGTAATGGATCTGAGATACCATGTTGGAGATAATTCTTATGACCAATATGGAACTTAAAAAATATGCATTTTTAA